>NC_063352.1:22742988-22802120 GCF_021869965.1 Rhincodon typus | reverse complement strand
CACTGTACCTTGGTGCCTGTGACAATAATAAATCAAATCAATTCAAATTCCATCTACCGAGTCACAAAGCTTAGGAGACAACGCGACTGGGATTGGGAGAATGTCCTTCTTGGCCAAATAGCCTGCCAAATCTGAAGTGCAGAATTTCACTGTTGTAGCCAATGTGTAGAGCTCTCAGCTACATATTCAGGGCAGTGCTGGATGTTGACTTATTGGTGCACATCTGGGTGAATGCACTTCTTTACAATCTCAAAGTATCTCAAAGATAGAACATCTGGAATATCGACCCCACCATCTCTGAGTGAACACAACTTGATTGGTGGGGCTGTTACAAAAATAAATGATGATCCTATTCATGGAAATTACCATGACACCTCAATCTCAGAGGGATATCAATGGGAATTGTCTATTCCTTCTGCTGTCTAAAGACTTGGAGAATTATCAGATTGTGAGTGCCTGGGAAATGGCAGCCTTCTGCAGAGATTGGCCTGCAATGTGATGATGGAGTCTCACTCTGGTATTGAGAGCTACAGCAATGTCAAAGGGATATAACTATCTTCAAATGATGCAATTCAGGGCTGTGGGAAGTGGTGAGGAAGACATAAAGCAGAGAAATCCTTCAGTGAGCACTCATTCCCAACAAGGGTTGGTAACCATTCAGAATGCTCTGCACTATCCAGAGAACAGAGATTGATTTCCCCTTCAGGTTTAGTGGAAACAGCGTCCAGGAAATTAATCTTATGGGGGAATTAAATAATATCATGCATTTTTTCTTCAATTATCTTTTAATACTTTTGCTTATTAGTTTCAAAACGATTGCAGTTGAGAAAGAAGGCTGTCTGGCTGTGACTGACACTTGGAGGTGGGAGGGCATGCAATAAAAACTCCAGGAATATGACCCAACAGAATTGGCAACCGGTGTGCCCAAGCTACTTCACTTTCTCAACTGCTGAACCACAGGAGAAAGTTTGCACATAAAAAGAGAAAATGCTGGAGAAATGCAGCAGGTCTGGCAGCATCTCTGAAGAAGAGTCATATCAGACTCAAAAAGATAACTTTGGTTCTCTCTCTACAAACAGTGCCAGACCTGCTAAGTTTCTCCAGCATTTTCTCATTTTATTGCAGATTTCCAGCATCCACAACGTTGCACTTTTATAAGAATGCCTATATGTCTTCCCTTTGTAACAAACTGGACTGCATGGCAACTCAGATACTCTCCATGTCTACATGAATACTGCCTGATAGTCATTGCTGCAGATGTTTGTTAGAGAATAAAATGCAGTTTATAACAGGAATTCATATCTGTCACAAGGACTAGAGCCAATGAGCTGCATAACTTATTCCAACATTGATGGGAGACTCAGACATTCCTCATTCCAAGCAGAAACATTGTTTATCCGCACTGAGCATTCCGTGTCTGTAAGTTCATAAACAATTTATCACACCACCCGCCAGCTGGTGGTAATACTGGTTCATTTCTGTGCTAACCATCAGCCCTCTCCTGAACCCCATCTCCTCCTCCTCACCATCCTTCTCATTACATAGATGATTTGGACTTGGGGACTGTGTAGTGTGTCAAAGTTTGCGGATGACACTAAGATGTACGGCAAAGTGTGCAGAAGACACTGAATGTTTGCGGAGGGATATAGATAATTTAAGTGAATGGGCAAAGGTCTGGCAGATGGAGTACAATATTGATAAATGTGAAGCCATCCATTTTGGTAGGAATAACAGTAAAAAGGACTATTACTTGAACAGTAAAAAATTGCAGAATGCTGCTATGCAGAGGGACCTGGGTGTCCTTGGGTGTCCTTGTGCATGAATCGCAGAAGGTTGGTTTGCAGGTGCAGCAGATAATTAAGAAAGCAAATGGAATTTTGTCCGTCATTGCCAGAGGGATTGAGTTTAAAAGCAGGGAGGTTATGTGATAGCTGTATAGGGTTTAAGGTTTTCAAGAAGATTTGTAGCTCAGGTTGTGGACGAGATTGTGGACATACTCGCTGAGCTGATGGGTTTGGTTGCAAATGTTTCTTCACCCCGCTAGGTAACATCGTCAGTGCGCCTCCGGTGAAGCATTGGCATTCTGATCTGCTTGTTATTTATATGCCTCAGTTTGCTGGAGTGTTTGGTACCACTTCCAGTTCTGTTTCTCAGTGGTTTGTACACAGGGTCTAATTCAGTGTGTTTGTTGATGGAGTTCCGGTTGGAATACCAGGCCTCCAGGAATTCCCTGGCGTGTCTCTGTTTGGCTTGTGCAATTATGGATATGTTGTCCCAGTCAAATTCATGTCTCGAAAATGACACCTTCATGATTATCAAATGCACAAAACTAGAAGGAACACACCGACACATAAACAACATCTTCACTGGGATAAAATTCACAAAAGAAGGAAAAAAACAACAGACTACCCTTCCTGGACATAATGGTAGAATGCAAAAACAATGGGGAACTCCAGACTAGTGTACATAGAAAGACTACACATACAGACCAGATACTCAATTACACTAGCAACCACCCCAACGCTCACAAACAGAGCTGCATCAGGACACTATTTAAATGAGCCACAACACATTGCAACAACCTGGAACTACGCAAAGCAGAACAGGAGCACCTATACAGAATCTTCAAAAGGAATGGGTACCCAAAAAGCACAATCCGCTGTTACCTCCGAGACAGACCACAACAGGAAGACACAACATGACCAGACTCACTAATCACCCTACCGTACATCAAGGACAGTTCAGAGATGACCACAAGGCTACTCAGACCCTTAGGTATCAGGATAGCCCACAAACCGACAACCACCCTACGACAGCTACTGACAATTGTAACGGATCCCATATCCAAAACCAGCAAAACCGGTGTACTATACAAAATACCATGCAAAAACTGTGAGAAACATTACATAGGTCAAAGCAGAAGATAACTGACAATACGGATACACAAACACCAACTAGTTCACAAGAGACACAGCCAATTCTCATTTGTCGCACTGCACACGGACAACGAGGAACACGAATTCAACTGGGACAACACATCCATAATCGCACAAGCCAAACAGAGACACGCCAGGGAATTCCTGGAGGCCAGGTATTCTAACTGGAACTCCATCAACAAACACATAGAATTAGACCCTGTGTACAAACCACTCAGAAATAGAACTGGAAGTGGTACCAAACACCCCAACAAACTGAGGCATATAAATAACAAGCGGGACAGAACACCAACGCTTCACCGGAGGCGCACTGACGATGTTACCTAACAGGATGATGAAACGTTTACAACCAAACCCATCAGCTCAGTGAGTATGTCTACAAGCTGTGTCGGGAGCTGGTGAGGCCACACCTGGGATACTGAATGCATAGAAACATATAAAATTATGAAGGGAATAGATAAGACAGAAGCAGGGAGGTCGTTTCCACTGGTGAGTGAAACTAGAACAAGAGGGCATAGCCTCCAAATTACAGGAACCAGATTTAGGACTGCATTGAGGAGGAATTTTATCACCCAAAGGGTTGTGAATCTGTGGAATTCCCTGCCCAGTGAAGTAGTTGAGGCTTCCTCATTGAATGTTTTTAAAGCTAAGATAGATTTTTTTTCAACAGTAAAGGAATTAAGGGTTACGGTGAGAGGGTGAGTAAGTGGAACTGAGACCATTAAAAGATCAGCCAAGATCTTACTGAATGGCAGAGGGGGCTCGAAGGGCCAGAGGGCCTACTCCTGCACCTGGTGCTTATGTTCTTACAGTCTCTCCTGCAACCCCATCTCCTCCCTCTCACCCTCCCTCTCCTGCACCCCCACCTCCTCCCTCTCATCCTCCCTCTCCTGCACCCCCACCTCCTCCTTCTCACCCTCCCTCTCCTGCACCCCCACCTCCTCCCTCTCACCCTCCCTCTCCTGAACTCCCATCTCCTCCCCCTCACCCTCCCTCTCCTGCACACCCATCTCCTCCCCCTCACCCTCCCTTTCCTGCACCCCCATCTCCTCCCCCTCACCATCCCACTCCTGTGGCCCCATCTCCTCCCCCTCACCCTCCCTCTCCTGCACCCCCATCTCCTCCCTCTCATCATCTATCTTCTGAACTCCCAGTTCCTCTCTCTCTCTGCCTCTCTCCAGATCTGACAGCAGAGATTAGACACTGAGGAAACTGTCCGATACATAATCCCATCACACACTCCCGAGATACAACCTGGATTAGATACAGTGCAAATCAGCACACTGCCCATTTAAAATGTCCAAATAATGTCAAATCTCCCATCAAATCAGAGCTTCAGTTGAGACTTCTGATCTACTGTCGCATCTTGAGATAGGTATCTGTGAACCGCTCTCAAACCCACGCAATAATCACCTTATACAAAATATGCTTATATGTTGCCACTTCTGTTTTAACAGGTAACTTTTTTTTAAAGGGGATGTGGCATTGTTTGCAGTGCTGTGTTCAAAGAGTGGTTTTCCTTCTGTCTGATGTTGGTCTTTAATGCAGATTGCTGCCTGAGATATCACTCACACTGCAACTACCTGGACAGGGAATTCACCCTTTACAGTTATAATGTCAACTAACTCAACCAACAATAAACCATTGCTTCCTTGAATGAAGGAAGGAAAATGGGGGGGTTAAGACCAATGCCACTGGTCACTGCACCCTAAAACAAGCCAACAATCCAACCCCACTTTCGGTGTTCAGGAGAGTGATCGGGATTTATGATGTCAGTGTCACAGCTGGGATGCTTTAGGCCCCAAAGTGAATATGAGATTTAATGAATGAAAGAATGAATCAGGAATTAGACTTTCCATTTACCACACTGACCAGCTTGTCCAGTTTACACATTGTCA
Organism: Rhincodon typus; assembly: GCF_021869965.1. Taxonomy (NCBI): domain Eukaryota; kingdom Metazoa; phylum Chordata; class Chondrichthyes; order Orectolobiformes; family Rhincodontidae; genus Rhincodon; species Rhincodon typus. Next base: position 22,797,286 of record NC_063352.1, on the reverse strand, counting down.
GTGACTTCAGAACTATCCACTGCATATTCCACGGTTGATAACATAGAGAGTGAGGGAGATAGAAAGAGGCATCTGTAAAGTAGAGAAATAGAAAAAAAAGGGAGAGAGAGACAGAGATAGAATGCGTTCAGAGGGACAGAAACATCATGGGGAAGAACAAAGGGTCAGGGAAGAGAAACAGTCGGGGTGAATAAAGGGGCTGGGAGAGACAGGGCCAAGGGACAGACAGAAAGAACAGAGTCAAAGAGTTACAGGAGCAGGTAGAGAGAGATAAAGAGGGAGGAAAGCAAAAAGAAAGAGACGGCATAGGTGGCAGTGGCGAGAGAGGCAGAGAGTCAGAAAGGGAAAGGGAGGCAAAGAGAGAAACAAAGAAAGAGAGAGAGACAGCACATGACAGAGAGAGAGATCGAGAGAGAGAGAGAAAGGAGGAAAGAGAGAGAGGGAGGGAAGGGATGTGACTGAGGCAGAGAGAATAGGGGGAACAGGGGCAGAGACAGGTGGAAAGTGAACCTCAGAGCTAGGAGGGTGGGAAATGGACAGGTGAGAGTGAAAGAGAGAGAAAGGTGGAGGCAGAGACAAAAGCAGAAACTAAAGGGGATATAGACAGGAACAGAGACAGAGAAATTAGTTTTGGTTTCTCTGGATTGATTGATTGTCAATTCTTTTTAAGTTTAAAGGGTGGACTGACAACTGGACAAGGGGCCTTTATACATTAACAGGCACAGTGGGTGATTAGTGAAGGGGTCTTCATCTGAGCTAGATTACTGCCATTATGGAGAAGTAGTGCTGCAGATATTTACTTCCAGTTTCTTGTTCTATGGCACAGCTGTTAAGTTTAGAGTGTGGGATACGGTCTGAATCAAGGAGCTGCTGTGTTAGACACGCAACATCATGTCTTTGGAACTTTCCACACTGCCATCTGTACTAACTGGCTGTTCTAACAAAATAATTTTTTTTTGTTTTCTCTCAGTAGGTTAGTCAAGAGCATGCTTCCCCTTCAAGTCCAGCAAATGGACTTCTAAACTTGTCCGAGACCAATTACAACCATGAGATCTGTTCCTTCCCATGCTCAGTTCCCTATCATTTCACTCAGAGACTGAATGCTATTTGGAGTCAGCATCACCTCCATTCACAAAAGACCATTAGACTGCTCCAGGTTACAGTTCATTGGTCAGGATTTGATTGATGACAGAAGAGGCTCAAGGGGCTTAAAAATTCCCTTTCTTAATAAACTAATATGGTAACATTGATAGACGATTGGTTGATAAACACAAAGCAAACAGTAGGCATAAATGGAACATTCTCAAGTTGGCTGGTTATAACTAATGGAAGACCACAGGAATCAGTGTCTCAGTTATCTGTAACCAATATTAATGTTTGCAGAAGGTACAAAGCTGGATGAAAATGTCAGCTGTGAAGTGGATAGAGGGGTCTGCAAAGAAATATAGACAATTCAAATCAGTGGGCAATCAGATGGCATATGGAGTATACTGTGGAGAAATGTGAGGGTATTCATTTTGGCCATTAGAAAAGCAGAGTATTTCTGAAAAGACATGAAACCAGTGAATGTTGATGTCCAAAAAGATTTAGGTGCGTTGGTACAAGGAACTCAGAAAACAAACTTGTGGGTCCAGTAAAAAAAACCTCGGGGACAAATGCTCTGCTGGACTTTATTGTAAGAAGATTGGAATACAAGAATAAGAAATCTTGCTATAACTGTACAGTGCTTTGGTGACACCACACCTGGAAAATACAGTTTTGGTCGCCATATTTAAGGAAGGAAAGATTTACAATGGAGGTTCACTACTGTACTACCTGGGTGAGAGGAATGTCCTATGATGAGGTATTCTCTGGAGTTTAGAAGAATGAGAGGTGATATCATTGAAACATATAATATTCTGAAAAGGACCAACAGGATAGACATATGTCTGAAGAGTCTGGAACACATGGGCATTTTCCAGGCAGAAGGCATCAATCATTTAGGACTGGTATGAGGTGAAACTTCTTCACTTGAAGGGTTCAGAATTTTAAAAATCCTCTACTCAAGAGGGTTGTGGAGGCTTCATTGCAGAAAATATTTAAGGCTAGGATAGACAATGTCTTGGTTTCTCGGGAAACCATAGGATCTGAGAACCGAGTGGTCAAGGGGAACTGAAACCCAAACTCAGCCGGAATCATTCTGAATGGGGGACAAGCTCAATAGGCTGAATGGCCTGCTCTTGTTCCTTCTTTTGAGTTCTTGTGATTCATTGGTTGCTCTTGATACTCAAGTCTACGAGCTTGATCTGGCTTCTTGTCCATGGAAAATAAGGATATGGACACAAGAGGTGTTCAAGTGAACAACTGTAGCCTGTCCCGAAACCTGTGGTCACTGGACACCACTTTGCAATTGTCAATTAGAGATTAAATCCTGGTCCAACAACTCCTGATGCTGCATAAACCTCCTACAAGCATTGGTTTTTTAGAAAATCCCTCCCCATTTTTGGTCAGTACGGAGATGCTCAACCACAATAGCAGAAAAATAGGCTACAGTTATAACCTCCCGGGAAGACTGATGATAATTTCTTTCAGTGCACCATGGCACTAACAAGTAACAGGCTCAAGGTCCCACTAACAAAACAGCAACACATTCTGGAGAGGACAGCTAGGCATGCTGCTGAGGAGCAGGGGGACCTCCAGGGAAAGAAGAATGGATATGGGCCCTGAGCTCAGTCAGGTCAAATCTTAGTGAACAATCATTGAACACACTGCCGTGTAATTGCACTATCAGTGATTTCAATCAGGGGTATAAATTCATTTAGAAGTAACAGACATTACTAGCTCAGTGATAGTAAGAACTGCTGATGCTGGAGTCAGAAATAGCACAGTGTGGAGCTGGAGGAACACAGCAGGTCAGGCAGCGTCAGAGGAACAGGAAAGCTGACGTTTCGGGTCAGGACCCTTCTTCAGAAAATCAGACATTACTAGCTTCTATTTTGTGATATAGTCAAACAGAGAAAGCTTGTGTCCACTAAGATTGGTACAGTATCACTTCAAAATAAAGGAGGGAATCCTAATTCAAGAAAACAGGTGGGTTTCAGGTTGGGTGCGAGATTATAGTGTGAAAATCTGCCTTCTGACTCAATCCACTGATTTTTAGTTGTAACCGAGGTGGGTTGAGGCCATGCAACAAATCAGTTCAAATCACAGCCTCATCTCGATCCTTTATTTCAAATGTAACGCTGGCTGGCTGGAGGCCCCCAGTAGCTGGAGAAAAGGGAACTGCTGCCGGACCAGGGGCGGTTGGAGTGTTCTCACTGACCCTGCTGGATCTGACATTGCTGCCTGGTCGATTGCAGTGATCAGACACCCTGATCTGCATCTCGCTCCTTGAGGCTTCTCACACAGCCTGTACCTCCAATCCTTACCTCCTGTCCACAGGGATGATGTATCCACTGACAGCCAATCTCCCAGTTGTGGCTGGGAAACGAAGGAAAACAATTGCTAATCAAGCCCTGCCATTACATTTGACCAGGCTTGAGGGAAACCTGTCCGTCTGACGTTCTCAGTCACGATCTCCCAATCACAAGGAGGTGACTCATCATTTCCTTCTCCAGAGCAATTATTAATGGGTAATAAACACTGGTCTAGTCAGCAACACCCACTTTGCAGGGACAAATTAAGAAATTTATCTCCACCTTCTCCTTGAGTAAAAGTCCAGCCTCAATGAACTGAAAACATCTGCAGGGTCTCATGGACCTGTCCAAACACCTTCATCTCCCACATATTGTCCCAAAGAACAATGTCCCCATTTCCATTTATTGATCTGCCCAAACTGCTCGCCCATCGCAGCATGCAAGCTTATCACCAGAACCCACCCTGATCCCAAAATTGTCTCCTTGTCTTCAACACTCTATTGCAAACCCCTAGCCCCATTGCAAGCCCACAGCCCCATCTCCAGCACCTACGCCATTCTCTATACTATATCATTCATACCAACCTCCAGTACTCATACCCTGGGCCCTCTAAGTATGGCTAACCCACAACTTCAATTGGTTCCCTGGCCTTTGTGGGATCTTGCCATGTTAGAAATAGCTGCTCATCTGTCCAGATGCTAGTCGACATTCCAGTTTAGGAACCCAGTTCATGGCTGGACAAATAGCTGCTTGCCTGATGAAGGAATGTAGTGTTGTTAAAAGCTGTTTTTAAAAAAAAACAGACATGACTGAAACTGTCCATTGTCAGAAACTCCCAGCTACCAGATGCTATCCGGAAATCCTTTCTCCAGCTGCTTACCATTAGTAACACTACTGGGCGCTAACACCATCCTTTCAAAAGAGACTCTATATCCCATCAGAAACATCTGCAGCCTGTGGATCAGAAGCTAACTTGAGAACAGTAGCAGGAATATTTCTATTGAGGTAAAAACATATATTTGCCCAATCTGATCAACTTGGTGTTACGATCACAAGCCATGCCACTAACTACACAGAAAGTTGAGAATTTCTCCTCGTTTTCTTCTCTTCGTCTCTTCAAAATATACATTGTGCATACTGTTTCCAAAGTGCTGATGCCTGGGGCTAAGCTCTGGTAGTGTCCCTTCCCCTGGGCCAGGTAGACCGAGGATCAAGTCCTACCTGCTCAAGAGGTGTGGAATAAAATTTCGGAGCAGATTGATTAGAAAATACTTCCGTGCCTGGGGAGTTTAATTTCTCGTAGCAGCGCCGAAATCAAGGCAACAGCGAAACGTTATCGGAAAGCAAGAAAAGGTGTCGTGTTTCCTTGCAGTTTTGCAACACACGGCAGAACGGGTTACGGGTCTTGGTGGGTTCAAGAAGCGTTCAAAGTCTGGGTCAGATCCAGACTGCAGCGTTGCATTGTGCCCGCACTAGGTTCCTGCTTGCTCTGCTTCTAACACACACACACACAGAGACCAGTCGCTCTTTCCCTGCTGTTAGTTTGTGGCTTACATGAGGTCGGGTCTGAAGTGGTGCAGGATTGCACAGAAAGCGAGCCCATCCCGCCACGAGGTCGTCATGTTGGTAATCTCCACGTTTCGATATCCCTCGCATTGCTTCTTGCACCATTGCTGCAAGGCTTTGATCGCGGCCATAGCGACTCCAGAGAGAGACACACGCAGGCAACGGAAAGCCAGAAAACCGGGCACAAAACAACCAGGAAATCCGGGAGAAAGAGATGGGAAGGGAAAAGTAAAATCGGCTGAAGGGGAGGACAGAAATGAGAGACAGAAGAGAAAGTGAAAATGAAGGGGAGAAGTGGCGTTGGCAGTTAAGTACAGAGAAGGAGTACCAAAGTTTTATAGAGCCATTAAGAAAAATAGGAGACGAAGGAAACCAGAACTAGAAGAGTTTTCGAGAAGTGGGAGGTGAAGCCTATGTACAGTTTGAAAACAACAAGAGCAGAGATGTAAAAGGGGTGAGCGGGCCCGGGACAGATAAACTGGAGTCTCCCGGAGTTCACGCAGACTGACACCGAGTCGAGAGCCAGAGAGAAACCAGGCTGCAGTGACACGACAGGACAACGCGGGGGCTTTCCACTTTCAAATCACCAGCTGCCAGAAAGAAAAGCCAAACCCGCACTTTCCCATGCACCTCAGAGTAAACGACAACCACACCTGGGAATAAACCCCTCCCGCATCTGGGAATAAACCCCTCCCACACCTGGGAATAAACCCTTCCCAATTACACACACCTGGGAATAAACCCTGCCCATACATGGGAATAAACCCCTCCCACACCTGGGAATAAACCCTTCCCAATTACACACACCTGGGAATAAACCCTGCCCATACATGGGAATAAACCCCTCCTGCACCTGGGAATAAACCCCTCCCGCATCTGGGAATAAACCCTTCCCAAACACACACACCTGGGAATAAATCCCACCCATACATGGGAATAAACCCTGCCCACACCTGACGAATACACCCCTCCAACACCTGAAAATAAAATTCTCCCACACCTAAAATATAACCTTCCTTATACCTGAGAATAACCCATACCACACCCAAAAATGAACCCCTCCCACACCTGAGAATAAACACCTCCTGCACCTCAGGGTCTTACAGCACGGAAACAGACCCTTTGGTCCAACTTGTCCACGCTGACTAGGTTTCTCAAACTGAACAAGTCCCATTTGCCTGTATTTGGCCCATATCCTTCTAAACTTTTCCTACTCATTTTTCTGTCCAAATGTCTTTTAAACATTGTAACTCTGCCTGCATTTACCACCTCCTTTTGCAGTCCATTCCATATATGCACACTCTCTATGTGAAATAGTTGGTCATCAAGTCCCTTTTAAAACTTTCCCCTCTCACCTTGAACCTATGCCCTCTAGTTTTGAACTCCTCTACCCTAGAGAAAAGATGTTTGCTATTCACCTTATCTATGCCTCTCATGATTTTATAAACTTCTGTAAGGTAATTTTCAACAATAAACTCCTCCTACACCTGAGAATAAACCACTCCCGCACCTCAGAAGAAAACCCTTCAACACCTGAGAATGAAACCTTTCAACACCTGAGAATAAATAACTCCCACACCTGAAAATACCCGCTTCCCACACTGTTGAATAAACTTCTCATTTACTTGAGAATAAACCTCTCCCACAATGGAAAACAAACCAATCCATAATTTGGGAATAAACTTCTGATGCACCTGAGAATAAAATCATCCCACACCTGAGAATTATATCACTCCTGCACCTGCAAATAAAATTTACCTACACCTGAGAATGAAGTTCTCCCACACCTGAAAACAACCACTCCAATACCACTTGGGAATAAACCTCCCTTGCACCTGAGAATAAAATTCTCCTACACCTGAGAACAATCCTCTCCTGCGCCTGAGAATTATACCACTCCCACTTGGGAATAAAATCCTATCATACTGGGAATAAACCCCTCCCACACCTGGGGATAAACCCCTCCCACCCAGGGATAAGCCCCACCTACTGCTAGAAAGAAACCCCTCCCATAATTGGGAATAAAGCCCTCACGCACCTGGAATAAACGCCTCCCACACCTGGGAAAAAAATCCTCCTCCACCAGAGAATAATCTTCTCCCACACCTGAAAATAAACCTCATCCACAACTGAGAGTAAATCACTCCTATATCTGAGAAAAAACCTGCTACCACACTGGAGAATAAAACTCTGACACTAGACAATAAACCCTTCATGCAGCCGAAAATAAACCCATCCTATACCTGAGAATAAAGCTCTCCTGCACCTGAAAATATACACCTCTTCACCTGAGAATGAAAACCTTCCACACCTGAGAATAACTCCTTCCCACACCGAGAATAAACTCCACACCCGAGAATAACCCCCTCCCACATATAAGAATAACCTCCTCCCACAGTGATAAATAAACTCATTTCATACCTGAGAAAAAAATTCTGCCACACCTGCGAATAATGCCCTCCTACCTTTGAGAATAAACCCCTCCCACACCTGAGAATAAACTCCTACACCCAAGAATAATGCCCTCCCACATATGAGAACAACCCTCTCCTACACTGATGAATATGCTCCTTCTATAACTGAGAATCTGCCATTCTTGTGTTTAATGGGCTCCCACCTCTGAGAATAATCCACTCGCACACCTGGGATTAAACAACTGCTGCACCTGAGAATAAACCTCTCCTACACCAAGGAATAAACACCTCCCACACCTGAGATTAACATTTCCCACACCTGAGATTAACACTTCTGGACCTGAGCAAAACCTCCCCGATTACTTCCGAGAATAAACCCTGAGAATTTACCTCTCCTACACTTGAGAAAACAAAGTCACTCCTACAACTGAGAATAGACCCTTCCCACACCCGGAAATAAAGCCTTCTTACAGCTGGGAGTAAACCTCTCTCACACCTGAGAATAAAGATATCCTACATCCGAGAATAAAACCCTCTGAAACCTGAGAAAACCCATCCTTTACCTGGGAATAAACCCCTCCTACACCTTCGAATAAAACCCTCCCACATGGAGAATAAACCCCTCCCACACCTGAGACTAAGCCCATGCTCCAGGCAATAAGCACATCCCACCCATGTGAGTAAAGTCCCTTCCACACTGACAGCCAGGCCCACCAGAGGGTGATAATGTTCACTTGGGTCACACATCTTCTGTGTCCCAGTCCTATTGGCTGAGTACCTAGATGGTCATCATCCAAAGCAGCCAATCAGGTGCATGGTCCATTGAATTGACCATTGATTCATTAGAAAGACCGGTTATTTGGCAATCAGCGGTGTCTACTAGCATTGCTATTGCAATAATATAATAGAAGGGGAACAGGGAGGACTCTTGTGGTGCAGTTCCAGTGTTTCTACCCCTGAGTCAGGAGGCACAGGTTCAACTCCCACCTTCTCCAGAGATCTGTGATAACATCTTGGCCATTGATAGATAGTGTTCTGAACAACAGCTATTAGTGGCTAAGTGGGACATTCTAGAGGCCTTCCTTTCTTACCTCAGTTAGGAATTTGTACTACTCTGTTAGAACTAATTGGAGACTGTGGGACCTCAAGATGTGATAAACTGAAGTGACTAGTGCTTCACCTCTATACCTGAATGCCTCTCCTAACCTTAATAATGTGTATAGTCCTGCCGTGGACAACTCTATAATTCGGTAAGGCCACAAATTTGAGCAGAAGTATGCTACTCAGCCCATCAAGACCATCCCACCATTATTGAGCAATTTCTTAGAATCCTCAAATTCACTTTCCTGCCATTTTCCCATAACCCCTTAATTCCATTACTGATTAAAAATCTGTCTACCTCATCCTTGAATATATTTAACAACCCAGCCTCGACAACCCTCTGCAGCAAAAATCCCATGGATTTGCTATTCTCTGAAAGAAAAAAAATCCTCCTTATCTCTGTTTTAAATAGTAAATTCATATTCTAGGTTATTCCCTTTTTTTCTAGATTCTCCCACAAGGGGAAACAACTTCTCCACATTTGCCCTGTCAAGACCTTAAAACTTTTCTCAAAATTTTCAAGAAGGCTTGCTCCTCATTCTTCTAAACTCTAGCAAATACAAGACCAACTTCTTAACCTCTCATCATAAGAAAATCCCTTCATACCTAGGGAATCAACCAGTGAACATTCTCTGGACTCCTTCAATGCCAATACATCTTTCTTTAGATAAGGAGACCAGAAATGTTAATAGTATTCTAGCTGTTGTCTGACCAGTGCCCTGTATTGTTTTAGAAAAAAATCTTCTTATTTTTATACTCCATTCCCTTTGCTTTCCCTGTTACCTGCTGAACTTGGATATGATCCATTTGTGTTCCATGCACTAGGGCCTCTAAATGCCTCTATGCTGCAACTTTCTGCAGTATTTCCCCATTTAAATGACATTCAGCTCCTCTATTCCTCCTGTCAAAGTGCAGAGTCTCACATTTCCATACATTATATTGCTATTGGCCAGACCAAATCCCCTCAACATATGTTAAGAACATAGCTTGGACTCCAACTTTTTTGTATTTTTAAAGGCAAGTGTAAGATATTGTGTTCCAGATGCAATTCAATTAGTCAAACTTCCAGACTTGAAGCAAAACACACTTTATTTTTGCACTATAGTTAGAATACAAACAAAGGAAAGAAGAATTGGAATAACTTAACTTTGTTGGAAAACTTAACAGAATAATAGATTATTTAACTACTAAACAGCAACTGTTCCAATAATAGTAACATCATATAAACACACCATTGGCAGAGGAAAATTCAGTAAAATAGATTTTCTCACATGCAACGTTTCTCCAGTCCAGAAGGAAAGAACATCAAGAGAAAACTCTGAGAGAGGGAGAGAGAACTCAAGCATTTTTCTGTAGCAGGGAGAAACGTATCACAGCTTCCAAACCCCAACAACTACTGAAAGTTAAACTAAAATCCTGGCTCTGTGAGAGTATGACCCACGCCTTCATGGTTCTTCTATTGTTCCAACTTTTTAAAAAATCCCAAGGGTTCACAAGCTGTTTACTTTATTAGCTTGGAACAGTCCACTTGATGCCTCTGTCTCAACTTCTCTTCATAAATAAAAAAGGACAAAATACATCTCTTAAAGCCATAGTATCATCACAATATTTCATCTGCCAAGTATTTGCCTATTCACTTAACCTGTCGATACCCCTCTGATGAAGGGTCTAGGCCCGAAACGTCAGCCTTTCTGCTCCTATGATGCTGCTTGGCCTGCTGTGTTCATCCAGCTCTGCACCTTGTTGTCTCCGATACCCCTCTGTAAACTCCTTGTGTCATTAGTTTTCCCATGTGTTTTTTGTGTCCCAACATACTGACCGCCTTCTGTAAGTTTTTAAAGGGATAATTTTAGATTAATCAATTTGATGAGCTCACAATTTAACATCTCAAATTAGCACCTTCAATCTTCAAGGCCATCGCAGATATAGCATGAGGCACAATTAGGACACTGAGTTAATGAATAATATCAGATTTTATTCAATACAATCAAGGACGATACTCTGCTGACAATTAAGAACTATTTAAAATGCCAAAAGTCAAAATTGTACTTATCAGGAATACAAGACTCACTTCAAACTGGATCCAAGCCCCTCTCTCAGACAGGAAATTCTTCCTTCCTCAAGACAAAATACCTCGAATTTTCAAGTTGACGTGAGTCCCTGAGTAACTATCCCTGAATTTTATTAAATACTGGATAGAAGTACCTGACTAACTATCCTGACCTCAAATTCTCATATTTACAAGGAGTCCCTGGTTGGCTTTAATGAAACAGATACCTTTAAGCTAATTTAATGGAGCAGATATCTTTAGATCAATTTAAAACAACAGGGCAAGTCCACACTTCATGTAATCTCAAGAAGACATGGCAATCAGAACACCTACTTCATCATCCCTTTTGAGAGTAATCCCTCTTAATTATAAGTTGTTGAAACCCAATTTGCTTATAATGTCGTAATGGTTAATTGGATCTTGCTATGCATACATGAACTCTCTTGCTCTAAGACAATGGAGTATCTCAGTGTGTATGTTTTATCTTAAAAAGAAGAAACTAGTATTCTTAAGCTTAATTGCCAAGGACAGCATTGGTTGATAAGACCCCCAGAGATCTTTTTCTCAACCCACTCCTATAGTCTGCTCTTACAATACCTTTTAAACATAGTTATTAAGACTTCTTAGTAATTACTTATGAAATAAAGCCTTTACTCAGTAATGATTATTAATTATTTGCTCTTCAATTACAGCATAATTGAGGTGCTTCTCTTAACACTTGTTGCTGGTGCTACTCAATTTAGTTTCAGTGGTGTGGAATTGTTAAATATATGAATACAAAAATGGTCTCTTTCCTTTCTTAGACTAGCAAAGTACATGCATTTGTAAAACGTCTCTAAGAATATCTGATTAATTAAATCTTAAGTTAAAATTTAAAACTCAGGATTACTTATATTCCAGTCCACCCCTCAAACTCGATGGTGGTCCCATAATGGTAGTTTTTTTTCATATCCCCTGTGTACTTCCTTCTCAAACTTTCAGCCCTACTTCTCATTTTGACAACTCACTTGCACCCTGCGCACTCCTTTTTGATAGTGTTGCAAAGTTGATGGCTCTATCCCATGCCCCGCAACTAGGCTCTGCCTCCAAATGCACCTCCAACCTCCTCTCAATGTCGCATGTGGGTGATCAACAGCAACTTTGAGGGAAGGTTAATGAAGTAGTTTGGGTTTGTCCTTACCAGAGTTTAGAGGAATAAGTGGAAATGTTACTGAAACATACAAAATTCTCCGAGGAGCTTGACAGGGTAGAAGCGGAGACGTTGTTTCTCCTCGTGGGAGAGTCTATGACCAAACAGCTTCATCACAGAGTAAGGAGTCTCCCACTTCAGATGAGATGAAGAAGAATATTTTCTGTCAGATGGTGGTGAACTGTGGAATTTTTTATCAATGAGGGCTGTCAAGGCAAGGCAGATTTCTAATTTTTAAGGGAACCAAAGGCTATGGAGTTAAGGCTGGAAAGTAGAGTTGAGGATTATCAGAAAAACCATGATTTCATTGAATGGCAGAGCAGAGTTGATGGGTTGAATGGCCTCCTTCTGTTCTCAAAATGTATGGTCTTAACCTTGTACAGTGTTTCTTGTCACATTTACTAATTGCATTATTCCATTTATATACATATATATATGTATGTATATTTGAGAAGTGATGAAACCTGTGCATATATACAGAGGCATGTTGGTGTTTGACAGTGCAGACATTTCTCTAATTTGATTTTGTTTTACTCCTTAATGCCAAATCAAGGTCACGTAAGGCAATTGGTTAGATGCAGAGTAAAGCTCCCTCTACTGTCCTGATCCCCAACAATGCTCCTCAGTCCCCAGCTCCTTACCTAAATATTCATATCACCTGATGTTGAGGCAGTAGGAACTGCCGATGCTGGAGAATCTGAGATAACAAGGTGTAGAGCTGGATGAACACAGCAGACCAAGCAGCATCAGAGGAGCAGGAAGGCTGACGTTTTGGGTCTGGACCCTTCTTCAGAAATGGGGGAGAGGAAGGGGGTTCTGAAATAAATAGAGAGAGAGGGGGAGGTGGATGGAAGATGGAAAAAGGAGCAGATAGGTGGAGAGGGGACAGACCCATCCTAACTCCCCACCTACACTCACCTTTACTGGCTCCATCCCCACCTCCTTGACCTGTTCGTCTCCTCTCCACCTATCTGCTCCTTTATCCATCTTCCATCCGCCTCCCCCTCTCTCTCTATTTATTTCAGAACACCCTTCCCCTCCCCCATTTCTGAAGAAGGGTCCAGACCCAAAACGTCAGCTTTCCTGCTCCTCTGATGCTGCTTGGTCTGTTGTGTTCATCCAGCTCCACACCTTGTTATATCACTTGATGTTACTAGAATTTCCATTTCTTCATGCTCCAACTTATTTTATACTCTGTCTCACAATTCTATTTAGAGTGATACAGACACTAATTTCAAAAACTCACAATGTTTTGTAAAACTAAAGTTCATTTATCACTGTTTTATGACTTAAGTGCATTGGTTCTTGAGGTTAAGGTTTTGCATAATCAGGAAAATGTTACAACTAAAAGGAGAGTTTCCTCTCTCTGCCAGCCCTACACTTCACTTACACTCCTCTTCTGTTCCCTCCCGCTTTCCTTTTACTTTACTTTCCCTTGCTGTTTCTCTCCCTCTACCCTCCCACCCTCCTCCTTCCTCTTCCTTACCCTGCCCAACACTTCTTCCCACCCCCTCCCCACCCCTTTCCATGCTGCAGCTGAATTTTTTTGTTATTGAAAGGAGAGGGGAAATCAGTGTGTGTGAATAAGTGGTACCTTTGGCTGTTGTGAGGACTAGTACCATTCAGGATACGGTATTCTAATCAACAATCACCAGACCAATGCCTAACTCCCTCCAGCTCACTGCTGCATGTGAGAGTGTGAAAGGATTGATTTGATATAGTCGCTTTCATAGTCTCAGGACATCCTAACGCACTCTACTGGTATTTAAATACTTTTGAACTGTAGCCGCTGTTACCTTGTAAGAAATTTCAGTAGCTGGCATCCACAAACAGTAATATGATAATAGCCGGATAATCTGACAAATTTCTTTGGGTTGGGAACAGAACTGTCCCAGATAATTGAGAATGGATGATTGGCCAGCCAAAGTGTAATGAAACAGTGGGCTGTTTTTAATGAAGAATTTGTTCTGGCACAGTTGTGATAGATTCCAGTTTGGTGGGGAGGTAGAACAAACAAAGCAGAGATAACGGAAGAGACAATAGAGAGTAAGATGTAAGTGAAAACGGAAAAGTGTATGACAAATGTGAGGTTGTTAATACAAGGGCGAAGCTGAGTGGAGAAAGCTCAGACTAGTACCTAACATAAAAGAGAAGAGAGGTAAAGCTGGTTAGTGACATAAAAGGAGACCTATGCAGAAAGCAATGGGCCTCAGTGAGATATGAAATGAGCTCTTTACATCCACTTTTACCAAGGAAGAGGCTGCTATCAAAGTCACAATGAAAGAGGAGGTCATTGAGATAGTAAATAGGCTGATAATTGATAAAGAGGTGGCACATGAATGGCTGATTGGACTTGAAGTTCAAAGTACCCAGGACCAGATGACATGCATTCAAGGTTTCTGAGGAGCAATTGAGGAAGAACTGCCCATAATCTTCCAATCCTCCCTTCATATGGGGAAATTCCAGAAGACTGGAAAATTGCAAATGTTATACCCTCTTTCAAAATGGCATGAGGATACACCCAACAACTGCAATTTAACCTCCATGGTGGGAAACTTTTAGAAATAATAATATTGGACAAAATTAACAGTTGCTCGAACAAGATTGATTAATGAAAGCCAGCACAGATTTGTTAAAGACACTAATTTGATACAGTTTTTTTGATGAGGTATTAAAGAGGGTTAATATGGGAAATGAGTTATGTGATGTACCCGGACCTCCAACAAGCATTGTGGAAAGTGATACATAACAGCTTGTCAGCAAGGTCTAAACCCTTGGAATAAAAGGGATAGTGACAACATGGACACAAAGTTGGCTGAGGAACAAGAAATAGAATTGTGGTGAATGGTTGTTTCTTCGACATAAGGAAGATTTGTAGTGAGGTTCCCCAAGGGCCAGTACCAGGAACATTGCTTTTCTTCATTCATGAGATAGACTTGGGTGTGCAGAGCACAAAATTCAAAATTCACAGCTAACAAGAAATTAACGGGAACTTTAAGTAGGGTGGTGATAGACTTCAAAAGAACACAAACTAGGCCTGTACATTGGAAGTGGAATGTGAACTGAGACATTTATAGAGTTATAGACTCATAGAGTCACACGGGCCAGAAACAGTACCATCGGTCCACCTCATCGACGCTGACCAGACATCCCAATCTGACCTAGTTCCATTTGCCAGCATTTGGCCCATATCCCTCTAAACCTTTTCTATTTATATACCCATCCAGATGCCTTTTAAATGTTGTAGTACCAGCCTCCTCCACTTCCTCTGGCAGCCCATTCCATACTTGCACTGCCCTCTGTATGGAAAAGCTACCTCTCACGACCTTTTTAAATCTTTCCCCTCTCACCATAAACCTTTGTCCTCTAATTTTGTACTCCCCAACTCTTGGAAAAAAACCTTGGCTATTCACCATGTCCATGCCCCTCATGATTTTATAAACTTCTATAAGGTCACACCTCAGTCTCTGACACTCCAGCCTGTTCAGCCTCTCCCTATAGCTCAAACTCTCCAGTCCTGACAACATCCTTGTAAATCTTTTCTTCATGCTGTCAAGTTTAACAACATCCTTCCTAAAGAAGGGTGACCAGATTTGTACACAGAATTCCAAAAGTGGCCTCAACACTGTCTTGTACAGCTGCAACATGACATCCCAACTCCTATACTCAATGCACTGATCAATAAAGGCAAGTATGCCAAATGCCTTCTTCACTATCCTGTCTACCTGCGAATCCACTTTGAAGGAACCAAGCACCTTGACCCTAGATCTCTTTGTTTGGCAGCATTCCCTAGGGAGATAACATTCTTCACTGTCCACTACACCACTCATTTTGATGTCATCGGCAAACTAACCATACCTCCTATATTCACATCCAAATCATTTATATGAGTGACAAAAAGCAGTGGACCCAGCACTGATCCTTGTGGCAAACCATTGGTCACAGGCTTCCAGTCAAAGAAACAACCCTCCACCATGACCCTCTGTCTCCTACCTTTAAGCTAATTTTGTATCCAATTAGCTAGCTCCCCCAGATCCCATGTCATCTAATTTCACTAACCAGTCTATCATGCAGAACCTTGTTGAACGCTTCACTGAAGTCCATGTATATAACATCCACCAGTCTGCCTTCATCAGTTTTCTTTGTCACCTCTTCAAAAAACTCAATCAAGTCAGTGAGACACGATTTTCCACACACAAAGTCATTCTGACTAGCTCTACTCAGTTCTTGCCTTTCCAAATGCATGTAAATCCAGTCCCTCAGAATCCCCTCCAACAACTTACCCACCACTGATGTCAGGCTCACCTTTCTATAGTTCCCTGGCTTTTCCTTATCACCTTTCTTAAATAATGGCACCACGTTAGCCAACCTCCAGTCTTCGGCACCTTACCTGTGGCTATCGATGACACAAATATCTCAGCAAGGGGCCCAGCAATCTCTTCCCTAACTTCCCACAAAGTTCCGGGAAACACTTGATCAGGTCCCAGGGATTTATCTACATTTATGTATTTTAACACCTCCAGCACCTCCTCTTCCGTAATATGAATTCTTTTCAAGACATCACTATTTATTTCCCAAGCTTCCATGTCCTTCTCCACAGTAAATACTGATGCAAAATATTCATTTAGTATCTCACTCATCTCCTGTGGTTCCACATATAGATGGCCACATTGATCTTTAAGGGACCTTATTCTCTCCCTGGTTACACTTTTGCCTTTAATGTATTCATAGAAACTCTTTGGATTCTCCATAACTCTATTTGCCAAAGATATTTCATATCCCCTTTCTGCCCTCCTGATTTCCCACTTACGTATACTCCTACTCTTCTAGGAATTCATTCAATCCCAGCTGTCTACACCTGATATATGCCTCCTTCTTTTATTTGACCAGAGCCTTAGTTTCTCTAGTCACCCAGCATTTCCTATGCCTACCAGCCTTGCCCTTCACACTAATAGGAACATGCTGTCTCTGAACTCTCATTATCCTGTTTTTAAAGGCTTCCCACTTCCCAACCATCCCTTGATCTGCGAATTGCCTGTCCCACTCAACTTTTGAGAGTTTCTGTCTAATACCAGCAAAATGGGCCTTACCCCAATTTAGAACTTTAACTTTTTGATCAGTTCTATCCTTTTCCATAACTATTTTAACATTAATAGAATTATGACCATTTGCCCCAAAGTGCTTCCCCACTGATACCTTTCCGACTTGCCCTGTCTTATTTCCAAACAGAATGTCAAGTATTGCTCCTTCTCTAGTCAGAAGATCAAGAAGAAGCAATACAAACTAAAGGGCACAATTCTAAAGTCTGTGCAGGAACATTGCTACCTGAACACAAATCATCACACAGGTTGAGAAAATGGTTGAAGAGCATATGTGATCCAGAACGTTATTAATAGAAGAATACAGAATGTTTTGAAATATGTATGAAAAAACACTGGTTTGACCTGAGTGAAACTTGTATCTACAACTGGGCAGCACACTTCAAAAGGCGCATGGAGGCTTTAGAGAGGTGTAGAAAAGTATGGTTGCAGGGGTGAGGGATTTTAGATACGAGGGGAGATTGGAGGAGCTGGAGTTGTTTTCCATGGGGAAGAGAAGGCTGAAAGGAGATTTGATAGATGTCTTCAAAAGCATGCAAGGCGTGGACAGAGTAGATAAAGAGAAACTGTTCGCATTGGCATTGACCCATCTGACTCAGAGATGACAGTCCACCAATTGAACTACAGCTGACATGACAGGCATGGAAAACTACCCAAACTGCCTACATGTAACAGTCACTGTGCTCTAAAAGTAATAGGGCCTGCAGCCATACCTATCTGCAAATGTTTGCTCCCTGAAGATAAGTAGACTCAGGCTGGTTACAATGTGGATGGGAGACTGCTAGGTGCAGTGGAAAGAGGGCCCTTGTGATACAGTGGTTGTGCTCTTACCTTTGAGCCCAGAGGTGAACTATAACATCCCTGAGCAGGTTAATCAAAAGATGACTTTAGATCCTAATAAGTATTTTGAGATGCTTCAATATATTGAAGTGATTTAGAAATATTTCTTAAATGTAAGAATTAGAGCTGTCACATTACCCTGTATGATTCATGCAACTACTAGCTGGGTTTCATAGTCAGATCAGTATTTGGACCAGAGGTTACAATTTCTTTAATTATGAGGACAGGTTACATAATCTTGATTGGACTCATTTGAGTTTGGAATATTAAGGGCTAGTCTAATTGAAATGTTTAAAAGTACAAAAGGATTTGATGGTATTGATACAAAGAACCAACTTCAACTGGCTGGGAAATGATGAACAATTTTAAAATTGGAGGCAGATTATTCAGCAATGAAATCAAGAATCACTTTTTCCACAAAACAGCATCAGAAACCTCTGTCCCAAAAGCTTGTCGTTGCTAGGAGTCTCTTAAAGCTTGCAAGATTAAGATTGACTGATATTTAATTATTAAGGAATATGGTGCAAAGGCCTGTAAATGGAGTTGAAATAAAAACCAGCCTTGAGTTGACTGAATAGTAAAACAGTTGTGAACAGTTGAATGGCCTATTCTAATTCTTACATCATTTGAACTTTACTATTAGAAGTATTAAAAATACTGGTCAAGAGGGAAATAGCGGAGCCAATGTAGAAGGTCCACTAGGTGGTGCTCTTCCCTCAAATTGAATTACATTAATGGAAGGCACTGAAATATGTTGGAGCATGAATTTCATATGTGACTCTGCAGTCTTCTTTAGTGCAAGAGTAACAAGTTTCATGTCTACATCCATTCAGTGTTGGATGAGTAAGCCTTCTCTACAAATTAACATTATTCATTTCACAAGGATAGTCCCTATAGCTGTTCTATGTAGGCACTATTTAATCAGAAGTGCTGAAATGAAGCATTGGGTTATGCTTTAGGAAAAGAACGGTGCTGCTTTACCCACCCTCGGCTGATGTACAACTCCAGGCTGTGCTGGAGTGGTCAAGAGTGCCACACTTTCAACTCAAAAGCACTGTCTATCTTGAAGGTCAGTTGGCTGGATGGCTGGTTTGCAATGTAAAGTAACACCACCAATATGGGTTCAATTCCTATGCTGGCTGAGGTTATCATCAAGGATTCTTTTTCTCAACCTTGCCCCTTGCATGAGGTGTGGTGACCCTCAGGTTAAGTCACTACCACTCGTCTCTCTCTATCTAATGAGAGAGCAGCCCTATGATCGGACGATGGTGACTTTATCGTTACTACCTGGTTTATTATGGTACAGATTCCAGACCAGACAGACCTTTAAGATGGTTACAGGAAATTATGACATGCAATCTTCCATGCCTTGCCTGGTCACACTCTCTGTGTATTTGAGTCAGTGTAGTCAGTTGTGTGTAATATTAGTAAGTAAAAAACGTAATCTATCTGTGTAGTTTGTGGTATCATAGCCTTGTAAATAATTAGTGTTGTAAATAAATTTCAGCCACTTCACTGAAGAGGAACTTCACTAACCGCATTATGATGTAGAATAATGCATAGAGAACAACAAAACATATGATTGCAACAGTTTGTGGGTACAATACAATGGTGACAGCAAGCATACATTAAATATTGGTGGCAGCAAGTGGGTCATTAAAAGCTATTCCTGATAGCTAGTTAGTGGGAGCAAGTAGACAGTAAAGGTTGAAAAGGAGACAGGGCAGCATTGACAAGTTTTGTTTTCTCTAACACTCATCCAACAATCTGCCCAGGTTCAGAGCTAAAGTTACAACTACAACCAAAATGAGAGAGCTACAACCAAGCATTTGGCTTTATTGCCTGAGGAATCAAATTTGAAGACAGGGACATTATTTATTTGGAGAATATAAATTCAACTAACATATTCAGCTTGATCAAGTACTCTGTGCATGTAGTTGAAGGTAAGAAAGAATAAATTATTATTTTGTGCCAATTGAATTTAGTTCGTAGTTTCTAGTTGACATTAGGCTGAAATCTAGTTTAAATTCTATACTTGCCAGACCTAAAAAGTACTTTATCAAGGGTTCCAGTGAAAGAGCAGCTTAACTAAGAAGCATGAAAAATTAAATCCTCATTAAGTAAGTAAGATAGGCTTTTAGGAACATAGAAACATAAAAAATAGGAGTAAGAATACACTATCCAGACCTTCGAGACTGCTCTGCCATTCATTATGATAGTGGCTGTTGTGTTAGGAACATATAAAATTAAACAACTTAGTGTGACTCAGCGCTTCAGAGTGACAAATAGAATACCAAATTTCATTGATTCAAAGGGTTAAAGGAGTGAAAGGGAAAGTGGTGTTCTGTTGACTAAAACTTTTCAGCCTCAAGGAATTCATATTCTGCTACAGGAGAAGAAGCTGGTTATTTGATGAGTATCTGGTAAGTGATTAGAATTTGGAACTTTTTTATTATCCTTACATAGGCTATTGGTATCACTGAATTTGTTACTCATCGCTAATTGCCTCTTCGGGCAATTTCACAGGGCAGTTAAGATCCTATCACATTGTTGTGAATTGCAGTCACATGACAGGGTAAGAACTCAAAGTTCATTCCCTAAAAGACACTTACAGGTTTTACAACAATTGACAATGTTTATCTAGTGGCCATTGCACTAGATTTTAATCCCAGGTTTCTATTGAACTCAAATTTCACAATCTGCCATGATAGGTTCCCAACCAATGTCCCCAGAACATTTGCTGGAGCTCGGGATTACAAGTCCAATGCAAGTATACTACTGCCCTGCCCCCACCCTCAGGTAAATCCCGCTAAAGACTGGGAGAGAAACTTGCTGTGGAGGAGGGCAGGGGGGATGAATCCAGTCATTGTAGCCTACATAGCTAGCAACAACACAGGCAGGACAAAGAAGGATGTTCTGCATCATCAGTATGATGAGTTAGGTGGTAAAATAAGAAGCGGACCATAAAGGTCATAATTTCTGTAGGAATGATAGGAAAATAGGAAAAGGTGGGATGAGTCTGATAGTTAATGATGGTATGAGAAAATAGAGAATTCGGGAAACCAAGATGTGGAAACAGTTTGGATAGAAATGATAAAGGCAGGAAGTTACATGTAGAAGTGGTGTACAGGCCCCCAATAGTAGCCATACAGTAGGAAAAATAATGGGAGCTTGTCAGAAAAACACAGTGATAATCATGGGAGATTTTAATCCATGTATTGACCGGAGAAGTCAGATGGATAAAGGGAGCCTAGATAAGGAGTTCATTGAATGTTTTCAGGGTAGTTTCTGCTCTTCACGACGGGTTGAAACATTTCTATTTGTGCATAATCTGTCAAAACTTTTCGTAATTCCCATTTTGTGCACAAATAGAATGTTTCATCCTGTCGTGAAGAACAGAATTCGAGACTATCAACATAAGATAGTCATTAAGAAATCGAACAGAGAATTCGGGGGAAATTTACTTACCCAAACAGTGGTGAAAATGTGCAGCACTCACCACAGAGAGTGGTTGCACTAAATAGTATGGATGATTTACAACAAAGTAGACAAGTAACTGAGGAAGAAAAGAATAGACAGCTATGATTAAGATTTAGATGAGAAAAAAATTGGAGGAGTGCACAAAACAAAAATGCTGGAAATGACAGCAGGTCTGGCAGCATCCATTGAGAGAGAGCAAGCTAATGTTTCGAGTCCAAATGGCTCTTCACCTAGACTCGAAACGTTAACTTGCTCTCTCTCTATGGATGCTGCCTGACCCTCTGTCATTTCTGGTATTTTTTATTTTCACAACAGATTCCAGCACCTGCAGCAATTTGCTCATACAAAGATTGGAGAAGGTTCATGTGGAGTATAAACATGGACATGAATTAGTTGGGCTGAATGGTCTTTTTCCACGCCATATATTTTGTGTAATCGAAGGTAGTTTAAGGCTATAAATTATGCAAAGCTTCTTACTGATCTGTCATGCCAGATTGTGAATGAAGAGAAGCTTTGATTCTGAACTGTGTTAGTAAGTGAAATAAATCCCATGATCACCACTTTCACCATGGGTTGTATTGTAGGAGTCCCTCTGTCCATCAGTGTCCCAGTTACCTCTGCCATGACCCCAAAATCCCACCATTGTTCCCTTTCCCAAAGCCAATTGGAAAACATGAATTTTTCACAATTCAATGCATGGTTGTTGATTATCAAACCAATTCTTTTAAAGAAAACTGCAAATTCTATTTTGTTGTAACTGACAAATAACGCAATGAATGACACTTAATTTTGTTTAATGCCCCTACAATTTGTCTCCGAGACTTGAGTCAACTCTTGGAAACTCCTGCAGGACTGGAGCATAATAGTAATAGCATTAAATGGAAAAAAGAAGAATACAATTATATTATATATTGTAAAAAATACCATGATTTGCACTTCATTGAAAGAAATGATGTGTCTCCTCTGCCTCCACCTCCCAACTCACCCATCTCTATACCACTCTTCTCACTGTTCCTCAGAGGTAGCTCTAGGGGATTCAGTCCTCCAGCACCTCAATCAAGGAGACATTCTTTGCATATGAACCCCAGCTCATCAGTGTTAGCTGGGTATTTGTCCGTGGGAGATATCACAGTCATGAATAAATCTGCTCTTACCAATCATTCCCAGGCTTACAGCAAAGGACATGTAGGAGGTGGCAAGATGGGACAATAGTTAAGGAGCAGCCAGCTGCTGGTTAGCTTGATTAATTGAAAGAGAACAGAGGCGGCAGTAAGGCTCTTGTGGTGCAGTGATAGTGTCCCTACCTCTGAGTCAGGAGGCCTGGGTTCAAGTCCCACTTGCTGCAGAGGTGTGTAATGACATCTCTGAACAGATTGATTAGGAAAATATTTACAATAGGAGACAGTGGTACATTGGGACTAATGATCCAGAAATCCACATGAATGTTCTGGATGTGTGAGTTCAAATCCCATTGTGACAAACAGCAAAATTCTGAATTCAGTTGATTAAATCTGGGATTAAAAGCTAGTTTATGGTGACCACTGCCTATTATTGTCAAAGCCCATCTGGTTCATGAATGTCCTTTAGAGAAGGAAACCATGCATCCTTACTTGGTCTGGCCTACATGTGACTCCAGACTCTCAGCAATGTAGTTGACTCTTAAATACCCTTTAAAAATGGACTAACAAGGTATGCAGTCATATCAAGCTACATCAAAGTTGAAGAAAAGGAATGAAATTAGACTGATCACATTGCACCAACCTAAGATTTGGAAATGACAATGGCAACTGCAGCCCTGATGATCCTGCAGGATCCTCCTTACTAACATCTGGAGGCTGTGCCAAAATTGACAGAGCTGTTCCACAGACTAGTCAAGCAATAGTGTGACATAGACAAATGTAAAGACTCATACCTTTCAGGCAATGTCCCTTGCCTATCATCACAATCCTTTGGTATATCCTGTCCTTCCAGCAAGACTGACCTACCAGAGCTGGTGGCACAATATCATAGAATCCCTACAGTGTGGAAACAGGCCCTTCAGCCCAACAAGTCCATGCCAACCCTGAGAGCATCCCTTCCAGACCCATCCCCCCATAACCCACACATTCCTGGACGTTATGGGCAATTTAGCATGGCCATTCTGCCTAGCCTGCACATCTTTGGACTGTGGGAGGAAACTGGAGCACCTGGAGGAAACCCACACAGACACGGGGAGAATGTGCAAACTCCACACAGACAGTCGCCTGAGAGTGGAATTGAACCTGGGTCCCTGGTGTTGTGAGGCAGCAGAGCTAATCACTGAGCAACCGTGCTGCCCTAAATATAATATATACAGTTGGGAGGGAGTTGGCCTTAACATTTGAACATTAAACCCAGTCCCCATGATCACTCATGGCATCAAGTTAAACATGGGCAAGGAAACCACCAACCAACCCTGTCTCAGCTGATGAATCAATTCTTGTCAATGTTGAACAACAGTCTGAAGTAGCACTGGGGATAGCAAGGATACAGAATGTACTCTGGGTGGGGGACTTCAGTAACCATCAGCAAGATGGCTAGGTAGCACCAATACAAAGCAAGCAGGCCAATTCCTCAAGGATCTAGCTATTAGACCAGGTCTCTGGTTGGTAATGAGAGAACCACCAAGAGGGTAAAACATATATATTTTCATTCTCACTACTTTGCGTATCACCAATGCATCTGTCCATGACGGTATCAGTAAGATTGACCACTGCACAGTCCATGTGGAAACAAAGTCCCATCTTCACATTGAGGATTCCCTCCACTATGATATGTAGCACAATCACCATGCTAAATGGGGATAGGTTTTGAACAGATCTAGCAAATGGGAGCTTTCGTAAGGCACCGTGGCCAGCAGCAGCTACAGAATTGTACTCAAATATAATCTGTAAGCTCATGGTCCAGCATTTACACAATTCTGCCATTACCATCATCTCGGGGGACCAACCCTGATTTAATGAAGAAGTCAGGAGGTCATGCCAGGTGCAGCAAAAGCCCTGCCTATAAATGAAACATGAAGATACAACACAGGTGCCAAACAGCAAAAGCAGGAAGCAATAGTCAGGGCTAAGCAATCCCACTGCTAACAGATCAGATCTAAGCTCTGCAGTCCTGCCACATGCAGTCCTGAATGGCGGTCGACGAATAAACAATGAACAGGGAGAAGAAGCTTCACAATTATCCCCAACCTCAGTGATGGGGGGCCCTGTACATCACAAATGTACAAAAGATAACGTTGAGGTATTTTCGTCCTTCTTCAATCATAAGTGCCAAGTTGATGATCCAACTCAGCCTCATCCTGAGGTCTCCATCATCACAGATGCCAGATTTCTATCATTCTAATTCATTTTTCATGATCTCCAGAAATGCCTGAAGACACTGGATACTGCAAAGGCTATGGGCCCTAGCAACTTTCTGGTAATAGTACTGAAGACTTGTACTCTAGAATCAACCATGTCCCAAATCAATCTTTTCCAATATGGTTGCAACACTGGCATTCACCTTGCAATGTGAAAAATTATCCAGGTATGTCCTGTCCACAAAGAGCGAGACAAATTCAACGTAGCCAGTTACTGCCAAATAAGTGTTACTCCCAAAGTGAAGGAGTCATCCAGAGTACTATCAATTTGTATTTGCTCAGCAATAACATGCTCACTGATGCTCAGTTTCAGTTCTCCCAGGGCCACTCAGCTCCTGCCTCATTACAGCCTTGATCCAAACATGAACAAAAGAGTTGAACTCCAGAGGTGAGGTGAGAGTGACTGCCTTTGACACCAAGGCAACATTTAACTGAATATGGGATCGAGAAGGCCTCTCAAAGCTTGAGCCAGTGCAAATCATGGGAAAATGCTCCCCTGGTTGGGGTCATACCTAGCGCAAAGGAAAATGGGTGCGGTGGTTGGAGGTCCATCATCTCAGTCCCAGGCAATCTTTAAAAGTATTTCTCAGGGTAGTGTCCTAGGCCCAAACAGTTTCAGCTGTGTCATCAAAGAACTTCCTCTCATCATAGGATCAGACATGGGTACGTTCTCTAACAGCACCATTCACAACATTCAGAAACTGAAGGAGCCTGTTTCCATATGCAGGAACATCTTGACAACATTCAGACTTGGGAGACAAGCGGCAATAACGTTCACATAACACGAATACAAAGTAATGACCACCATCAAAAAGACAGAATTCTAACCATTTCCTTATGACATTCAATGGCATTACCATTGCTAGATCACCCATTATCAACAACCTGGGTTGACCATTGCCTAGAAAGTGAACTGGATTAGCCACATAAATACAATGGCTACAAGAGCAGGTCAGAGGCTAGGAATCCTGTAGTGAGTAACTCACTTCTCCTATCTTCCTCAAAACCTGTAAACCATCAGCACAAATCAGGAATGTGATGGGATTTCTCCACTTGCCTAGATCAATACAGCTCCAACAACACTCAAGAAGCTCAATACCATTCAGGAGAAAGCAGCCTGCTAGATTGGCACTGCATTCCCCATCTTCAGCATCCACTCTCTCCACCATCAACACTTCAGACAGCAATGTGTACCATCTACAAAATGCACTACAGCAATTTACCAAGGTTCCTTTAATAACATATTCCAAACTCATGACTTCTACCACAAAGACAAGAAATGAATGACCACCTACAAGTTCCCCTCCAAGCCATACATCCAAACCCAATTTGGAAAGAGATTATCGTTCCTGCACCATCTTTGCACTAAAATTCTGAAAACTGTCTTCCTAAGGGCATTGTGGGTCTACCTACAGCACATGGACTGCAGCAGTTCAAGAAGGCAGTTCAGCACCACCTTCTGAAGGGCCACAGGGATGACCGATAAATGCTGGCCCGTACAAGCGATGCCACATCCAATGAATGAATTAAAGGAGATTCATATCACACCTTTAATGTCATCAGCACATCCCAAAGTGTTTTACTATTACATTTTTTTTGAAGTGCAGTCTCTGTTGTAAAGGAAGAAATGTAGCAGTCAATTTGCATGCAGTCAGTCCTTTCTGCGGGATGGCTGAGAATCACCCAGTGCATTGAGCAACTAAAGTAACAGGGAGTTCTAAAGGACTTTACTGAGTAATTAAACCTTATTCCTTGTGGATTATGGACTCTTTGCAGCTACTTCATTCTGCAGATCATGTTTTATTTGACATCTAATTCCACATATTCTGGGTGAGGACAGTCCAGTCATCTCACCTTGGATTGAACCATGAAACAAAGGAATTTCATCTAAGCATCTAATGTGTGTGATGAGAAAGAAACTATGCCCTTGGCCACAGATCAACAGCTGAGCCCAGGGCTGTAAACTGTACCACAGCTCTCAGACGGTGTGCTCCTGTTATCCCCAAGTGAACATTACTTGATGTTTATTTTTGAAGTTTTGCCATCAGTATCCTTAACATTATGACCTGCTAAGAATCATAAACACATGCCTAATGTCTTCTTCATCATCAGATTACAGCCCATGTATTATTCCTCCTTCAGTAACATTATTTGTACTGCTACAGATCTATTCAGTAAATATTTAAAACTTAAGTAGCTGTTACATTGTCTGTCTCTCTTTGTTACACAGTCTCCATGTGTTACAATCTCTTAATTTATATGTGTGACAGACTGTACTACAGTCTCTGTGTCTTGTACTGTCCCTGTGTTACCTCTCTCTGGTGTACAGTTAAACAACTTCTTGAACAGCTATTATGCTACTGTCCATGTTATGCAGTCTCTTTGTGTGTTATGCAGTCTTTGCATATTAAACAGTTTCAATTATACAAACTCCGTGATACCATTTCTGTCTCGTTAAACCCTTTGTATTAAACAGTATCTGTGTATACAGCCTCTCAATATGTTACAATCACTGTGTCGTATACTCCCTGTATTAAAGAGCCTGTATCTCTGTGTCAATTAATCTGTTAGTTACACAATCTCCAACTTTCTCTGCTTTACAAGCCCTCTCTGTGGGCGCCAATTGTTGAGTGCGTAACCTTTTTGTGTATGATAAAGGAGCTCAGTACTTTCCAGTACCCCCACCTCTGTTACAGACTGTACTATATGGCCTCATCATTGACTCCCTGATGCTCTGGAGAAGAGGACTGAGAGACAGACAGAGGTTTAGCCGCCCCACTGTGTATCTCAGCCTCATGTTCCCTGGCCTTCGCTCGAAGTGTGGCAATGCTGCAGCTGCGGATCTCTTCCGGACTAGGACTGGGGCTGGAACTATCTCTGATTCCCCGGACCACTGTGTGGAAAGGGGCAGCGACCGTGACCTCCCTACGGTCAGCTTGCGATCCTGGCCAGGGGTAGCTGGCTTTCTCCATCTTGTGGTTGTCGGTTTTTATCTCTGATCGGTCACATTTCTCCTCCTGAACAGGACAGCTGCTGGGATCCTGGTCTCTGCTCTTCTCCCTGGATTTGCCCTGGATTTTCAACTGTCTCCTCATTTTAGCCCGGCGATTCTGGAACCAAACCTGTGGAATGAAGTCCTCAGTCAATTTGCTGATCATTAAACTGGGCATAAAGGTAAACGTTGCCAACTTATATTGTTTTTGAATTCAGCATTGAGAGTGTACTGCACAGTCACTTGGGCTAAGGGCCACTCTGACTGTAAAACATCCCTTATTATTTCAATGTAGACTGGGACGGAGGTGGATCTCTCAATGTTAATTCCTGAATCAATATTAATGAACCAGATCATTTTCTCATCGTTATTTTGAGGAACGTGTAGAGAGGGGTGGATGGGGTAGGAGAGAGGGTCTGGCTGAATTGCGGGGGAGGGGAGGGCAAGAAGAGGTGGAGAGGGAGGTGGTGGGAGAGGGCTAGGCTGAATGTGGGGAATGCGTTGTGTGGGGAGAGGGTAGGAGAGGCGAAGACGGAGGTGGTGGGAGAGAGCAAGGCTGAATGTGGGAGTGGGAGGGGGCAGGAGAGGTGGACAGGGAAGTGGCGGGGGTGCGGGTGGAGGACTAGGCTGAATGTGGGGAATGGGTTGTGTGGGGAGAGGATAGGAGAGGTGAAGACGGAGGTGGTGGGAGAGGGCTACGCTGAATGTGGGGGGGGGGGGGGGTGGGGGGAGGGGGTGCAGGGTGGTGGTGATTTGGGTGAAACTTGTCAAATCACAACCTCACGTTAATATTACCCTGTTTAATATTACCCTGTTTAACATTATCCTGTTTAATATTATCCTCTTTAACATTATCCTGTTTAACATTATCCTGTTTAATATTATCCTCTTTAATATTATCCTCTTTAATATTATCCTGTTTAATATTATCACCTCAGAAAGATCCAACAGTAATTTATGAAAGAAAACAAGTATGTTGTCATGAAGTGTCAAAACATTGAATGAAACTGTAATTTAAGACCTGTCAGAATGAAGGGTAGAATTCAGCAGGTGCAGGTTGTGAGCTGGAAGGTGTGATGTTTATAAACTACACAACATCCTAAGACACAGCAACCTTCAATAGTATTAACAATAATCTAACGCTTCAGTATTTTCCCAGCTTCATCTTCCTCACACTTCTGCATCAAGAAATTTCCATTGTCCCTTAAGCATTTTCCTGCTTCCATATTCCCCAAACCACAACCCCTGATCTCTCCTCCTCAGTCCATCCCCACCCCCTCAGGACCCCCACTTAACACTTACCCCACCTCCCCAACACTCTCTCCCCTCCCCTTCAATCCATTCCGTTCCCTCACTCCATTCCCTCTCCAGTGCACCCTCTTCCCCTCACTCCATTCTCCTCCACCACACTTCCTCCACTTGCCATCACTCCCTCCATCTCCCTGTCACTCCATACTCCTTATTCCCTCCCCTACCCTGCAGACCATCCCAACCCACACTCCTTCCCCTTCACTCCAATCCCCCCCCCTCCCCCCCTGGCCCCCCCCCCATTTCCTTCATTGTATCTATACTTACCTACCCTCGCACACACATCCTCCCCATCTCCTGCACTCCTTCCCCTTCCATTCCCTCCTCCTCTCCTGCACGGTCCCTCATCCCTCGCCCCTCCTTTATCTCTCTCCCTTCCTCTCACGCTCATTCTCCATTGCTTGCTCACACATGCTCTGATGTTCCTATTCTTTTGAACCCTGGCTTCCCCACTGCTCAGAAGCTTTCACCTCTCGCTTCTGCACTCTGTTGATGCTGTCATTCTACACTCGTGGGTTTAAATGTTTCTGGAAGCTGTACCTGAACTCTGGCCTCGATGAGATCTAATCTGAGTGCCAGGGCCTCCCTCATGAAAATATCTGGATACTGAGTTGTCTTGAATGCTCTCTCCAGCTCTTCCAGCTGCCAGCTGCTGTAGTTAGCTCGAGCTCGCCGCTGCTTCACTGGCTTTGAATCATCTTCATGGCAAAATAAAAATCACAAAAGGAAATTGTTTCTGCCCAAATCGTCAGGCTGACCCAAATGCACTGTTACAATGAATTAATAACATTTGAAATATCACCATTGTTAACACTGTCCACTATAAATACTCATGAATACAAGTAAGTGCCTTAAAAAATGAAGCTAATGTATTTTCTGGGCTGTTGGTACAGGGCAAAGATGCTTTCAGATGGTATCAGGGGATCTTTTCTGTTCCCATGGATTAGCAGACAGTTTAACATCTGCAGCTGAACACAGCATCTTTGATAACATAGCATTCCTTCCTTATTGCATCAAAGTCACTCAATTAACTACAAACTGCAGTTTGGAGTAATAGAGAAGGAATCATAGCCCAATAACGAGTTTTTAAAAAAATTAAACCAAGAGAGCAAGAAAAAAATAAACCAAACATTCTAAAGAAACGCACAGTTAGAATAGATTATAAAGAAAGATATTACTCCTAGAATGAGAAATTAATTGTATAACAAGTCAGGAGAAATGTTGACATAATTGCAAAGTCACAATCAACTCAACAGTGCTAAAAATAAGTGATAAAATCTAAAATTGAATTGCACAGAACTCAAAACAACATGTAAAACAGATTTTTTTAAAATGTACAAATCAAAGAACAAAATATAACATAGATCAAACATGGTGCAAGAAATAAAATATTAAACACAAAAAAATGCAAAGAATGATTATTAAATCAAAACAGCTAAAACACACAGACATCAATAAATAATAAAACTGATCAAACATTCTGACCAAGAAATTAAATATAAAATGCACAGAAATAGAAAATAAATATAAAACAGGTAATTCACGTAAGAAAATAAATTGAATGCTTGGAACAAGAAATTACACAGGCACCACAGAATAAAAAATAAAATGTAAGACAGCTAAAACATGGAGCTCAATCAATAAAACAAAAGAACAGAGAAAGGGTAAACATAATAGGCTAAATAGATGGGAATCATAAAAAAGTTAAACACACCACATAGAATATCACCAAAGCGATTAAAATTAATAAATAAAGCTCACAAAATACTCAAAGCATCAAGTAAATCATTGAAGTTACAGAGTCACGGAACAAATAAAACAGATTTGGTGGAATGGAAGGATGGAGTACAGGTGGATGCAGTGGAGCTAAGTTTCCAAATGTTGATGGGATGAAGGGAGTTCCTAAATTGTGCTCAGGAAAAGTTTCTACAATTTCTACTCGCCCAGCAAGAAAGATGGTATTGCTAGACCTGGTATATGGGCCAAGTCAATCAAATGTCAACTGGGGAACAATTCAGAGACATTGATTGATGTAAAGATTTATATTGACTTTAGAAAGGAACAAGGAAGGATCAAGTGAAAGAATAATTAACAGCAGGAAAGCCAACTTTCTGATCCATTGAAGTTGGTTTTCCTGCAGTCAAGATGTGGATCAGACCCAGATAAATCAGAACTGAAGGTGATCAGGAAGAACTATACCTGAACAATGGGCTAACTTCAAAGTAGAGATAGTTTGGACACAAAGTAAATTACCACCAAGCAGAAAGGTAGAACAAACAAATCAAGACTATCTTGATGATGAAAGAGGTAGAAACTATGATGAGGAAGAAAACACAACAGATGTCAGGTGGATAATACAACAGAGAACCAGGCTGAAAATAGAATGTACAGAAGTAAAGTGAAAAAGCAAACAAAAGAAGCAAAGAGAGGGTATGGAAAGAGAACAGCAGTTAACATAAAAGTCTAGGCAAAAAAAATGCAGTAAAAGGAGAACTGGGTTGATTAGGGACTAAAAAGGTGTTTTCACATAGAGGCAAGGGGCACAACTGAGGTATTAAATGAATACTTTGCATTTATCTTTAATAAAGCAGAAGACACTACCCAGGTCATCATGAAAGAGAAAGTAATTAATACATGAAAGGATACATGATTAATAAGAATGAGACAGCAGACTGTCTATGTGGACTTAAAAGTTGATAAAGAACCAGGCGCAAAGATGTAGCCAAGGATACTGATGGATACTAAGAATGAAAATTGCAGAGGTACTTCCAATAATTCTCCAATGAGGATGAGCAAACTGACCATGGCAATTTGATTATAAGGAGCCATTCAAGTGGGGGCATGAAATAGTGGTGAGTGAGAGTATTATTGAAAAAATAGACACTGTACTCTGCAGTTGTGAGCAGGAGTCTTGAAGGCTAAGTTGCCTGCCCAGTGCCAGGGTTAAGTGTTGGAGAAGAAATTAGAGAGGGAGGGGAGCAATCTACTTGTCACCGTTCATGTTGGTACCAACAACAGGACTAGAAAGCAGGTTCTGCTGGAAGATTTTAAACGGTTGGAAGCTAAATTAAAAAGCAGAACCTCCAAAGAAATAATCTGTGGATTATGACCTGAGACACAGGCAAACTGGCATAAAGTCAAGGAGTTAAATGCATGGCTCAAAGAATGGTGTGGATAGAATGGGTTTCAGTTCATGGGGCACTGACATCAGTACTGGAGTACAAGGAAGCCATTCCAGTGGGATGGGCTTTAATTGAACTATGCTAGAACTAGTGTCCTGGCGTATCAAATAACTGGGCTGTGGAGAGGGCAGCTATTTGGATAATGATATCCAGAGTGGGACTGAAAGGGACAGAGTACAATGAAAAAAACAGCAGTAATTAGGGTCAGAATAGGAAAAAAAACAATGAAAAGGGAAAATTAATGGCTCTCTACTTGAATGTGTAGAGTTATCAGAACAAAATAAATTAATTAACTTTGCACATATACAAGTTAATGGGTATGATCTTACAGCCATTACAGAGATATGGTTACAAGGAGATCAAAGCTGGGAGCTAAATACTCAGGAGTATGTGACTTTACAAAAAGATGGGTGGGCAGGAAAGTGGGGTATTGTTGGTACAGGATGGAATAAGTGTGATAGCAAGAAATGATCTTGGATTGGAAGACATAGAATCCACATGGGTGGAGGTAAGAAATAACAAAGGGGAGGGAAGACGCTATTAGGAGTAGTCTATAGGATCCATAACAATGGCTATGTGGTGAGACATAAAATAAATCAGGAGATAATGAGGGCATAAGACAAAGATAGAGCATTAATTTACAGGAATTTATTTTCTTAGAGGGTAGGGAATTGGTGGAATTCTTTACTGAAGAGGGCTGTCAACGCTGATCATTATGTATGCTCAAGGCTGAAATATGGGTTTTGGTCTTAACTTCTTGCTTTGGAATGTTTTTGTTCCGAAATTCATGTTTATTGTTGTAGCAAACCTTACCTTTCTGTAGTCTATTCACAAATCACTGAATGAGAGAAAAATTGAAGTGTAGCCCTACATGAAAACATTGGACCCCACTCTGGCAGCAGTTACTTAAATAGCAAGGTGCCTGGTGTGGAGGAATGGTTTTGAGTCCCACTCTAGGAGATGAGTGCAAAAATCAAGACTGATATGATCCAGTCAATACCGATGTAATTCTACATTGTCAAAGATAATAAACTGAGGCCCCCTCTGCCCCATCAAATGTTAAAAATTCAGTGGCACTATTGCCAAGAAAAGCATAGGAGTTCTCCTTGGTCTCCTGACCAACTTTATTTCCCCAATCAAGATCCCAAAAGCAAATTATATGGCCACTATCATATTCTGTTTGGGTCAGCTTGGTCTGCACAAATTAGCTGCCGCATTTTTAACTTTGCCACAATGACTTCAAAACTCTTTTTATAAATAATGGAAGAATTTAAACAAACTGCCAGTGACTATTAAGGTCCTGAATTTCTTCACCTCTGACTCCTTTCAGGCATCTGCTGGGATATTTACAAGATCTCATACTTTGCCATCCATAAGTCAGCCTTCTAAATAATAGATGCCATTTTTACCAAAGCTGCACAATCTATGCACCCTGACACTGATAAGGCCAACCAGATACAGAGCTCTTGCCTTTGCTGCAGAGAATCATAGACTGTTTCCTTATGGCAATCAAGGCTCTAACACATAATCCTGAAATATTTATCAACCAGAAGGGAATCCACTCCTTCAATTTTAAGTTCTTGACCATTGTAAGTTTATTGTGCATGTGTGAACAAGATTTCCCAGAAACTGCCATAAATCCATCATGCTGCATCACTCAAATCTACCATAGGTTTTGCAGATTGAATTGGTGCCTCTGTGAATTCAAGGCCTTCTCTCTAAGGACCTAGATGGCGATACCTTTCAGGAGACACTTACCAATGAAACTAAGGATAGTTCCCATAGGAGCCAAATCAACACAAGAGCTATCAATGAACTACAAGAGCTATCAATGAACTATGGTCTTGCTGAAAATGAGATTATGGGGCCTGGACAGATTCGGGGCCATTTTAATGTAAACTATTTCTATTACAGTCATACAGCTGTAGAGTATGGATTCAGGCCTTTCAGTCCAACTCATCCAAGCCAACCAGATATCCTAAATTAATCTAGTCACATTTACCAGCATTTGGCACATATCCCTCTAAACCCTTCTTATTCATGTACCCATCCACATGCCTTTTAAATATTGCAATTGTACTAGCCTCCACCACTTCCTCTGGCAGCTCATTCCATACATGCGTCACCCTCTGTGTGAAAAAGTTGCCCCTTATGTCCCTTTTAAATCTTCCCCTCGCACCTTAAACCTATGCCGTCTAGTTTTGGACTAACACACTCTGAGGAAAAGACCTTGGCTGTTCACCCGATCCATGCCCCTTTTGATTTTATAAACTTCTATAAGGTCACCTCTCAGCCCCTGACACTCTAGAGAAAATAGCCCCAGACTACCCAGCCTCTCCCAAAGCTCAAACCCTCCAACTGTGGCAACATCCTGGTAAGTCTTTTCTGAACCCTTTCAAGTTTCACAATATCCTTCCTACAGCAGGGAGACCAGAACTTAACGCAGTATTCCAAAAGTGGCCTAACCAACATCCACAACATGACCTCCCAACTCTTATACTCAATGCATTGATCAATAAAGGCAAGCATACCAAACACCTTCCTCACTATCCTGTATACCTCAGACTCCACATTCAAGGAACTTCCAATCTGGACTTCAAAGTCTCTTTGTTCAGCAACACTCCCCACGACCTTACCATTAAATGTATAAGACCTGCTCTGATTTGCCTTTCCAAAATGCTGTATCTCACATTTATTTTAAACAATTTCAGAATCCAGATCTGCATCTTTGTCAAAAACTAATCACTTTTTCCTTGGGGCACAGCCTATCTGTGTATCAGGTTTTGTTGAAATTTGTCCATTAGCTTTTGAGATATGTGGTTTACAGAGTAAGAAACACAGGGATCAAAACTCAACAATAAAGAAACTATAATGCATGATGAGCAAGAGGGAAAATGTGACTAGTAAAAAAAACAGCTAATGGCTAAAATAGAGTACAACACAACACATAAATCTTACAGGGCAAGAAATCAAGTATACAACAACTACACTACAGAAATCAAGAAGTAGAGTATAAAGTCAATAAAACACAAAGATCAAGACCAAACACATAAAATGGGGAAAGTAACAGAGAATAAAGTCAAATGTAAGACCAATAAAACAGGAAACAGACAAATAAGAGATGAAGAAACATTTTACTCTGTGCAGGGAACATTTAAACTTGGGATAACAAGACAAATGAACCAATGAGACAGAACAACTAATAAATAACTATAGATGAATTATTCCCAGCAAGAAATAAAACATAAAACAGATAAAACACATAGAAGAAAGAATATATTACCAATAGGATTCATGCACTAAAGGTTGCTGAAGTTAAGATGAGTAGAGTGAGAAACAAAATACAAGACAGTTAAAATGTGAAGTGTGAACCAGATATCAATACAGTGGAAGAAATAAGATAGACTTATAACATGCTCGCTGTTAGAAATGAAATACATGACAGATGAAACGCTCAGTGCAGTAGACTGCATATAAAATTATTTCACATAAAATACATACTAAAATATAAAAAGCAAGAAACAAAATTTATAACAAATAATAATAGAGGAGTAAAAGCAATATATAATAGATAAAGAACAGAGCAGGAAGGTACTGCAGGTAAAATGAGCAGAGCAAGAAATAAACCACAAACATAAGAGCATATTGCCAAACATTAAATAATGCAAATCAAACAAATAGGGAACGTGTAAAATATTTGGATCAAGTCATTGAAGAGAAAACAGACCAGCAGAAAGCAAAATGCCATTGACATAAAACAGATGGAATATAAAACAGAACATGAAATTAAATAGAAAAGATATAAATCACACAACAAGAAATGACTTCTACAACTGCTTAACTTGCATAGAACAAGTAGTACATAAAACACGTTGGATGTGAAATCCATTGTGAGAGGTAGCACGGCATGTGTATAAATGGATAGCCCCGTTTACAGCCATATAATTTTATTTTCTATTGAAGTCAACGGAAAAGAAAATAAGACAGGATGTAAAGAGGAATTCCCTATCATCCACCAACTGAGCTACCTCTGAAGATGAATCTACCCCCATTAGACTGGCATAACAATAAAATATACAATGG
This sequence comes from Rhincodon typus, assembly GCF_021869965.1. NCBI lineage: Eukaryota > Metazoa > Chordata > Chondrichthyes > Orectolobiformes > Rhincodontidae > Rhincodon > Rhincodon typus. Next base: position 22,761,208 of record NC_063352.1, on the reverse strand, counting down.
CTACTACCTGGAGAATAATCAATGATTTTTGAGGACAGGTATAATCCACTGGAAAGATATTAAATATAACACGGATAAAATGTACAGTGTAAGATATAGTATACAGAGATTAACAAACAAAACTATGAAAATACAAAAAAGATAAAATGCACAGCATAAGTAACGTAATGGATAACAGAAGTAGCAACAAATGAAACATAAAGTAATGAAATATAAAAGAAACTGAAGAAGTGGGATAACAGATAAACACAAAGAGTAATAATAAATGAAATCTCACACAAATAAACCAAGGCAGAATTAACAATGAAATATGAAAAGTACAGAAATCACAAAACAATAACCCAAAAAAGGATAAACCACACTGAGCAATATTTCATAAACATTGAAAGCACATGACGCAAGCAACACACTGAAAAAAATACATTCAGAAAGATACTAATAAAGATGCAGAACAAGTCAGATGCACAGCAATAAATGAACTCTAAAATTGGTGGAACAACCATTCATGGACACCAAAACATGAAACAGACAGATAAGAAATAAAATCTAAAATAGATCAAACACATCACGCAGTAATCAATTCTGAAGCAAATAAAAGGCGCAAGGAAGAAATCAAATTTAAAACAGCAAAAGCAAAATATAAGATAAAACATGCAGATTAATAAATAAAAAAAAGACCAAATCTGCATTGGAGTTAATTAAGTTGAAGAAAGATTATCACTGGGGAATAAAAACTCGAATGTAAAACAAATATAGAACAAAACATAACACGGAAAACTCCTGCTAGACAAATAAGTAAATATAAATTAAACGTGATTACATTTAATGCCATGAAGTGATTGCATCGATGTAACTTTTGCAGATTTGATGTATAGGCAAGTTAATCAGAAGCTGAATTTAATTGATTTCTTCCAGTGATTGTAGCAGAGCCCTGGATACATTTTACTATCTTTATTCAAAACTTTCTGGCAATGCATACGAACACGAGATAGATTAATCGGTGTTAGAATGGAGCAGACGTGGGGCCATTGAAGATGGTTATTTGTATCTCCCAACTTTTACATCCACTAGCCAAGTAATGAAACTTTCCTAAACTAGGGCTGGATCAGTCAGTTAACTGAGCTAGAGGATAAACCTTCACGTTTCTCCAAGAATGTTCCTACACACACACACACACAAACAAACTGGGGTTGTTTATTATAAACAGATAAACTAACACGTCCAGGGTCTCGCACATAAAAGCCCGCGTTTTTAGGTGAAATATCTTTCTGAATCCCACGAAAGTCGCTTTGTTGTTTTTGCTCCTTTCTTTATTGAATCTTCCATCTCTAACGGAGTCTTTACTTACCGCTCTTGCTCTCCTCGGGTCTTCAACCCTCCACTTTCCTCTCACTCACTGCTCGCTCCCCGATCACTCCCCGCCCCCACTCCTGTTGACTCCCCTCTGCCGGTTGTTTTAATGTTTGTAATGATCTCTATTTGGGGTTCTCTCAGTCTTTCTTTATCTCAGCTCTTCATGTCTTAGCCTGTCGCATGGGCCATCTCTACTTTTCCTTTATATTCTTCCTCCCTAAAGACATCCTGCAATTCCTTTTGGACTCACTCACTGATTCCTCATCGTTGCTTTCATCACTTTTATCCATTAGCTTGTTTCCCATTGCGTCTACCTCGCGTTCTCTCGCCTTCTCGCTCACACAATCTCTGTCTTTTCTCTCCACAACTCTCTCTCTTACCGGCACAGTCAGGGCAATTGACTATCTTATGGGGTGAACGCAGGTAAATGGAGTTAGGATACAGTTGAAACCTGCTATTGATCTGGCTGCATTGCGGACAGACACGAGGGACTGAATGACAGTTTCCTGCTCCTCCTTCTCTTACACAGTCTCTCTCTCTCTCACACACACACACACACAGTTAAGCTGACTCTCCCCTCCCCTCCCCCCTCTCTGTCTTACCGGAGTATTCGGACACTCCGGCCAGTCCAGCCGCCTGTGTAGCCAGCAGCAGCGCCTGTTTGCACGGATCCGGGGGAGCGTAACTCTGCAGCAGGTCGTAGCTGAGGATGGGAGTGGGAGGCAGGAGCACACTGGAGAGCGGGGACGAGGGGATCCGGCCAGAGAACGCTGGGCAGATGTGGCCTGTGTGCGGGGAGAAGATCCCAGTGGCGAGTGCCGGGGGCAGGAACTGGCCGGGACGGAACATACTGGAGATGCCACCTGAGGCCAAGTAAATGTGTGTGTGTATGTGTGTGTGTGTACCTGTGAGGGAGAGAGAGAGAGTTGGCGGGGTCCAAACTCACCTGAAACTCACTTCTGAAAAAAAAACACCCTCCCTCTGAACCACGTCATCCTGAGTTTCAGCACCTCTGACAGACTTCAAAGTGAGCTCTTCAATCAGCTCGGAGCTTAAGTTCCTCTGTCAATAGCTGAAGCCTTCATCTGCTTGCTCTGCACTGACCCACACAGCTCAATCTCTGCCCGGCCCCAGTGAATTGCAAAGGTAAACAGGTTTCTCCCTGCACCTTCCTTGCAACATCATCTCTCCGTCAAACACATCCCTGCCCCCACTTCTCCAACCAAAGCAATCCCAGTGTAGGGACACCATCGATGGGCTATTAGTTACCAGCTCACCGCTGCTCCTCGCTCAGAGATAGGCTCAACCAGTCTAAAGGATTCACTCCAAACCAGTAATTCACCCCAAACTGTAAGTGACCTCATACAGGATTGAATCTGCCCAGGGCAAATTTGGTGGAGCCAGATTTTTGTAATCAAGTCTGAAGGAGGGTCAATAGACTCCAAACATTAACTCTTGTTTTCTCTCTCCACAGATGTTACAGCGTCATACAACACGGAAGCAGACCCTTCCGTCCAACCAGTCCATGCCGACCATAATTCCAAACTGGACTAGTCACACCTGCCTGTGCTTGGCCCATATCCCCCCAAATATTTCTTATTCATGTACTTATCCAAATGCCTTTTAAACGTTGTAACTGTAACTGCATCCACCACCTCTGGAAGTTCATTTCACATACTAACCACTCTGTGTAAAAAAAATACCCCTCATGTCTTTTTTAAATCTTTCTCCTCTCACCTTAAAAATATGCCCACTAGTCTTGAAATCCCCCATCCTGGGGAAAAGACACCTGCCACTTACCTTATCCGTGCCCCTCATGATTTTACAAACCTCTATCAGGTCACCCCCTCAACCTCCAGTGAAAAAGTCCCAGCCTATCCATCCTCTGTTTATAACTCACACCCTCCATTCCCAGCAAGATCCCAATAAATCTCTTCTGAACAGTCTCTAGCTTAATAACATCCTCCCTCTAACAGGGTGTCCAGAACTGCACACAGTACCCCACAAGAGGCCTGTTGTGTGACCTGTTGAGAGTTTCCAGCCTTTTCTGTTTGGTACAGTAATTCTTTTTATTGCTTTGCAGGATGCAGGCATCTCTGGCTAGGCCAGCATTCATTGCCCACACCTAATTGCCCAGAGGGCAGTTAAGAGTCAACTATATTGCTGTGGGTTTGGAGTCACATGTAGGCCAGACCATGTAAGGATGGCAGATTTCCTTCCCTAAACAACATTAGTGAACAAGATTTTTTTTTACAATACTCCACAATAGTTGTCTGGCAGTTGACTGATCATGCTTTCATTCCAGATCTTTTATTGAATTCAAATTTAATTTGCCGCCTGCCATGGTGATATTGGAAAACATGTGCCAGAGCATTAACCCAGGTTGTCAGATTACAAATCTATTGACATACTGCCCATGTTAGATTACTCATGTTGGATTTATTTGAACTATCAAGGATTCAATCATTGAACCTCAGGTCTTTCAGTCCGTTGTATCTGTGCTAGCACTTTGCTGCAACAATTCAAAACTAATGCCACTGAATGATTTATTCGACCTGGACCTGATTTATTCCACCATTGTCGGATTTATCAATGGCAAATTTAAGGAGCAGATTTCAATCCTTAGCCCAGTGGCGTGTGCTTTGACCTCTGAGTCATAAGGTTGAGGGTTGAAGTTCTGCTCTAAAGACATTAGCACAAAATGCGGGCTAGCAGCATGGGAGGAGCCCTACACTGTCACAGGAGCTGTCCTTTCATTAAGATCTTTGGGACCATTCTCCTGTGTCCATAAATCATGCCTGTGGAACCACACCAAGAAAAGCAATGAAGATCTCCCCATGGTCAACATGAATATTACTGAGAAAGCAAGTTAGCTACTCAGTGTGGCTTTTACAATTCTTTCATGGGATGTGGTGAGGCAAGGCCAGCATTTGTTACCCATCCCTAGTCACTCTTGAACTGAGTGGCTTGCTCCATGATTTTAGAAGGAAGTTAAAAGTCAATCCACATTGCTGTTGGTCTGGAGTCACAACTAGGTCAGACCAAGTAAGCGCAGCAGATTTTCTCTCATAAAAGCCATTAGTGAACTAGATTTTTTTGTACCAATAGTTGATGATAGGTGGCACGGTCACCATTACTGAGACAAATTTTATGTTCCAGACTTATTCACTGAATGGCAGTTCTGTCCTGGTGAAATCTTGCTGTCTGTTTCCTTCATTACATGAATGATTGTACTTCAAAAACATTACATTGGCTATGAAATGTTTTGGGCCACCCATGAAAAGGCACTACATAAATGCAAGTCTTTCTTAACATTTTGGTTCCGGTGACTATGTTTCAGAACCGACTGGACTCGAAATGCTGACTTTGTTTTCTCTGCACAGATGCTGCCGCACCTGCTAAGTTTCTCCAGCAATTTCTGTTTTTGTTGCAGATTTCCAGCATCCGCAGTTCTTTGTTTTATTTTATGCAAATCTGCGTTCGTCTCTAAACCAGCTTTCTTTTATGCGTGTTGGCACTCGGAGCGATATGCTGAAGAATTGTTTGGCTTTCTAATGCTAGGAGACAGATGATTGTAGCAATCATAAAACGGTTGCCTCCAGTAACATAAAAAAAGATTACAAATTAAATGGGAAAGATGAATAAGTGGATTCACAGTGGAGTGCAGTTGCACTGCACGATCAGGTGCTGTGAGATTTGCAAACTGGTTCGCATCTCTTCCCATGACACGGCCTGTTTATCTGACCTCTTGAGTTTTATGAGCGGTTTCATTAGCGAGTTATAGGGCATTAGATTGATGACGTCCCAGACGATAATATCAAATTGTAACGTATAAGATTGTAATGTACACATTTATAAGGTATAAGACTGTAATATCAGATTGCAATGTTTCAGATTGTAATATGTTAAATGTTCCACCTATCAACTTGTTGATATTTTTTGTAACAACTGACTGAATTGTACCAGACTATATTTGCGATTTACATTGGGATCTCCATTTGTAATGGATCCGATTTGTAATAAATTCCATGTATTATTTCCCATGCCGCCAGCTGGTAGTTCTCTTTCCCAATGCCTCGACTATTTAAAATCTTGTCATATCAATTCCAAAATCAGAAAACTTGAGGAAGGGACCGTGAAGATAGAGGTTAGTTCACGGCGGTGGCATTTAATTACTGAGACTGAGGTTTTATTGTCAATGTTAGACTTGTTTGAATGTGAGTGTAACCCAATCCTCACCTTAAACGGCCCTCGGTGTAAATATTATTAGATAAATTAAACACTTTAGACCATTATTTTGAAAAGTTGCCCAATAGCGTTGGAACCACAAATGAAAAAAATATTTGGGAACGGGCCACGGTTAGGGAAATACAAACAATATAGGGAACTATATCAGATAATATCACTTGCAGCCTGATGTATTTCTGACTGGTTTGCTTCAACCCATTTTTCCACCCCGCTTTAATTCTTACAGCTTACCCATTCCCATCGTGTAGATACCATCTCTGCTTTATTATCGTGGCCTGAGATTATTTTTGTGTGCATTCAGCCTGGTGCTCGTTCTCAGCCTGGCTTCCCTCTCTCTCGCCCGCAGACTGCACGGCCAATCTATCTACCTGTCTGGCGAGTCAACACTAAGGGAGATGTTATCGAGTTAATTGAGGGTTAATTTAAATAAAATCGTCTTTTTTTTAGTTTGCAACTGCTGCCAAACCCTGCACCTTTGAAAGTTAAACACGGAGCTTTCATTTCTTCAAACATCACAGAAAGCATTTGGTACCTTTCTGCTGAATTTCTAATAATGTTGCCGTAGAATCATATAGTACTGAAGAGACCCACCGACCCATCAAGTCGCCAAAGCGACACTTTCCATTTGTATTTTCCATTTGAAAGCATGACTTTCTTTTTCGCTCGTGGGCTTGCTAAACTGTGTAAAATACAAAACAGATAATTTCAACACATCTGAAACATAAGGTGGATAGAGGTTAAAGATTAAAGGCAGCGAGGAGACACTGTCCAGTACAACGTAACTGAGAATTGTTTGGATGTTAATTAAATAAATAAACAGCAGCTCTTTAATGAATTAATCTGTTTACTCCAGAGATTTCTTCTTCAGTGTGTTATTATGGCACAACATCAATTTAATCTAACAGCTAAACTGCAAGGTCATTAAACACTGCGCAGCTTTACTCAAATATCCCAAAATATCCTCCCCTCCTCATTTTTCTAAATAATTCTAGACTTTTTCTGATACTTGTTTGTGCAAAGAATATATTCCCCAGAGCTGTTCTAAATTTATTTTCCACTGTGTCTCCCTCTCCTGCAGCTCAGATTTTTGACATTGGATATGTTTCTGATTTATAGCAGTTGCAAACTCATTCAATAACTGCTTGCCCCTTCACCCATCACTCCAGTGTTCACAAATTCACATCGACTCAGTTCTGGAAAACCTCATTTTTCTTTCATTATCAAATTCTCTCCATTAGCCTCAGCCACCCAATCTCCACTGTGACCCAGAAGAGTCCTACTGGATTCAAAACATTAACGGTTTTTCTCTCCACCAATGTTGTCAGACCTGCTCTGTTTCTTCAGCTAATTTTGTCTTTATTTCCAGTATCCAGTATCTGCAATATTTTGCTTTTATATCAGATCTCCGCACTCCTCCATTTCACTCCACTGTCTGTGTCTCTGCCTTTCATTGTCTGGTACACCCTTCCATCTGGAATTTCCTCCCTAAACCTCTCTGCCTCTCTACACCTCCCATTCTGCCTTTAAAACACTCCTACAAATCTTACTGCTTCATCAAGCTTTTGGCCAGCAGTCACTGTGTGGCTCGATGCTAAATCAGTTCTGCATCAAGGAAAGAGGAAACTGTAAATTATTATTTTATCAGGCCCAACTCTGCTAGACTAAGTGTCTCACCAAGTTGAAACAATGTGAATATGGTAAGGCACAGCACTTATTTAACTCAATTTCCACTATGTGGGATTATTATTGTGAAACTGAGACAGACTGGGGTGAAGAAAGAAAGAAAGATGCATTTGTACAGTGCTTTTTGTGGTCCTTGAAGAGTGTAGGTTGCTAATTTTATGGAGGAAATGTGACAACCTGTTTGCTCACACAAACTGTAACGTGATAATGGCAGAAACATCTGTTTTAATGATGTTGGTTGGAAATAAACATTGGTCATGAAATTGCATTGTGTCTTGGGATCATTTCCTCTCAATTGAGAGGGACATACAGCCTTGGTTTAGCATCTTATCTGAACAATTGGCTCCTTCAGCAGTGCACCACTCCCTCAGTACAGGACTGAAAATGTCAGCCTCGATTGCATACTCGTCTTTGGAAAGGAAATAATTAGAGATGGGTGTAAGAAGAGAGGTTAATTGTTGGGATTTACTGGTTTTACAATGGACCACCGGGCTGCAAATCCCCCAACACAAGGGGCCTGTACCATTAGTGTTTCATCAAATGAAACAGTAAAGATGGTCTGGCTGTGAAATAGAACAACAAGAAACCACCCACCTAGGGAATGAGAGAATACCCTTACCTCAGGTGTACTGCACAGAAAATGGCCATTCAGCCCAACAAATCTTTGCTTGTTTACAAGATCCGCATGAACTTCTTCCCACCCTTCTTCAACTAAACCTATCACTATCACCTTTTATTCCTTTCACCTCCATGTATTAACCAATCTTTCCCTTGCTTGTATCGATGTTCTTCACCTCAACTACTCCATGTAGAAGTTCCACATTCTAAACACTGTCTTGATAAAATAATTCTCCCGAATTCCTGATTGAATTTATCATCACAACATTTGCAAGAGGGAGAGCAAAATGTCACAGGAAAGGACTGTATTTTGTAAAACTGGAATTCCCTGTCTCAGACCTCTGGTAACACTTGGAAACCGAGGCTGCTAGGAGATGGCTAATGAAAGCAGGAAAGCTATCGGTTTGGGGTCAGTTCCCTTCACCCTTTGAATGCTCCTCATGTGCCGCATAAAGATTGTCACTGATACTCTGTGAAAAAGAATCTAAATGCTGCCATCAACCTTTCAATTGAGTTAACAGCTAATTTAATTAGAGCCCAAAGTAATCAGGGTGTGTAAGGGGGAAGGGGTTTGGAAGGGACGATGGGTAGGGATGGGGATGTACCCATTTGATTCGCACTGGTGTTTGTTTTAAACAAATAAAACAATCATCTACTTAATGGAAGCTTTCCGCTCTGTTCACTTTGATGTTTGTGTTTACACAGGTCCTGGTCACCTTTACTCACTGCACATCAATCTTCCAGATTGTCCTTAATCACCAATTGTGTCTGTTCCACCAGAATCACTAATAATAAGTAAATCAAAGGTGCATTGACAGTGTCTGTTGTGGTTCAGCGGGCAGTGCTCTCAAATCTGAGTCTGAAGGTTCAAGTCCCACTCTCAAGAAATGGAGGCTATTTGCAGCGGGCCAGCTATTGGCTTTGATTGAAAATCCCTAATTCAGAAGTCAAGACTGAGGCCCTTAAAAGGGAGGGCAGAGGACTGTGAATACGTGAAATAGGGAGGGACACAATCAGTCTGGGCTTTTGAGACTGCAATTCCATTCACTAAGTTAGTGGCTGATCTATTTGTATTTCACATTCTACATTCCTGTCTAACTCCCAATAAACTTTGATTCTCCTACCTAACAAGAATCTATCTACCTCTGCCTTTTTTTTATTCATTATCAGGATGAGGACATGGCTGGCTAGGCAGCATTTATTGCCTGTCCCTAATTGCCCAGAGGGTAGTTCAGAGTCAACCACATTGCTGTGGGTCTGGAGTCACATGTAGGCCAGACCAGGTAAGGATGGCAGTTTCCTTCCCTAAAGGACATTAGTGAACCAGATGGGTTTTTCCAACAATCAAAATAATGCCTTAAAATATTTAATGATCCTGTTTTCACTGCCACTGAGAGTTCCAAAATTGCAGAAACCTCTGAGAGAAAATATAAATGTAATTTCTGTCCTAAAAGGTTGCTCCCTAGTTCTGAGCTCAACCCACAAGAAAAAATGTCATCTCCATGTCCATCCTGTCAAGACCGTGTAGAATCGTACACTCTTCAACCAAGTCATTCCTAGCTCATCTAAATTCAAGTGGAGACAAGTTCAGTCTGTCCAGCCTATCCTTATGTGATAACACACTCATTCCAGGTATCAATTGAATAAACATCTTTTGAACCACCTCCAACACGTTTACATCTTTCCTTAAACGAAGAGGATAAAGCTGCACTCAGTGTTCAAAATGTGATAACACCTATGTCCTGCAGAACTGGCACATAACCTCCTTACATGTGTGTTCAATTCTGCTCAGAATAAAGGAGAACATTCCATTAGCCTTCTTGATTACATGCTGTACTTGCATGTTATTTTTTGTGACACATGCACTAGACCACCTCGATCCCTCTGCATCAAAGAATTCTGCAGTCATTTTCTATTTCAGTAATGCCGTACTTTATTATTCTTTGCTAAATTGAATGACTTCTCATTTTCCCACATCATACCCTATCTGACAGATCTTTGCCCACTCACTCAAATTTTCACTCCAATTGCAAACTTCTTAGGTTTTATTCACAACAGACTTTCTTACCTGTATGGCATGTCGACTGTGAATTTAGCTACCATGTCTTCACTCCTCTCCTCTAAGTCATTGATGTAAATTGTTAGAAGTTTGAGACTCCAGCACAGACCCCTGTGGGACTCCATTTGTCATATTCTGCCAATTAGACAAAGACTCATTTATGAATACTCTGTTTTCTGCCAGCTAGCCAGTTTTCTATCCATGTAAATGTGCTAACCCCTACTCCATGAGCTTTTACGTTCCACAATAACCTTTGATGTGGTACCTCATTGACTGTATGGACTGAACTTTCAGAGGTCATTCCCTTTTCTGCTATAAATGCAATGAATCATTTCACCAACTGTCCCTGACTAAAAGCTGCCAATTCTGGTTGAATGTTTTCCTGGATATGTTATTATGTGACCTCCTGACTTCAATTGCCTCATACCCAATAAAACAGTACTTTTTGACTTCCAATATTTTTTATATTTAAGACATTAAAGTGTTCAAAGGAAAGAGGGACGCCTTTTATTTAAATTTCCCAAAGATTTTTCTCAAATGCTTGTTCAAACAGTGTCTCTGTAAATAATAATTATTTTAATTCCTGAAGATTTCATGATAATCATGAAAGTTCATAACTCTGTCCCAAATCAGCATCACAACCCTGGAAATATCCAACTTACTTTGGCACCTCCAGTACTACTCCAGCCACCACCATCTTCTCAATGGCAACTAGGAATGGGTAATCAATGCTGGCCCATCTGGTGACACCCATATTCCATGAGTGAATAAAAGCAAGTCCTTGAAGAGAGGTTTTGGTATCTGTGACAATCTGTGTACTAATGATGTGTTGGCTAGAAACATGATTGACGAGCATCATTTTGTAATTCTTCCCATGAAGAAAAATGTAATTGGCACTATTCTCCCAACAGATGCACTCTTCTCCCCGTTGGATCCATAACACTAACATGGTTATGGCTGACATATTCCAAGCTAAGGACTCATTGCAAAATATTTTTAGATGGGCAGAGGAGGTGGCCAAGGCTTAAACAGCAGGGAGCTGCTGAAATATAATGCCGTCTCCCACCCTTTGAAAATCGCATATTGATAGGTAATGAAAACAGAAAATGCTGGAAAAACACAACAGGTCTGGCAGTAACCCTGAAGAGAGAAATAGAGTTCATATTTTGATCCTGATATGATTCATCTGCCATTCATGACTTTTTGTTTTCATTTCAGATTTCCAGCATTCATAGCATTTTGCTTTTTTTTTGTATGCTCAGGGCTGATTTGCAGGGAAATCCCACACTCAGATCAAGATCGCTGTCAAATGCCATGAAGAAATTAGCCTGATGAATGTTGGTACTTTGGGTACAAAAGAAGACAGCAGTCATTAAACCTTTCAGCTTTTCAATTAGATCATAGCTAAACTGTAATTTCAATTCATTTTAATACCGTACCCAACAAATGGTATGATAAAAACAAAGAATTGCATTTGTGTAGCAATTTTCATGACTTCAGGCACCCTGTACCACTTTGAAGCATTGAATTATTTTTGAATCATGGTCACTGTTGCAATGTAGGAAACACGGAAACCTGTTTTCACAGAGCAAGATTTCACTGCGATGTGATCATGAACAAAACATCTGTTTTAGTGAAGCTAATTGAATGATAAATACTGGCCAGAATTTGGGGAGGATTCCTTTGCTGTTCTTTGAAGTAATGCAAGGAGATCTTTTATGAAGCTTAATTTCAACATCTCATTTGGACAATGGCATGACCAATAGTGAGGTATTGCCTCCAGATTGTGTTGGCATGTCAGTTTAAGATTATATGTTGGTATCTATGGATTGGGGCTTGAATTCACAATGTTCAGGTTCATTGTTGACAATGCTACCCATTGATGTAGAGGTGTTGGACTGGGGTGGAAAAAGCCAGAAGTCACACAACACCAGTTTATAGTCCAACAGGTTTATTTGAAATCACGAATAAATTTCAGAACATAGCCCCTTCAACAGATGAAGTCAATTCACCTGATGAAGGAGCTAAGCTCTTAAAGCATGTGATTTCAAATAAACCTGTTGGACTATAAACTGGTGACTTCTGACTTTGGCTACCCATCAAGGCACATCTGACATGAAGCTCTCAGCCGGCAACATTTAAACTGCTCCGAAGTCCCATAACTTCACTCAAACTGTTGGTTCTTCCTTAAAATCTTAATTTTCTTGGTTTGGCCTGCACTTACTTTGCACCTATTAGCCAAATGCCTCTGTAAGTTGTTTTATTTAAGTGGGTGCATTAGGTAGAAAGGGAAGGCAACCTTCTAGAACTGCTTGCTTGGACGTTGGTCAAAAGGGAGGAAGATTCCAAATAGTGCTACCAGTAACATTAACAGAAACAAGACTTTGACATACAGGGGTGGGTGGATGAGTAGATGGAAGTGGAGATCATTGATCAGATAATGTGGCAGAATTAACATGCAGCCAACTCAACTGATCCTGCCCTGGTTGATGGTCAAAGTCTTCCCTCTCCTATCTGTGAGAGTCTAAAATGAAATGATTTCATAATACGCATCCCCACTTTATTACCAATAAACATATCAAATTGTTTCAAACATTGAGGTTAATTGTGGCTTCACTTGGCCAGATGCTATCAATCCCGTTACTTATTCTAGTCGATTTCAGTGGAAATTTAAATCAAGAGAGATTTGGCATGGAAGTTGGTAATCTCAAATAACATCAGAAAATGCTGGAAATACTTAACAGGTCAGAAGGCAAATGTGGATAGAAACAGCATTAACATCTCAGTTGATGTCCATTCATCTTAGATTTATAGTATGTGGTTGTATCAATATTACCCATTTTACATCATAGGCCAAAGTTAGTATTACCGCACCACACCTCCCCCCCACCCCACCCCTGTGAGTTATCTTTGAAATGTAGTTACTCTTATGTTGTTTACTTTGGACAGACTTAAACAAGTTCCTAATGTAATGACTTTGACTTTAAAAATTATGATCTTACCTGTTAGTCATTACTTGTTGCCATCTGTTTCCAGCTCACTTAGCTCAACCCCTTCAGACTGCTGATTCACAGCTCAGCTGTCATCTCCTGAGCATTCGGGTTTGTTGGATACAGGCCGGGAGCCGGTTAGTGTTTCACTATCGTGCCATGAATAAGTGTAAAAATGCACATCTTCAGTCTGTGTGTAGATGACAGCTGGGAAATGAATCCATTATTCCACAGAAATGGAGACAACATCCGTCAATGGCCATTAGCAGATCCTGAAGTGTGGTGACAGTCATAAAGAAAACGACAAAGAAATAGGGTTCAGGAAGTTTTCTACACCCATCTTTGTCAATCTAGCTTAAAAAATGTTGCAATTCAATACTCACGTGGTTTTCAGGATTGTAAAGTACAAAAGGAAGATGTTCAACCCACTGAGTCTGTTTCAGCTCTTAGAAAGGGCTATCCTGTTAGTTCCACACTCTTGTTCCCTGCAGATTTTGTCCTTTTGAGGTATTTATTCAATTTCCTTTTGAAAGTTACTACTGAACCTTGCTCCAGCGTCTTTCCAGGTAAAACATTCCAAATCAAATAACTCATTGAGTTAAAGACACAAATCCAACCTCTCCACTGGTTCACTTGAAAATGATCTTCAATCTTTATCCTCTGATTGTTGACTCTTATGCCAGTGGAAGCAGATTATTCCTGTGTATTGTATCTCCTTAAGTATCTCTAAATTTTAACCAGGATTGTCTACTCTTTGAAAATATATTTTTCGCATTTGTCCTACACTTGGCTCTCACTTGTGTCTCTTGACTTACCATCAAGGTTTAACTTAAATCTTTCCCACACAATTTAATAGTTTGTTAATTTCCACAAGGATTCCTTCAACGTTGATTCCCAAAGAAACTACAATATTTCCAGTCTATCTGGATAAATCATCAACCCTCAGAAACTAAGAATGAATCCGGTAAATCCTGTTCCACCAATCCCAGGGCTTGCCAAAAATATCGCTTCTGTTAAGTATAGTGATAGCAATGAGGTCAGCCAGGTGGAACTCATAGAATGAGTTCCCTGACTGGGGTTGTTAATCTGGTCCAATCGGGAAGGTCTGATTGACAGATGAAAAGAAGAGCAACAGACATCCTGCTGACTCTGAGAGCTGGCTCTGAGGGAGCTAGATCAGTGCCAAGGACTCTCCATGTATAAAGAAAGGGGGACTTGGTGAGAGAATACCAGCCTCTCTGGAGTTATTTCATTGAGTATTTTTTCACAACCTCAGAATGTCCTAAAGCATTTTACTTTTTTCCTATTTGTTCATGGGATGTGGACATCGCTGGCTGGGTCAACATTTATTGTGCTTGAGAAGGTGGTGGCGAGCTGCCTTCTTGAACTGTTGCAGTTCATTTGTTGTAGGTAAACCCACAATGCTATTAGAGAGGGAATTCCCGGATTTTGATCCAAAAATGGTGAAGGAACAGTGAAATATTTTCAAGTCAGCCTTAAAGAAGAACTTGCAGGTGGTTGTGTTCCTATGTATCTGTTGCTATTATTCTTCTAGATGATAGTGGTCTTGAGTTTGGAAGGTGCAGTCTAAGGGTCCTTTGTGAATTTTGGCAGTGCATCTGTAGGTGATATGCACTGCTGTGGTGGTCATGGAAATGAATATTTGTGGTGCAAGGAACATATCTTTTCAATTTTTTTGGGATTGTGAATGTAAATGAGGAAAAGGCATTGCTTTAAATGAAGGTGACAGTGGAAGAAGATATTGCAGTGTCAAAGCAAGTTCCTGGACATCATTGTGAGTTGTGTTTACACAGAGGGCTTGTTCAAGCATTGGAGGATGATTGTTGGACTCGTCATGGATGCATATTCCAGGCACTTTTGCTCAGAAACTGCCTGTTGATTGGTTTTCAATCAGGACCAGTTTTTGCATAAGGCATGCTCAGCATCACAGCAACTCTCTGGTTGGTTCCTGAACAGGTGGACAACTTCTATGTGCACAATACAGAGGAGATGATGGCCTTGTGATATTATCACTGGACTATTATCTAGAGACCCAGGTAATGTTCTGGAGTCCTGAGTTCATATCAGGCCATGACAAATAAAAATCTGGAATTAACAGTCCAATGATGACAATGAAACCATTCCTGATTGTCATGATAAACCCATCTGGTTCATGAATGTCCACTGGGGAAAGAAACTGCCATCCTTGCCTGGTCGGGCCTACATTTGTCTCCAGACCCATAGCAATGTGATTGACTCTTAACTGTCCTCTGGGCAAAAAGTGCTGGCCTAGCCAGCAACGCCCTCATCTTGTGCATGAAAATTAAAAAGACCTTCAGCCTCTTAAAGTGTCCAAGAAGCTATTGGATTGTAATAAAAAGCCAACAGGTAATAGCAAATTGTCCTTCAATGTAACCAGTCTTCCTTACCCAGTAACTTACATGTGACTCATTTACATCGCAATAAGATCAGGGAAAATTTTGTCTCTTTGGTAGCTGACTGGTGAGCTCTCTTCCTGTAGTGAAGAGACCACTGCTACTTTGAGATGGTATGACAATTGGAAGAATGCTCAAGTTGGGCCTGAGCTTATGATTGGACGTCAGACAACACATTTGCATCTAACACTTCACTCCAAGCACCAGAGTGGAAATCATGGAGAAATGTTTCATGTTGGAACAGAAAGTAGCCAATTTTGGACAAATTCAAGGTGGAAAAAAGTCTTCAACATAAGAAGGTGGAGAAGCGAAGAGTCAGAAAGTGATTGGCTTTCACAAAGTGCTCCGTCTGACTTCATCTAAATGTTATGCCATGGAATCCTTAACATCCACTTGAACAAGTGGCAGCCTGTGTCAAATAACCAGCATGTCACAGCATGTTTAATGTTTGAAAGAGTTCTGAAGCCACGGAATTGGTGAAGTGGTGGGTAAAAATGGACATTATTGAACTTCATGGGGGTCAGTTAAGGTTGAGGAAATCAGTTTTGGGTTGTGATGACTTGTTCCCAATCATTGGAAACCAGCAATTTCTTGATGTGCAGGCCCTTGTCTGAAAAAAGCAAGAGGGACCTTGCATTTGTAAACCAGAGGCAAGTGATGGGACCATCATTGCTAAATTTGTTATGAACTAGATGTCTTATTCAAAGCTTGACTTTGAGACACTTTGAGGCACTGCATGGAATATTAACTTCAACTGGGGTGCTTAGACCCTTGTACAAGCCTCAAAGTCCTCATGACCTTCTAGCCGAGAAGCAAGTGTGCTCCTTAAATGAAACAGGCTGGTACATTTGGCTAAGTGGCAGGTACACCAAACAGTGAATTTTCTGAGTCCAGGTGAGTTGCCAGGCCTGCAAAGGGCATTCATTTTGGTAATTGAAGCTGGTCTCAAATGTATAGGGTTTCGTATCATCAGTAACTTTAAAGAATCAGCCTGGAGGCAGTTTCAATATGATGGGCCTTTACCAAAGCAAAAAGTATAAATACCTGATGATTCTCCTACCACCATTTCTCTTCTTGAGATCTCGACAGCATCCACCAACCATGAGTTTAAGCAGGGAGTTTATAAAGGCTGGAAGGGGTAGTGGTGACAGAAAAGTGTTGGAAATGACGCAGAATAGTTGGTTATGCAAACATGGGGTCACCTGTGCTGACCTGAAGCTCAACTGCATCATCTGCCTGAAACCCCTGAGCTGTAGAGGCTGATCAGGCATCTCTCGAAGCAGCAGTTTACTTTGAGTAGACATTGGAATGGCAGAGGAGTGCTGCAAGGAAGAGAAGGGGAAGCTTAGGCCAGCAGCAGCCTACAGTCTAAAGTGGCTCCACTGAACAAAAATTATATGTAAACAAAAATAAGTTCTCACCTTTTCTTGATGAGTGTCCTCTCTGTCAAGCCTGCTGATGAGGATTGCTGAAGGTCCAGTAGAAGCTCTGTCAAATTGAGGAAGTTTGGTAGGTCCCATAATCAACTGCAGAGCACTGAATTACATGTAGAAGGTGCCTAGTGGCATTTCCACTGAGTGCTTGCAAATCTGCAAGACATTGGTTTCCTATGTGGTAATCGGCAGTGAATTGGGGTTTGGGAGATTGAGTCCTGGTATTGGTCTCCCTAATCTTAACTTTACACCCAACATGCAGACATGCTAATGTCCAGTTACCACCCCATTCTCTGGCTTTTGAACTATTTCAAACACATTGCTTTAAGTACACTGTGATTAATACCGTGGCGATCTGACAGCAGTAAACATGCAGGGCCCTCATGCAGATCCAGGTGCTGACAAAGCACGCACATCAACAAATCATTTATTTTAAAGCAGACAAACCCCAACTCTCTGACATCTGTTTGAAGCAGCAATTTCAGCACACCAGAAAAAAGATAGTACAAAAAAACAAACAAAACATCACAACCGAGCAATTATATGAGGTGGGAAAATAATTTTGTTCCTCAACTTACTGCTGGTTAAAATATATTCTGCTCAACCATGAGATACAGTAGAAGAAAACCCTTTGACTTTACGTTCTCTTCCATCTTGCACACTGATTAACTTGACCTCCCAATGGAGAGGTTTCTTCATTTATTTCTGACATATTGATAACAAGTGTTCAGCAGAACTTACCGATATGTCACATTGTACATGTGACCTATACCCAGGGGTGCCCAGGGACACAGCCTCAGGGTGAAGGGTATGATATGAAGAAGAATTTCTTCATTTAGAGGGTGGTGAATCTGTGGAACTCATTGCCACAGAGGGCTGTGGAGCCCATGTCACTGAGTGTTTTTAAGATGAAGATAGATAGATTCTTGATTAGTAAGGGAATCAAGAGTTACAGGGAGAAGGCAGGAGAATGATGGTTGAAAAATGGCATGATCAAGTGGCAGAGCAGACTTGATGAGCTGAATGGCCTAATTCTGCTGCTATATCAAATGGTCTTATATCAAATATATAACTAAACTATTAAGGGCTTTTCCCGTTCCTCCCGTTCCATCCCAAACAATCCACTCCCTCTCTCACAAGTGCACCATTGCTGCAACATTCAAATGAGTAGAATGTAGTACCACTCGCCAAGGCTTCATTGAAAACGCTTTCCAAGGGTGATGTCTGCAGCCTCGAAAGACAAAGGCAGCAGGTACAATAATAAGATATAAGGAACTGCAGATGCTGGAGAATCTGAGATAACAAGGTGTAGAGCTGGATGAACACCGCAGGCCAAGCAGCATCAGAGGAGCAGGAAGGCTGATGTTTCGGGCCTAGACCCTTCTGAAGAAGGGTCTAGGC
>NC_063352.1:22727120-22742588 GCF_021869965.1 Rhincodon typus | reverse complement strand
GCTGCTTGGCCTGCTGTGTTCATCCACCTCTACACCTTGTTATCTCAGGTACAATAATAACATCGGATTCAAGTCTCACACCATCCCAACTTCGGCATTCCTCACCGTTCCTTCATTGTGGCTGGACCAAAATCCAAGAACTCAGTACTTCAGGAGGTCGTGGGAGCGCCTTCAACACACAGATTGCATTGGTTCAAGAAGATAGATCATCACTACCTAAACATTATTGCAAAGATTTGCTTCGCCGTCCGGGTGCTGAATGTGGAAGCGTGCTGTGTGAAAATTAACGAGTGTTTCTGATATTACAATAGGGAGTTCACTTCAAAAATACCTCGTCTTTTTTTAAGGCGCTTGGGGATTGGTCATGCAAGATTCTATAGGAAGGAAAGCCTCTAATTTATCGGTGCTGAGAAGTGAAAATAAAGGCTAATGAAAACCACATCCGAGAAATGAATATTAAAAACAGAATGATCACAATACAAGCACAGTATGGCTGGAATCAGATCAACATTCTGTTTTCAGAGGTTTTACTAGGAAAAAAAAAGTGTCAATGTCTTGAATGTTTCCTGTTTATGTAACTAATGATTCTTTACATTTTTATTTCATTAGAGGGAACTGAGTAAATTGGTCAGGGACTTCATTCACAGAATGTAATACAGATGTAAACACCTCTGCTATTTGGTAGAATATTTGTGTGCGTGTGTGTGGTCAGAAATCTGCACAGAAAATGTTGGACTTGAGGAGACTAGTAAGAAACTGTGGTGCTTTAATCAGCTGTTTGTTTCTTCACCAGCAAACTAATTCCCCAGGTTGGAGTAATCAGTATAAAAGGCTCAGTGCAAGATCCTGTCAACTGCAGCTACAAATTACATTCATGTCACTAACCAGGCTGGATCAAGCGAACAATAGTGGCTCTTCTCTCAGTTACAAATCTCCGAGCCTCAGACACTCTATTCTCCCAGTATCACATTGCAAGTTACTGAGCCCAGGAAATCCGGGCAAATCTACCTTACAGTGGATAGTCTTTACACAAAAGTCTTCCCCTGCTACTTTACTGCTCTTATTCAGACGGAACAGAATCTTTGCAGAAGGGTTCTACAGGCATTCACCAACTCTCAACGGCTAAGTGAGATCCCGAGAGCTAAGAGACCAAACACTATTTTGTTTGATGTTAAGGACCTAAAGTCCTTGAACTGTCCAGTTGTCCAAAAATACTGCATTCCGAAGGAAGAACTTTGTCTAAAGTTGCCCTCCTTAACTCTAGGTGGTGTGAGAGGGCGAGAGTATTATTGTGTCTGTAGCGCCTCAAGTCTGATCACGTGGGTGAGGTTTTTGAGACATTCCTGTTTTGCATGGCTGCCTTTCACAGCGTAACCCTTTGGAAAGTCTCCCTCAAATCTGAGAGAAGACTGGACCTGCCCAAAATTATATGTAGCTTGTAATGTGTGTTAAGCCTGTGTAGGAAAGAGATACCATGACTGGGGGAATGGAATATTGCTGAGGCACTTGCTTCAGATGTTAGCCTTTCAGTTCACCTTCTGGATGGTTGACAAAAGCAAGATTTTATGTAGTCTAGCCCAACATCATCCCACGACCCAAACAGAAAACAGCATCACCACCCCACCCCCACCCCACCCTGTACTGCCTATAGCCACATGGCCTTTTTCTCATTTCCTACAATTGACACCCAGATGATTTTTGCGTGAGATCATGGAAAATAATTAGTTAATGGGCCATGTACATTATTGATAAGGCCAACATTTTAAGTATATTTCTAGCCGCCTTACAAAGCTGGATGTGAGTCACTTTCTTGAACTGCTGAGGTTCCTGTGGCATAAGTACATTGAGAGCGCTGTTACAGAGGGAGCTCCTGGATTTCGACTCACTGATAGATCAGTGGTTGCATTTGGGATACTGTGTGACTTAGAGGTGATGGTGTTTCCGGGTACCTTCTACCTGTGTCCTTCCAGGCAGCAGAGCTGACAGATTTGGGAGGTAACAAGGTGTAGAGCTGGATGAACACAGCAGGCCAAGCAGCATCAGAGGAGCAGGAAAGCTGACATTTCGGGTCTAGACCCTTCTTCAGAAAACCAGGTGCCATTTTAGTCTCAAATGGAAATAAATGAAATCATTTGTCTGCTTTGAACTAATTTGGGCCAGGAATAGAATAAATAGCACAGTTTTATTTTGCAGGTAAGCACAATGAATCATACTGAGCATGCTGAGAGCATAAAACAAATTTAAAGCATTTGACAAATCATCACAACTACTTATCTTGGTAAAGTTTTATACACATAACAACCAGATCACAAGATACTGGGCTTTGTGCAAAGTACAATTCAATACAACTAGATGCAAACCTTTGTGCAGTTATCTATATTTTTGTGAGGACAAAATCTATTCTATTCAGTTTTACTTTTCTCCACAGTTCGCACACATTATATCTGTTCTCAGGTCTCTGTCAACAACACTCTCAATATACATTGAAAGAGACATTGGGTGGCTCAGTGGTTAGTACTAGTACTGCTACTGCACATTGCCACGGCCCGGGTTCGATTCCAGCCTCGGGCAACTGTCTGTGTGGAGTTTGCACATTCTCCCTGTGTCTGCATGGGTTTCCTCCAGGTGCTCTGGTTTCCTCCCACAGTCCAAAGATGTGCAGGTTAGGTGGATTGGCCATGCTAAATTGCCCATAGTGTTCAAGGGATGTGTAGATTAGGTGGGTTATTGGGGGATGGGTCAGTCTGGACTTGTTGGGCCGAAGGGCCTGTTTCCACACTGTAGGGATTCTGTGATACGCAAGAGTGGATTGCTCTCTTTCTCTTCACTAACGCTGGGTGTTCGGGTGGGGTAAAAGAAAGAACTTAATCCTGTCCATGGCCCTGTTTCTCTTTATTTCAGTAACTGCTTCCTCTGCAACGCTCTGAGGCATATGCGTTCCTCCAATTCTGGCCTCATATGCATTCCCATTTTTCATTGCTTCACCATTTTCTTAGAATCTTAGAATCCCTACGGTGTGGAAACAGGCCATTCAGCCCAAGAAGTCCACACCAACACTCTGGAGTGCATCCCACCCAGGCCCATCCCATATCCCCGTAACCCTGCATTTCCCATGGCTAATGCACCTCACCTACACATTCCTGAATACTATGGGCAATTTAGCATGGCCAATCCACCTAATTTGCACATCTTTGGACTGTGGGAGGAAACCGGAGCACCTGGCGGAAACCCACGCAGACATGGGGAGAATGTGCAAACTCTACACACACAGTCGCCCGAGGGCGGAATCCTGTCAGGCAACAGTGCTAACCACTGAGCCATCGTGCCATCCTAATAGAACAGAATCCTTTTGAATAGAACCCCTACAGTGTGGAAACAGCCCATTCTGCGCCACAAGTCCACACCGTCTCCGAAAAGCATCTCACCCAGAATCATCCCCCCTACCCTATCCCTGTACATTTGCATTTCCCATGGCGAATCCACCTACCCTACACATTATGGGCAATTTAGCATGGCCAATCCATCTAATCTTCAGCTACCACAAAGTACCATGTACAAAAACTGGTTAATAAAATGATGCTCATGAAGTAGAATGGTCAATGTCACCTTGAACGAAAGAGTATTGGTTTGAAGACAGAAAACAATGTGTCATGCTAAATATTTTCTTTTATAATGAAGGGCGGCTTCTCCAAGGTTTAGTGTTGGGACCACTCCTTTCTTTGATGTAAGACTTGGACAAGGTACACTGAGGAAAATTTCTCAGTTTGCTGCTGTTACCAAACTTGGAGGTTTATCAGTACAAATGATGGTACAGGATGGTACAAATCGAGTACAACAGGAATTGGACAGGTTAAGAATGGGCAGAAGGATTTTACATGGAGCAGGATGAAGCCATGCATTTTGGCAGAAAGTTTAGGGCAAGACTAAATGGCACAATTCTAAAGAGTTGTACATGGATAGAAGGACATTGGAGTTCATATGTACAGATCTTTGAGATAGATGGATATGTTGAGAAGGTAGTTAGCAACACATATGGAATCTTAGATTTCCTAAATAAAGGAATCAGGTACAAAAGCATGGAACACTGAAGTTTTGTAAAATACTCATTTCAGTATTGCACCTAGTTCTTTAGGATGGATGTAAGGGTCTGTACAGAGATTTACCAGAATGGCTTCAGAGTAGAGGTGCATAGGATTATAATAGATTGAGTTAAGGTAGACAAATAAAAGCTGTTTGTATTAGAAAATGGTAGAAGGACTACAGGATATGGATTTGAGGTATCGCACAAGAGATGCATAGATGATACAAGGGAGAAAACTTTACATATTCAGTAGTAATGACCTGGAACTTGCTGACCATGCAGCTGGTGGGAGTGAAGATAGTTGGTGATTTCAAAAAGAAATTGAAGGTCCAATTGAGATCAACAAAGTTGCAGGGCTACAAAGATAAAATAAGGGAATGGGATTTATTCCCTAAACTTCACTGCCTCACTTGCCTCCTTTAAGACACTCCTTTTTAACCTACCTTTTTGAACAAGTGTTTGGTCATCATCCTAACATTTCTTTATGAGTTTTGGTGTTAAATTTCATTTGATAAAAGTCTTTTGAAGTGTCGTTTGACATTAAGAAGTCTAGACAACAAGTGCCAAAAAACTATGCTTTCTTAGGATTGGGTGAGAGTTGGAAGTAAAGAGTATGATCCCCTCGCAAAGTAGACAATAACCAGAAAATCGATTTTTGTCTGACTGATTTTTGTCCCTTCCTTAGTCAGGTTAGCCTCCTTGTTAAAGCTCAAGACTGTCAAGAATCTGAACACTCAGAACTTGCATCTCATCCTCTCTATGTAATTGGATCTCGTATTCAGAGGGTTGATTAGTTTAGTCGGGGATCACTGACAGTGAGAAGATGTGAGAATGGAAGGTGAGCTCATAAAGAAATGATAAAGCGGACGGTTAAAGTCCAAAGCAATCACACTTTAGACTTCAAAGTGGGAAAATTGCTCTGAGAAAGCGGTTTGCATACTTCTGTTGAAAGCAGGTGGGAGTTCATGCGTGGAAGAGCATTAGATGATTTGTAGTGAAATGGCGTTGAGAAAGGAGCATGTTCGATAGGTATGTCATTTCAGGTGCTGACTCGCTGCTGCCTCAACTGAAAGATTGCCCATTAACATTCAATTGAGGCCTAGCCAATGAAAAGGCAAAGCAAATCTGAAACACCTACCATTAACATTCAGAGAGCTGGTGGCTTTTCATCACTTTATATCGCAAAAAAAGTCAAATTGTTACATTTGTGAAATTATTAGAATCAAAATATACTTGGAATCTGTAATTTTCCCATTAGTTTCCCTACAGCATTGATTACATTTCAAAAAGAACTTCAGTGGCTACGATCACATGAAACACATTATAGAAATGTAGGTTCTTTCAGGCTTCACCCCACAGTCCTGCTTCCTGTTGACAAGTGGATTGAGGTAAGTGTCTAGACCCATAAAAATCACCACCCAAGGAATCCAAAAAATCCAACCAGACACAAAAGATAACCAGTAAAGAAGAAAGGACTGGCATTTTTACAGAGCAGTTCTGGGTGTCAGGATGTCCCAGTACATCTTATAACCAATAAAGTACTTTTGCAGTGTGATCAATGTTGTAGTGCAGGAATTGCAGCAACCAATTTGCACACAGCATGATCCCACCAATGGGAATTAACTAAATAACAAGATCATCCGTTTCTGCTGTTGTTTGAGGAATAAATGTGGAGCAGAAGAGGATGGAAGAGCTCTCGTATTCCTCAAATCATTTCTATTGGTTCTTTTATGTCCATTTGAGAGGGTAAATGGAGTTTCAGTTTAAAAGCAAGGATGTATCTATACTACATGAAATGGTAACTCTGCCGCCCTGTGTGGGTTTGGAGATTCCATTTTTGATCCCCTGGTTTGTGCTGAGCCATTTAATCAATTGAGAAAGCAAGTGGTGGGGTTTGACAACTGATGGTCATTGTACTGGATCTGGCAGAGTAGGGTTGGAGACGTAAATAATTCCAGCCAGGCTCTTGTTTTCGATCTTTACGTAATCAGCGCTTGCTAGAGCAGGCAATGACGCCCCTATAAACAAATAGCACAATGACAATCTTAAAACAAATATAAAGAACTGCCATTTGGACAGGATACCAATAAGGGCATAATGCCCAGAGATGAGGAGAAAAAGTGCTGTGTATATTTCTTTGAAAGACCATTTAAAAGGTTGTGGGGGAAAGTTAGGTCAGTTTCACTGAACTAGGCAAAGCTGCCCTTTGCAGAAGATCAAATGTACCAGCTAATAACCACAAAGCAAGCAAAGTAAAAACAAAAATCCAGTGGCTTGATCCATCAGTAACTCGTCAAAACCATCAGTAACCCCTCTTAAACTCTGTCACTTTCCTCTCTAGAAAATGGTTGGTTTGTTGTTTTTCTTATTCCTTGCTCTCCCTACCTGTCATTCTACGCGTTCCACCTCACTTCCAAAGTACAGTGAGCCCGACACCAGCTCTGAGCCAAAACCTCTTCAACCACCCTTTCACACAACCAGACAGTCAATGGATTGAATTTATTTTTTGAACACGCACACACATCTCGCCAGAAATAATCCGTGCAGTTTGAATTCATCTGTCAGCACCCTCTAACCCTACTGATCCAATCAACCACACATTCTTACAAACCTTAAATTAAAACTAAAACTGCAGCAAAAATAAAAGCCGTTCTTCCCTCCCTGCTGCAAATTGGTCCTTGCCAATGATTTGTCTGGAATGAAAAGCATGACGTTTAACAAAATAAGTGGATCTTGACATTCAAGCAGTACATCAGTGCTTATTCCCTCCTTCCGAACAAAACTGTTACTGATCTGTGTCACTGGGAGTGCAGGACCCATTCATTATGTAACCTGAAAACATTAAATACGCTACATGGTGCAAGTACTACAATGACCAATACCTTTCCATGGTGTATTTGTTCTAACTCCAACAGTGCACAGCTTTGCACAAAACAGCAACGCTCATTCCCGACTCAGCTCAGGGTCAACCTCCTGCTCGGTCTTCCTATTTGCAAAGGTTGGGATACAGTGCTCCTTGGGTTGCAAGCACAGGACACTTGCATTGTGGAAAGGTGCAGTTTGCAACAAGTTATTTGGGCTCATTGAACCTGCACCTTTTTTCTTTTCTGTAATTGACCCTGTTTAATCCCAACTCTACTGCTCACTCTAATATCCTTTAATATCCCACATGCCCGCTGCAAGTTGTTGTAAAGAAAAGCTACAACAAAACAAAAGCACATAAATAACAATGAAACAAATTATTCAGCTATTTCAGCAATACCAGTTGATAGTTAATTTCCGGCGCTTTCCCTTTTCTTGCAGGGTCTATAGTAATTCACCTGAATGGTTCCCTATTTGATCTCCACTTGGAAATAATTGGTTCCATTTTCTGTCTATGATTTTATGTGTCCTACTTTATAATCTTTACCGATGTTTCTCGATTCAAAAAAAAGCAACAAAAGCAGTCAGCTATACAATTCGCAGTGGCACACATCTACTTAGCAAGTAGTAACACAGAAGTTAGGAACACGAGTGGGCCATTTGAGCCCTCGGGTTTATTCTGCCATTCATTTTAATCATGACTGATCACTGAGCTCAACACTGTAATTCCACCCTCCCCCATATCCCTTTAGCCACAAGAGCTATATCTACCCACTTCTTGAAAACACAATGTTTTGGCCTCAAAGACATCCTGTGGCAGAGAATTCCATAGGCTCACCACTCTCTGGGTGAAGAAATTTCTCCTCATCTCAGACCTAATAGGTTTACCCTTTATCCTTAAACTATGACCCATGGTTCTGGACTCCTGATTGGGAACATCCTTCCTGAATCTTTTCTGACTAGTCCATTAAAATTTTATAAATTTCTACGAGATTCCACCCCTCCCCAATTCTTCTAAACTCCAGTGAATACAATCATAACTGACTCAATCTCTCCTCATATGTCAGTCCTGCCATACCAGGAATCAACCTTTGCTGCTCTCCCTCTATTGCAAGAACATTCTTCTTCAGATAAGGAGACCAAAACTGCACACAATATTCCAGGTATGGCCTCACTATTTCTCTGTACAATCACAGCAAGATATCCTTATTCCTGCATTTGAATTGTTTTACAATGAAGGCCAACACACAGTTTGCCTTCTTTACTCCCTGCTTTATCTGCACAGTTACTTTCAGCCACTGGTCTCATTGAACATTCCCTTCTTTCAATTTACAGCCATTCAAATAATCATCTACTTTCCTATTTTCACTACCAAAGTGGATAACCTGATATTTACTAACATTATACTGCATCTGCCATGCACTGGCCCAATCACTCAGACTGTCCAATTCACACGGCAACACCCCAGCATCCTCCTTATAGCTCACCCTTCTACTGGTTTTGTGTCATCTTCAAATTTTGAGATATTACATTTTGTTCCCTCATCTAAATCATTAATATATATTGTGAGCAGCTTGGCTCCTAGTACCTATCCTTGGGGCACCCCGCTAATCATTGCCATTTGGAAAAAGACTCATTTATTCTGACAGAGATAGTAGGAATTGCCGATGCTGGAGAATCTGAGATAACAAGGTGTAGAGCTGGATGAACACAGCAGGCCAAGCAGCTTCAGAGGAGCAGGAAGGCTGATGTTTCGGGTCTGGACCCTTCTTCAGAAAGAAGGGTCTTTTCTGAAGAAGGGTCTAGGCCCGAAGAATCAGCCTTCCTGCTCCTCTGATGCTGCTTGGCCTGCTGTATTCATCCAGCTGTACACCTTGTTATCTCATTTATTCTGACTCTTTGTTTCCTGTCTGCGAACCAGTTTTTGATTCATTTCAATACACTACCCCCATTCCCATGAGCTTTCATTTTTCATATTTCTCTTATGTGGGACTTTGTCAAAAGCTTTCTAAAAATCCAAATTAACCACATCCACTGGCTCCCCCTGATCAAGTCTATTAGTTACATCCTCAAAGAATTCCAGCAATTTATGAAATCTGATTTTCCTTTTGTAAATCTATGCTGAGTGTATATGATTCTACCGTTTTCTGAGTGCTCTGCTGTGAAATCTTTGATAACGGACACTAGCATTTTTCCGACTGTTGACATCAGAGTCACTAATCAATAATTTTGTTTTCTCTCTACTTCCCTTTTCTAAATAGAGAGGTTGCATTAACTATCTTCCAATCTGTAGGAATGGTTCAGAGCCTAAAGAATCTTGGAAGATGACCACCACTGCATCCATTACTTCTAGGACCACTTACTGAAGTACTCTGGGATGTAGATTAGCAGGCCCTGGGGATTTATCAGCATTCAATCCCACCATTTCACTACTAATACATATTTGTTTCAGTTCCTCCCTCTCACCAAACCCTGTTTTTTCCCATTATTTGTGTCGTCCTTTGTGAAGATAGAAGCAAACTAAGAATTTAGCTGATTAGTCATTTCTTTGTTCTAACCTGTTCCCAATCCCCAGGTCTTTATTTTTTTGCCAATTTGCATGCCTCTTTTTTGCATCCAATACTATGTCTAATTTCCATCATAAGCCATGGTTTGGCCATTGTCTCTTGTGCTATAGAGGAATACACAATTTTTAAAATTCGCCCATTTGCTCTTTTAATGTTTGCCATTGCCTATTCCATTTCAATCATTTCAGTAATATTTCCCAATCCATCATACCTTACTTCCGACTTATACCATTGTAATTTCCCTGTTAAGATTCAGGATCCTAGTTTCAGAATCAATACCTCACTCTCCATCCTGATAAAGAATTCTATTACTTTAGAGTCACTCATCCCAAAGGGGTCTCCCACAACTACATTACCAATTATTCCTTTCTCATTGCATAATACTCAATCTAAAATGGCCTGTTCTCTAGTTGGTTCATCAACTTATTGGTCCACAAAACCATACCATATATTCTCTCTATGGTGTTCCTCTTCTATGGTGTTGTCACTAATTTGATTCAACCAAACTATATGCAGATTAAAGTCATCCATAATTATAACTATTCCTTTACTACATGCATCTCTGATTTCCTGTTTAATGCCATTTCAGAAATCACCACTACAGTTTGTGGTCAATATACCACATCATCTAATGATTTTTGCTCCTTTCTCTCAATTCTATCCACATTGCTTCTACATTGAGTGAGCTAATATCTTTCTTCAATTTTGTGGTTATATCCTTTTTAACCAGGAATGCAACTCCATCACCGTTTCCTTTTTGCCTGTCCTTCCTAAATACTGAATACTCTGGGTATTCAGTTCCTATCCCCGGTCACCCTGCAGCCATGTCTCCATAATTCCAACTATATTGTACCCATTTGCAACTAATTACATGATTAATTCATTCACTTTATTTCAAATGGTCCATGTGCTCAGAGACAAAGTCTTAAGGCTTGTCTTTTTAATGCTCCTTAACCCATTCCCATTATACTTTTTTTTACTGTGCTCTTGTTTGATTCCTCTATCACTTCTCTTATTCCTCTTTTCATCATTTGCTTATCTTTGATTCCCCTTCCTCTGACTCCTTGTATAGGTTGCCATCTGCCTGCCAATTTAGTTTAAACCCTCGCCAACCACTCTAGCAAATACTGTCCCCGAGGCCATCAGTCCCAGTCTTGCCCATGTGTAACTTGTTTGTACTGGTTCCACTTCCTTCAGAACTGGTCCCAATGCCCAGAGATTGTGCAATGTAGAGATTGCTGCATACAGGACTGAACCACTGTATGGTATGTGTGCCTTAATATAGCACATATCATTATACAATCTGTACATTGGTTAGGTGGAACATCTTTAAAATATAAAATTTGATTATGAATATTCACAATCTCAGTTCTGTTTCTGCTTTGGAACAGCTAGCCATTTTTGCTGGGAGAGGTTCTGGATTCTGCTTAAATCAGGAGCAAGACAAACCACAACAATTCTGAGCAGTTGTAGTCTTCTAAATTTACACAAATGCTAGCAAACCAACTTCAACAATAACTAATACTCACATTACACCCTTATCTGAGTAAAAGATCTCAAACCTCTTCACAGGTGCAGTTTGAAACAAAATTTGACAGCTGCAGAAAAATTAGCACAGGTGAACCAAAAAAAAATGGTCAAATGTTGGTTTTAAGCAGCATTTTAAGAGTGAGGTAGAGTGATTTAGGGAGTGAATTTCAGAGCTTAGCATCTGGGTGGCTGAATATATGGCCACCAATGCTAGTATGACTAACATTCGAGATCTGCAAGAGACCAACGTTGGAGAAGCACAGAGGTGTTGGAGGAATGTGGGACTGGAGATTACTGGTGTAGGTAAGCATTTGGCCTTGGAAGAATTTGAATATAGGGATGATAATTTGCAAAGAACACCAATCACCAGCACAATGGTGTAGGCTGAAGAGGGCTTAACACTAGTTTAGGCACTGATAGCTGAGATTCAAAAACTTCACTCCAAATAAGGAACAACTGATTATACGATATCAATAGTGAAGCTGAAGAACATGGGGCGGCACAGTGGTTAGCACTGCTGCCTCACAGCACCAGGGACCCGGGCTTGATTCCACCCTTGGATGACTGTCTGCACGGAGTTTGCACATTCTCCCCATGTCTGCGTGGGTTTCTCTGGGTGCTCCGGTTTCCTCCCACAGTCCAAAGATGTGCAAGTTAGGTGAATTGGCCAGGGTAAATTGCCCGTAGTGTCCAGGGATGTGTAGATTAGGTGGGTTACAGGGGGATGAGTCTGGGTGGGATGCTCCGAGATTCAGTGTGGACTTGTTGGGCTGAAGGGCCTGTTTCCACACTGTAGGGATTCTATGATTGATCTGCAAAGCTGACTAACAACTGTAATGAAATACTACCCTCCCATGAAATCAATCAATATAGTTTATATAGATTTCAGCCAGAAGGTTTCTTACAGTGCAATGGTAATGTCCCTACTTCTGAGGCAGAAGGCCGAGGTTCAAGGCCCACCTGCTCCATAGTTGTGTAATAATGACTGAACAGGTTGATTGGAAAATGTAGATTTCAGCAAGGCCTTTGACAAAGTCTCGCATGGGAAACTGATAAAGAAGGTAAAAGATTATGAGATCCAGGGTAAGTTGGCAAATTGGATTCAAAATTAGCTCAGTGGTAGGAGACAGTGTGGTGGTAAAGGCTCTTTGTGTGACTGGAGGACAGTGTCCAGTGCATTCCATAGGATCAGCGCTGGGTTCATTATTGTTTGTGATATTCATAATTTATGTAGATGAGAATGTGTGGAGGATGGTTAAATTTGCAGATAACATTAAGATCAACCAGGTGGTTGACAGTGAGAAGAAAGGTTTTAGGTTTTAAGAGGATATAAACATATTAGTCAGAAGGAATGTAACCCTGATAAATGTAAGGTGATGCACTTAGGAAGACAAAACAAGACAAGGAAGTACTGAATGAATGGCAGGATACTAGGAAGCTCAGAGGGATCTTGTGACACTTATCCACAGATTCTGAAGATGGTTGGACACGTTAATAGGGTTGCTAAGAAGTCATGCTGTTATCAATCAAGGCATAGATTATAAGAGCTGGGATGTTATGTTGATACTGTACAGAACTATGGTTAGGCCACAGCTGGAGTACTGTGTGAAATTCTGGTCACCACATTATAAGAAGAATGTGATTGTACAGGAGGTGGGCATACATAGGGGATTCACCAGGATATTGTCAGAAATGAAGTATTTCAGCCATGAAGAGAGACTGAATAACCCCAGCTGTTTTATTTGGAGCAGAAAAGGTTCGGGGAGGGGGTGGATGTGGGTGTGTGAGGGGAGAGTGGGGGGATTAGTGAGGCATGGTAGAGGTGTACAAAATCATGAGGGACATGGAAATGGTGGATAGAAAGCAGCAAGGTTAGAGGGGATTTGAGGAAAACATTTTTGATCCAGAGGATGGTGGGGGTCTGGAACACATTGCCTGAAAGGGTAGTTGAGGAGGGTATTCTTTCAACTTTTTAAAAGTACTTGAACACATGAATTGTCATAACTATTCAGAGACCCCCATTATCACCTACCTCGCTTCCCCTCCTCCCTGGCCCACAACCAACAAACCCTTTTTCTGCCCATCTTTGTTTCTCTCCCTGGGCTCCCTCTCCACCAATTTGCTCACTACCCCCACCCCCCACCCCAACCCCAGTCAACAACATTAACACTACCTTTTCCTAGCTGCTTCTAGATTTCAAGAAGGATCACAAGACTCAAAATATTAACACTGTTCCTCTACCTAGTTTCTGCAGCAATCTCTGTTTTGCTTTCATGTTTGTTAAGGATGTAACTAAGTTGGAGACAGTTCTGAGAAAGTAGATTAATATTTGGAATGAGCTGGTCGTTTTATGAGGAAAAAGTCAGACAGACTGGGCTTGATTACTCTGGAATTTAGGGGTGAATTGTTTTTAACTGTATAAGATCCTGAATGGTCTTTACAAGGTGGATGTGGCAATGGTGTTTCCCAGGTGAGAGTCCAGAACTAGGGATGCACTGTTTCAAAGTTAGGAAGATCCTTTTAGGACAGGGATCAGAATTCTTTTCTCTGAGATGGCTGAGAGATTTTGGAACTCACTGCCTTAGAGACAGAGTCACTGAATGTTTTTAGGCGAAGCTAGATCGATTTTTGAGGCAATGGAATCCAAGGTTATCAGGAGTAGATGCTACATGGAATTGGAAACACAAATGTCAGCAAAATTCAAATGAGTTGTGGAGCAGACTCGAGGGGTCAAAAGGCTGAATGCTACTAATTTGTATGTTCATCTGCTAAATCTACACAGTGAAACTTCCGTGGATGTTGGAAGCAAAGTCCCTTTTGTTTACTGACAGTCGATTTTGATTGTTTGGATATTAAGATAATACATATGCTAATTACTGAAGGCAATGGATAACTCAAGGAGTGAGTCAATTATGCCTCAACAGCAGTGTTCAGATACCTGTGTACAACATACACTTATACAGAAAGACACATGAACAACACAAAAAATTCCAAGTTCCACAGCTTACTCTTGAAAAAGTTTAAATTATCTTCTTCAGTGTTGTTCTTCATAATAAAAATCATGAGAATCAGCTTTAGTGAAAATACTCCAAAGTCTTAATTACATCACTTAATACTTTTGATACGACATTCTGTTACCACTTTCTCCCCAATGGCTTCACTTCCTGCTTGTGCTGGTGAATGGTCACGCTTCTGCCAACATTGTGAAGGTTGCCTGCTCAGTCTGCCCTGTCATAGCGAATAAAAACAACTCATGCTGCTTTATTGTCAAATATCAATTTTTATAAAAAAGTTCGTAACAAAAGTATAATGTTTTAACAGATGTAAAGGAGACATCTTTGTTGGTCTCATGTTGCTGGTATTTTAAGTGGAGTGAATGCTCCTTTTCCCTGTGTTTCATAACTCCACACTTCAGTCGACAGTACCGTCCTTCTAAGCTGCCTTTCAGCAACACAGTTGTCTCTAACGACTTGTGGCAGCACAGTTTTATTTGAAGATATCGACTGGTGGTTTATCCGTTTTAAATCTGCCTGTAAAGTCCTAGCTACAAAAAGCTAGTGGATGTTGATAGCAATAATTAGGAAGGGTTATAATTCCACTTCACTTTCAGACCCTCAGGTCACGTTAAGCAGTTCTGCCAGCTGTGCCCCCAACTCTAAGTAGGTTGAAAAGGTAGAGCCCAGTTTTATGCTATAAAGGTAAACTGGCAAAAGCTGCTAGTTTGGAAGAGACGTAAACTAGCACTGCTGCTTTCTTGAAATATAATGTGTGGACATCTCGACTTGGTTAAGGTAATGTCAACACAATCCCAGAGGGCCACAGGGTCACTTTCATCAGAGAGAGAGACAACTGGTGGTGAGTTTAACCCGAGGGTCATCATCCCTCGGGTGAGGGGAGAGGTTGGGAAGGAAAGTCCTGCATAGTAACCTCAGCCAGTGCAGGAACTGAGCCCATGCTGTGGGCAACACTGCCTCACAAACAAGCCATCCAGTCAACTGAGCTACCAACCCCCTACATCTCGACTAAACTGAGACATTGAGGTATGCTCCCACCAAGCCCTCACCCAAATGAGAAAATAGTATAAAAGAGGAAAATAGAAGGACAGGGGGAAGAAGGGAAATGAGAATTGAATTTAATATTAGTCAGCACCTTATTGTGCATATCCTTGGAGACAGAGATAGCAAGAGAGAAGAAAAGGAAAAAGAGAAAAAAACCAATGTAAAAACAGGGAAATGATCTTGATTTTGTGCCTTTCAGAAACGTTGCAAAGGGCTGATAACAATCATTGCACTTCAATTCATGTGAGAAAATGCAATATTTTAGCTACCAATTCCCAGTAGCTTTGGTGGAATTTGTACTGGGGCTCCAATGAAAAGTCCTCATGAGCAGAAGCATCCTGGATAGACTGACACTTTCTCGATGATTCAT
>NC_063352.1:22714820-22726620 GCF_021869965.1 Rhincodon typus | reverse complement strand
CTGCTTGGCCTGCTGTGTTCATCCAGCTCTACACCTTGTTATCTCAATTTCTGAACATATCTGTAGACATGTGAACAGGAAGAGATTACTAAAAGTAAAATGGACCCATTAAAGGTGAAATTATAGTGGGGAATAAGAAAATGACAGTTACATTGAAGGAATAATTTGTAACTGTGTTCATGTTAGAAAACTGAAAAAAATTCCAGAAATAATTAGGTAACAAGGATTGAACAAAAATAAACCTGAAGAAATCAGTATGATTAAAGATACAATATTAGAAATTAGAAGGATCTAATAATGATAAATTGCCTGGACCTGACCCAAGCATCCTAGGGTTTTAAAAATGTAGCTCCAGGAAGTGGACTGATTTAGTTTTGATCTTTGAGTACATTAGGTTCTAGAATAGTTCCTAAGGATTGGATTGTTGCAAACTTCCTCCTTTCTTAAATAGCAGTATTAATAGAGAAAACAGAGGTATAGGCCTGGTAGCCTAACATCAGTAGTAGGCAAAATGCTCGAGTTTGTTATTAGGGATGAAATAACAGAACACTTAGAAAGTCATGATAAGATTAAGCCAAATCAACACTGATTTGTGAAAAGAGAAATGTTTGATAGATTTTTTGAAGATACACCTAGAAGGATGGATATTGAGGTACCAGCGGATGTAGGACTTTTGGATTTTCATTCAATAAGGTGCTACATAAGAAGTCATTACACAAACAAATGATGCATGAGATTAGGAATGTTATGTTAGTACGAACTGAGGATTTGCTAGTAGCTAGAGAATAGGGATGGTGGAAGAAGTAGATATGAGATGGAAGCTAAGTCATGACCTTGTCCAATTGTGGAGCAGACTTGAAAGATCAGATGGCTTACTCCCATCCCAATTTCATGTATTCATATTAATATCAGTAGCAGATGTCTAGGTGTTCGTTACTATCAGTTACACATATCTAGCAGACTATTAATATCAATCATAGATATTAATAACAATTATTTCATGCGATTGGACAAATTAATAGCAGGATTAGGCCATTTGGCCCTTCAAGCCTGCTTCACCATTTACTAAGATAAAAGCTGATCTAATTGTGATGTCAAGTCCACTTTCCAAACTATCCCCAATAACCACTGATTCCCCTGTTAGTCAAGAGTCAATATACCACTGCCTTAAACACCTTCAGTGACCTTGCCCCACCTCTCTCTGGCAAAAAGAATTCCAAAGATTCACGACCCTCTGAGAGAAAAGATTTCTGCTCATCTCCATCTTAAATTGGCAACCCCTCATTTCTAAATTGTGTCCCCTAGATTTCCTCACTCTCAGAAAAGGAAACTTCCTTTCATCAACCACTTTGTCAAGTCCCCTCAGGATCTCATTTGTTTCAATAACGTCACCTCTGATACTTCTAAATTCCAATGGATACAGAACCAGCCTGTTCAACCTGTCCTCGTAAGATAACCAATCCAAACATCCAATTATATCCCTTCCTCAACTGCTTCTGATGAATTTACATCCTTCCTTACACAAGGAGACCAAAACTATACACAGCACTCCAAATGTAGTTACTCCAATGTTCAATACAACTGAATTGAGAGCATCCCTACTTTTATATTACGTTCCCTTTGCAATAAAGGACAACTTTCCATTCACCTTGCTAATCCCTTGCTGTACCCACATACCAGCATTTTTAGATTCATGTACAAGAACACTCAGATCCCTCTGTAACTCAGAGTTCTGTAATTGCTCTGAATTTAAATAACATACTGCTTTTATATTCCTCATGTTGAAGTGGATAAGTTCACTCTTTATTATATTATGCTACATTTCTGCCCACACGCTTAACCTATAAATATCCCTTTGTAACCTCCTTTTGTCATCTTCCCAACATACTTTCCTACTGATCTTTTATGTCATCAACAAGTTAAGCAACCAAAAACTTTGGTCCCTTCATCTAACTCATTGATTCGAATTGTAAACATTTGACATCTCGGCACTGATTTCTCTGGAACTTAAATCATCACATCTTGCGAATTCAAAATGACTTGTTTCCGCCTACTTACTGTTTCCTGTTAGCTAACTGACTGAGGTTCATTAATATCAGTGACAAGTATCATGCTGTGCATCATACCAAGTGTAGTAGGGAGTGGATTACACATTGATAGCTAGTAGTTAGTGTGGTGTCTGAGTGTACAAGAATACTGCCACCCTTCCTCTCTCACTGGTTGGGTCTGAGATCCTATTTGGCTTACATTGGTAGAGGAACAACCACAAGTGTGTCTTAGCAAGAAAATTCTCTTAAGCTATAAGATTAGTCCATTACATGAAAATACGCACAAGTTACATTACCTAATTAGACATTGTTACTAAGACAATTGGATGAATGGATGATACATCATTCCCCGCAAGTTCCAGAGCTATTCTTCCAATTTCACCACCCATCATCAAAGCTTACTGCAGTCTCCAACATTAACCTTTTCAGAACCATTACCTTACACAACATCCCGACCGAGGTTTCTTCCCATTGTTACTATTCGAACATTCATGTACATAGTTACATTTACTCCATCATGATGGAGAGTTACTCCATCATCCCTCAAGTCTCTGACTTTACAAATTCAAGAGCTTTGGTTGTTTCACAAATCTTTAAGAACTCGTTCTCTTTCAACTTTGAAGATTGGTAGGTTTTTGGCCTGACAGCTGTTGACTTTCATTCTGATCTTGACTTTGTGTGGTCTATAAACTGTTTCTCTGCTAGACAAATTTTTATCTCTTCGATATCTGTGATGGAGGTTGTTATTGTTAGCCCAGGTGTGGTTGGTATATTATTCTTATTTAGAGAGCCCTTAAACTTCTGGATGTCTCTTAGTGAGTAACTCTTGCCTGTTGAATCAGATAGCTGCTCTATAACATCATTGGTGGAACTTCCATCAACAAGAAGAACATTCATGAACTTTCTTCATGGAAGTCAGCTGATCTGTGGAATCAGGTACTGTTTTTCTGTGCAATATCATGGATTTTTGAACTAGGTAATTCCTTCATTTTGTTCTGAAGCAGCTCATGTTGGTCGAGCTTCCATGAAGTTGTATACAGCTGATCTTCATTTTGTGTTAGCAAATCTCAGTCCTCAATCTGCTGGAAGATCTGTGTTGAAGAATATAAACACTTTCTCTGAAGTCATTGTTTGTGTTGGACGTCTTTGCCCACCCTCCATGCTTATTGTACTAATGCACAGACATTTTCCCACCTCCAGGTGTGGGACTGAAGAAATGTTGGCTTCTCAGCACTGATGCTGGTAATCCTGCTTTTGGAGATGAAAAATTGAAAAGTTTCCCTTGAACTTGTGTTTGTTTATCATCTGATATTAAATCCAAATTTGCTCTAACAATTTGTTCTACAGACAATTTTGCTCCCTGAACAACTTCAGTTAAATATTCCTCAATGTCCTCAAGTGGGTTGTACTGCTCATTCCCTTTGTGTATGGCAGTAAATAACGACAAACTTTGCTGATTTCTGCAATCCAAAGGTTCGTCAGTGAGGATATAAATGGAAAACATTTCCACCACTCCTGTATAGCCACAGATTTCATTCCT
Organism: Rhincodon typus; assembly: GCF_021869965.1. NCBI lineage: Eukaryota > Metazoa > Chordata > Chondrichthyes > Orectolobiformes > Rhincodontidae > Rhincodon > Rhincodon typus. The sequence continues at coordinate 22,723,032 of NC_063352.1, read as the reverse complement.
GTTAATGGTAGGATCCAATTCTCATAAATCATCATAGGTGATCTACGTAGATTTGTTCTTCCCTTCTGAGTTTCACAATGAGTCTAGGAAGCCCAATGAAACCTTTTACCACTTGCCTGTTCACAGGTTGAAAGACAACAATTTGTTCCTGGACCAGTTGTTCTTTGACTGGCTTCTCTTTAAATGGACTGGACAAATATGGGTGTCTCTTGACCTGTTCATTATCTGTTGGAGCAAATTGAACACCTCCTGCAGTCACACGGTTGTTGAGATCGAGACATTGTGCAGGCTCAAGAATGAGAAATATTGATTGTAAATCATGTGAACATTCTCAACTGTCTTTGTGATGCAGAGTTGTTTGTAGCATACCTGAGTTATGCCATCTGGATCATGTAGTTTCATCTCTAACAACTGTAACTATTTCTTCAGTCATACTATTCAATCTGATAAAAACAATTGCCCTCATTCCTGCATCAAGCATAGATTTAATGAGATGTCCATTGATATAAACAGGTTCTATCTAACTGGAGTTTTTTGAATCACCAATTTCCATTAGGAATGCACTAGGCTTTTTTTTTAAATACTGGTGATCGTATCTCATTGACTTCTTTGAATAAGAAAGGGCTTGACTTCTTCCTGCTCTGAAAATGTGTCTTATGTCAGCGCATCATCTGGAAGTGAGGCAGCAGGGAGTGGAGGGTGAGAGAGGGGGGCAGGCCATTAGTAAAGGTGGCAGTGGTGGAACTGTGGGTGACTGGGAAGGTGGTTGAGTGATTGGGTGAATGGAGGGATAAGGCAAGTGGATAAGTGAGTGGGTGAGTAACTGCAGGGTGTGGGTGGATGATTGAGTGATGGGAATGTTGGGAGAATGAGTGCGCGAGTGGATTTGACTGGAGCTGCTTGTTGTTGAGTGGGTCAGCAACAGTCAGTGTGGGGAAATGAGCGGGGCTGAGGAAGTGATTGAGAGAATGAGTGATTTTAGGGGAGGGTGAGTGAGTGATGGGATGGGTTGGGTGACTGAGTGACTTGGGAATGAGTGAGTGTTAGGTGAGTGAGTACCTTATGGAGAGTGATGGAACAGTGACTTGAGGAGGTGGATACGTGAATAAATTGGCGGGAGATAGGGGTTTGTTGGGGGCGGGGAGTGTATAAATGCCAACATGAGTGGATGGGTGTGGCAATGAGTGGTTGAGCCGGTGAGTGGTTGAGTGAGTGACTTGAGGAATGGGTGTTTGAAGGATTGGATAGGTGAATCAGTGGAGGGGTGGGTGGTGAGTGAGTGACTGGGGCCGTATGTAGATGAGGAGTAAAGGAATGAGAATGAATCATCCACACAGACAAACACTCATCTGTCCATTCTAAATCATCCTCTTCCCCTGCCCCTGGAGAATCAATCCAAAAGGTAGGCTGATGTGGTGAAAATTTCCAGTTGGAAGGCAGCCCACTTCTGATCCCTACTTCCTAGTGATCCTGCTGAGGGCAGCTTGGAGTCCGCTCCATTCCAGGGATGAGCTAAGCTCCCAACTCCTTAGCTCAGACCCAGTTCCTTTTACTTCCCTGGTGACTTGGGGACAAGTGCTAAAGCAAAAAGGGTGGTGGAAAAAAGGTTAAATTAATTAACCAAATTGAAATTTGGGAAAGATTGAAAAACCCTGCTTTAAAGCTTTTAAATTCTGCTGTATCTCAGTGCTGCTGTGACCTCTTTACTTCTGTTTTATTTTCCTTGTCTTGAGCCTTTTAAATGATGCGTCACAGCGAAGATGCTTTGTTTTCCTTCTCTTAAAGCTGGAAAGTCTATTAATCAGTAATGCTGTATATTTGTACTGTATATTGGGGATTATTTGGCATTTTTATGCAGTCAAAATAGAGGTTTTCCACCGAATGCAGCAAAATGAGATTTTCCCATTTTCCTGCAGGCAACATGGATGGTTCCCCATCTTTCATTGCCTCGTGAACAATGCGTGTTCTTTTCCACGGGTTTCCCAAATAAAACCTTGTGTCTGTGGCCTGAATAAATTTTCACCATGGAATTATGTTTTAGTTTATGGATCTCCTGCACTTTGCCGCAGCCTGAAAAGTCTAACTATCTTCTTCTGTAAGGCTCTGTATATGCTTTAGTTTTTAAATTTTCTCTTTAGCCACCTTAATTCCGCTTGCTGCAACATCAGTACAAAGTACATCAGTGACCTTTTATTTCCCAACCTTTCCTGACATGCCTCATGGTATCCACTGACTTTGGCAGCAATGCTCATTATGAACTGAAAGTACTCCTTTTCTTAATTCTGAAAGAATGAATGATTTTATCGTCACGCATATCTTGAAGATACAGTAATTCTGTATTTTTAATGCTGTTAATTGAAATATTTCCCCTTGCCCAACACGGAGTTTTAATTTTACTCATGGAGCTGCGATCCATTTGATTCCCTGCCAAATATTTAACTGCAAATGCTGCTCTGGATCTCAGCTTCTTGATAGAATGTGTAACTGTCAGACTAGACTTTAAGTTTGTTTCTAGCTCATGTTGCTTCTTCTGTTCTTCCTTCATGTTCTAATGTAAAAGCTTTTGCCTGGAGTTCTGCATGTTCCTTGTCGGGTTTTTCTGCTGGTTGCTTCTTTGTTCAAGAAGTGCTTGCAGCTGTTGACTGCATGACTGAGTTTGAAAGCAGTTAAGTTTTTAAAGCTGTAAACTCGATTGGTCTTCTGGAAATTTTTTACCTTTTTACATAGTGGTATTAAGCAACAGTATCCACCATATGACATTTGTGAGGAGAAGAATGTTGCCATCAAACTTTTTTGATAGGGTCTACAGGCCTATTTGGATGATAATGATAAAGGAAGAATACTAGTGAGTCTTAACAAGAAGAAGCTCTTGCTTTAAAAATATGTAGTTTTTACATGATACATGATGACATTAGATACAAGCTACATTAGTGAGTAAAACATTATTACTAAGGCTAGTGGGGACATGGAGTACACATCTGTCCCTTTCAAGACCCAGAACTATTCTCCTGATCTGTTTACCAAGTCTGTATGACATTTTCAAATTGGATGAAACTTAATGCATTAGCTCAATGACATATATGGTACCCGAGAGTGTGTTACATATTGACTAGTAATTGACCGAGTCAGTGGAATACTGGAAACCATATAATTGAAATATAAGATCATAAATCACAACATCTCACAAGAAAATAGCACTCAGCTATGGCCAGATCCAACGTTGAGCACTATGTTCAATTTTAGGCACTTAGAAACAATGGAGACATTTGTAAGTGGATGCAGTGCAGAGTGGAGACCAGAGATTTTAAACACCCAAATTACAATAGGAACTTACATTTATATAGCATGTTTAATATTGTAAAACTTCTCAAGGTACTTCACAGGAGCAGTGATGAAAACCTTAAAAAAAACTTCCTTCTTAAGTGGAGTTAAGTTTTTAACATTAGGTTTATTCATTCATGGAATGTGGAAATTGCTGGCAAAACTGACATTTCACATCCATCCTAAGTTCTTCCTCAGACAGTGGTGGTGACCTGCCTTCTTGAACTTTTGCAGTTCATGTAATCAGTATGCACTGTTAGGACATTCCTGGACCAGACAACATTTTTCCAAATTAGGATAGTGTGTGACTTGAAGGGGAAAAACTGGTTGTGTTCACATGTTTTTGCTGCCTTTGACATTTTTGGTGGAGGAGATAATATGTCTGGGAGTTTCTGCTACAGAGGCCATAGAATCATTTTGAAAAGATTCAAATATGATAAATAATTTTCCTCATATGAAAGTACCAAGAGCTCAATGTGGATCAATGCATATGATTGTCTCTGATCACCTTGAAACACATTCCATCCATATCCTCCTACATTGTCCAGCTCTCCTTCTTGCTCTGTCCAGCTCTGAAAGAAACTCTCTCACATTCAATTACAACTACACTTTTAACATTCCAATGTTCTAGCGTTGGCCTTGCATTCACGACCCACAGTTCAGCAGCTATTGATTTGCTCAACTGCCCTCTTACCTTGACTTTTGATGCCCCAGTCCCCAGTAAAGCCATCACACTCTCTAACTTTGGCCATTCCTTATTATGTTCCCATCATCCCAGTCCCTCAAGACCAAAGGACACGGACTTGAAAAGAAATAGTGGATAACTAATTTAACCATTCACTGTCAGATTTTGTTGTGTAAATAAAAAGCTGACACGTCCTGCTCGTTTGCTAACATTGCACACTATTCGAGGAACATTTCTGGAATGCAAACACAATCTTGGCTTCTTTTCTTTACTGAAAACAATTTTCTTAAACTCTTCTGCAATGATCTCCACAACATTTGTGGGGTGTTCATTAACTTCTTTGTCACTAGGATCGAGATAATCTGATCAGCTGCCTCAGCTGCTACCCTCCTGCAAACCCACTGAGTCAATTATAGTGAAGGATCCCTCCTGCTTGGCCCTGAACTTGTAGCTTTCTCTAATTTCTCTCCTATCTCTCCTCACACCCTCTTTGAACTTGTCTTGTCCAGGGAAGACTTGCCTGTCCTCTCTAAGATATTCCCTTAAAAGGCTGATCACCAGCTTCCTTCCCGTGCCCTTGTTAGAGATATTTAGCAGTTCTCTTGCTTCAGGTACTGTATTCCTTTACTTCAAATATGCCAATATCACCCATTTCCTCAAAAACCAATTCTGTCCTTGCAGATAACCATTGCATCTTTAATTTTCCTTTCTTCAACATCCATGAATGTGCCATCACATCCCAAATCTGTGTCTGGAACTCAATGTTTCAATCCTTCCATTTACAGAACCAGTACAGCTCTTGTAAAAATCACAAACTAACACAGATAGACTTTCCTTCATCATCCTCCTTGACATGTCCACAATCTTTAACATGCTTGATTGCACCATCTTGCTCCAATGCTTCCCTTCTGTTGTCCAGCTGGGAGCACTGTGCCATCCTGATTCCATTCTTATGAGGCCAATCAGAGCCAGCCTGCAATGGATTCTCTTCCTGATCCTACACCATTACATCTGGTATCCTTATCCCTAGCCCCTCCTATCTCTCATCTGAGACATCATTTGAAAACGCAAAGTCTGATTTCACAAACTAACAACATGCAGATTGTCCTGACCACCTCCTCTCTTCACTCTTTCAGTGTCCCTAAGCTGTTAGACTGTTTTTCCAACTTCCAGCAAAGAATGAACAAAAATTTCCACTAAGTTGATCCCTCTCCTTGGCAACTTTCAGTGATTAAACTAGAGTATTGGCAAATTTGGTGTTGTGTTTAACTTGAGATGGGCACACCACCACATTATCACACCATACGTAGACTACATACCTTCAACGCTGTAACACCTTCTGACTCTGTTCCTGCATCAGCTCAGCTGCAGCCAAAACCCTCATCCATGTCTGTGTCAACTCGTGAAGTGGAGGTGCCGGTGTTGGACTGGGGTGGACAGGTCAGAAATCACACAGCACCAGGTTATAGTCCAACAGGTTTATTTGAAAACACAAGCTTTTGGAGTTTCTCTCCTTCTTCAGCTCTGAAAGCTTGAGTTTTCAAATAAACCTGTTGGACTATAACCTGGTGTCGTGTGATTTCTGACTTTGTCATCTCAATACTTGACCATTCCAATGTACTCCTGGTCAGCTTCCCATGTTGTACCCTTCATAAACTTAAATTCTTCCAGAACTCTGCTCTCCAGTACCTAAGTTCTATTCACCTATCTCATTGTCCATGCTGTTTGATATTGGCTGACCGATGTCTTGATTTTAAAATTCTCATCCTTTTTTCAAATCCCTCCGTGATTTCAATTCATTCATATCTGTGGGCATCACTGGCAAGGCCAACATTTATGGGTCTTATCTGATTTCCCTTGAGAAGGTAGCAGTGAGCTGGCCTCTTGAACTGTTGTGGTACAGTAGCACCCAAATGTTACTGGATTGGGATATCTAGGAATTTCAGCTACTGATAGTAAAGGTGCTGTATTGTTTGGCAGTGGTATGGTGTGCCTCAGAGAGAGAGATTATGGGTAATGTTGTTCCCATGTGCCTGCTACACTTCTTCGACACAGAAGAGGTTAGAAAGGTAGTGTTGAAAGACACACGGCAAGTTGATACAGTGCACAGCAAGGCTGGAAGGCATATAAGACGTTACTCACAATCCAACAAGAAATCTGCACTCCTCTAATTCTGCTCTCTTGAGCATCCCTGATTTTAATGACTCCAGGGGTAGTGGTAATGTTCCTGGACTAGTAATCCAGAACTCCAGGTTAATGTTCTGGGGACATAGGTTAAAATCCCACCATGGTAAATGGTGAAGTATGAATTCAATATAAATCTGAAAGAAAATGTGTTAGACCCATATAACCATATGTTTAATGTTTGCTGTCCTTACCTGGTCTGACCTCCAGGTGACTCCAGATCCACAGCAATCTGCTTGACTCTCAGCTGCCCTTTGGGCAATTAGGGATGGGCAATAAATGATGGCCTCCCATCCCATGTACAACTAAAAAGACAAACAGGAGGCTGGAAGAACACAGCAGGCCAGGCAGCATCTGGAGGAAAGAAACAGTCAACCTTTCAGGTATTACCATCTTAGTGAAAAGAATTGGTGCTTTAAACTATCAAGACTTCGAGCTCTGGAATTTCCTGCCAAAAGCTCTTACTTCCTTTAAGAATGCTCCAAACCAATCTCTTTAAGCAAAACTTCAGTCATCTGCTGAATAGTTTCCAATTACTCACTGTCAAATTTTATCAGTAATATTCTCGGGATGTCCATGATGACATTTCCTACATTGAAAGCATGATTTTTAAAAAAACCCATTCACAGGATGAGGGTGTTGCTGGCAAGGCAGCATTTATTGCCCATTGGGCAGTTAAGAGTCAACCACATTGCTGTGGGTCTGGGGTCGCATGTAGGCCAGACCAGGTAAGGATGGCAGTTTCCTTCTTGAAAGGACATAAGTTAACCAGATAGGTTTTCCTACTGACAATTGGCAGTGGCTCATAGACATCATTAAATTCTTAATTTCAGATATTTTATTGAATTCAAATTCCACCATCTACCATAGCAGGATTTGAACCTGGGTTAGCCAAAACATTATCTGAGTTTCTGGATTAATAGTCCAGCAATAATACCACTAAGCCATCACCTCCCCAGCACTATGATGGATTGTTGTTAGAAGACAAAGACTTGGGTTTTAATTGTGCCTTTCATGAGTATAGGACATCCAAAGTAGTTTTGCAGCTACTGTAATTACATTCCTTTCAAGTGTATTCAGTGCAATAGTGTAGAAAATATAGCAGCCAATTTACAGCAAGTAAGCTCCCACAGATACCAAAATGATAATAACCAGATAATTTGTTTTATTATACTCTTGATTGTGGTTTAGATTTTGACTGGACAGCAGGGAGTGCCCTGTCTGATTCTTAAAAAAATAAATGTAGTGTGAGAGGATCTTTTACATCCACCTGAAGGAGCGTGGAGCCTCAGTTTGAAGTACCGTCCAAATAGCTGCACTTTCGATAAAGCAACACACATTCAGAGTCACTCTAGATGGTCAGTCTTGATTTTCAAACTCAAAACCTGAAGGGGCAATAGAGCAGCAAGTTGTGCCAAACCTGGTATTCTTATGATTATGCAGAAAATATGCTGATGCTGGCATCGGCTGTTATCCAAATACAAGTTGATGGATATACATAATTATTGAGAGCATACGTCTAAGAGTTTTTTTTATTTTAATAGTGGATCATAATATATGAATGATTGTAAACATGTGAAATTATATTAAAAGTAGCAATGGCGATCTGCAATTGTGAGCCTAAACACACTGCAAGCTTGTTACTTTTTAGTGACAGATAGGTGGGAGCATGTTACTTATCAGTGACATTTGCTGGGAGTGATTTCCCTGTCAGTGACAGGTAGCTAAGAGTGTGTTCTTTATCAGTGAAAGGTAGGTAGGAGCAATTTCTTTATCTGTGACAGATAACTGGGAGTCTACGTTATCAGTGAGAGATAGCTCAGAATGTGCTCTTTATCATTGACAGAGAGGTAGGATTGCGTTCTTAAATAGAGACAGGCAGCTGGCACAGCGTTCTTTTTCAGTGACAGAGAGCTAGGACTGTGTTCTTTATCAGTGACAGAGAGCTGGGAGTGTGTTCTGTACCACTGTCAGGGAGCTGGGAGTGTGTTCTTTATCAGTGACAGAGAGCTGGGAGTGTGT
>NC_063352.1:22698723-22714320 GCF_021869965.1 Rhincodon typus | reverse complement strand
GGACACCTGAAAGTACTTTACAGCCAATGAAGTATATTTTTCAAATGTAGTATTCATTGGCTGCTATGTTTTCTACATTGGAATGTGCTCCAGCAAGTTGGCATCATTAACAAGGTGATAATGACCAGACAGTCTGGTTTTTGTAGTGTTGTTTGAGGGAAAAGTATTTTCCAGGAAACCAAGGAGAGCTCCCTTGCTCATCTTTAGATATTGATATGGCATCTTTTATACGGTCAGGTTCTGTTCAATTCTGTGTATCAGGAGGGAGGGGGCATGTTTCAGAGTGATCGCAGGCCTTCTGTTCGTCCTTGCTCTGTCATTTTCTTCACACCGGCCTATTGTAAAGACATTTATAAAACCCAGCAGTGTTTCTCTCCGAGGACATTTAGCCTTATTCCGTCTGCTGTCGTGGGCCACTGGCTTCCAATTTTTTTTTTGTTAGAATTAAATCAAACATAAAGACGTTCTAAATCCGGCACAAAGTTATAGCCTGTTTGGGGTGAGTGAAAGCTGGGGGTGAGGGAGACGGGGTTGGGGTTCTCCTCACTGTGTAACTATGGCAACAAATGACTCATTGGGATATGAGTATTGCATGTCGGGACTTGTTTGGCTCAACATCCCATCAGTTTCAATGTCAAAGGGAACTGTTTGTTTCCAAGTATGTACATGGTTGCGCTGGGCCGTCGTGTTTGATGCAGACGGTGTTTGAATAGATCAGAGAGTTTAAAATTGCATGGGTTTTAGGGTTTCCAACAATAATCTCTTTAGTGCCCTTTCCATTTGTAGTCCTGCTTGTTGCACTGAGTGGTCCCTTTATGATTGCGGCATGGCCACACGTTTACATCTCAAAGCAACTTGTGTGTGGTTCATTTGTCCCTTGGGCTTCATAGCTGCACATCCACATGGTTTAGGGCCAACATCGATTGTCATTCACCCCAGAATTGGAGGCTAATCTCCAAGAGAGAACTGTCAATGAAATCAGGAAGAACATTCATTAATTTGTATGTGTTTGCCATTTTCTTTGAAAACCTGGTTTAGAAAGAAATTGGGTTGAGAGGCAGTCCTAGATTAATTCAATTGAAAAATGATTTGTTTGCTTTCTAACCAGCCATGAGAAGGCAGTACATTTGGAGGGTGGATAATGGCTGGAAAGTGGGGGTGGGTTTGATGATTGCTTTGTGACAGATGGTCCAAAACGTCCAGAGGAACCCCAACCAGAGTTGGCAACTCGAATGGTTTTCCTGTCTGTGTCCTATTGCAGGCAGGAAGCAGAGGTAAGGGTGTGTGGGCTTGGACTGGTATCAGAAGTGTTCCTTATCTGGAAAATACACCTTCAAAGTGGTCAAGTACAGCACCATAGGTTTTGGCACTTGCCGTGTTCAAGTGGCTATTCAATTTACATTTGGGATGTGGGCGTAGATTTCAAGGTAGACAATCATTGCCTGCCTTTAGCTCCTTTGAGAGGTGTTACTGAGCCGTCTTCATGAATTATTGCAGTCTATATGGTGAAAGTCCTCCCACAGTGTCGTTAGGAAGTTCTAAGATTCTGACTCTGTGACAATGAAGGACTAACACTGCAACATAGTTAATGCTCATTGTAAAACCCCAGATGTTCAGTGTCAACAAAGAATGCAATAATGAAGCATCACCACCAAGTTCACATCATGTAGCGTTTTGATCAGCAATCACTGGCAAACAACTTGCCTAAAAGTAGCCTGATCTTTGCTCAAAAAACCGAAAGAAGTGGATGCTGGAAATCAGAAACTAAAACAAAAACAGAAATTGCTGGAAAAACTCAGCAGGTCTGGTGGCATCTATGGAGAAGAAACACAGTTGACGTTTCAGGTCCAGTGATCCTTCTTCAGAACTTTGCTCTTTCACTTTAAGGCCCACATCCAGTGAGCATGCTACACTGTACTGAACTTGTTTCCCCAGCTTGTAAGGGCATGTTTCCCCAGCATATGAGCTGTGTGGCATGTGAAAGCCAGTTTGATGATTAGTATGAATAAGAATTGGGATGCAACAGTGAGATCATCCCACAGTGGGAACAGGGTAGACAGGCTGCTGCTATTCCCTTTTGCTGCTATTTTTCAAACACGTCTGTGTTTACCACCCTGTGCCATAACATTGCAGCGAGTCTACAGCCTTAGAACAGGCTGGTGGCCAACTGGTGTATATGCCCCATTGAGTCTCCTCCCACCCCTCTTTAACTATCCCTTTCCCTTGTGCAAAATGATGAAAGTGTTTTTTTTTAATCATGCATAGGATGTGGGCGATTCTGGCAAAGCTGCACTTATTGCTTATCCCTCATTACTGTAAGAAGGTAGAATTGCTTCTGATTGTCTTTACAACTGTCTGGCTTGAAGAAAGAAAGAGTTAGATTTTAAAAGTGCATTTGCATGTCCCAGTGTGCCTTTTGACCAATGCAGGACTTTTGAAGTATAATCATTACTGTCATGTAGAAAAAATGCCATGGAGAGCATGATTGCGTAATCTTTTTAGCGACGTTGGTTAAGGAGTAAATATTGGCAGGAACACAATAGAAATCTCCCTTATTTCTTTCTCATGCTCTTTTTAGTATGCAGGTAGAGCAAGTGATGAGGAAGGCAAATGGAACGTTATCACTTATTGCAAAGGGAATGGAATACAAAAGTAGGGATGTTTTACGACCATTGTACAGGGTGGTCGTGAGATCACATCTGGAATATGATGTAACAAGTTTTGGTTTCCTTACTTAAGGGAAAATATAAATGCTTTCTAAATATAAATGAGGCAGCAGATTAATATTTCTTCCAAAAATTAGCACCTTCGGTAGGATCACCCTCCCTCAGCAAGACACTGGAACTTTGAGAATGGTACAAGGAGATAGCTGTTCTGCCGATTCTGCACTGAAGAGCCATCTGCAGCACAGCAGGTGTAAAGTTCCACACTTCCTGTGAGGGAGATTGTGGATCTTTTGTTTTAAATTCTATTTTTTTTTATTATTCATTTGAAGGATGTGGGCGGCGGTGGCTGGCCAGCATTTATTGCCCGTCCCTAGTTGTTCTTGAGAAGGTGGTGGTGAGCTGCCTTCTTGAACCACTGCAGTCCACATGCTGTAGGTAGACCCACAATTCCATTAGGGAGGGAATTCCAGGATTTTGACATAGCCACAGTGAAGGAACAGTGATATATTTCCAAGTCAGGATGGTTAGTGGCCTGGAGAGGAACTTGCAGGTGGTGGTGTTACCATGTATCTGCTGCTCTTGTCCTTCTGGATGGAAGTGGTCATGGGTTTGGAAGGTGCAGTCTGAGGATCTTTGGTGAATTTCTGCGCAGCATCTTGTAGATGGCACACACTGCTGCTACTGAGCATCGGTAGTGGAGGGAGTGGATGCTTGTGGATGTGGTGCCAATCAAGCGGGCTGCTTTGTCCTGGACAGTGTCAAGCTTCTTGAGTGTTGTTGGAGCTGCAATCATCCAGGGCAAGTGGGGAGTATTCCATCAGGCCATCTTAACATCATCTTTCTCTTTTGCAGTTGGTGGTATGGCTCACATCAAGAGATCAGCCTCTGATTCGGGTGAGGAGCCTGTGCGGAAGAAGTCAACTCCTGAGACCAAACCTAAAGTGCCCAAGAACACACGGACTCCCACTGCTGTGCCAGCCTCTAAGGATGCACCAACGGTATGGTGTAGTCTCTGTTATGGGATTAAACTGGTAGAATACATTTTCTTTCAACTAATTAAAAGAATCATATTGGAAACCCTCAGCAGCATTTTTGGAGTGAGAAAGTTAACGTTGCTTTTCTTTAGAATTGGAAAAGTGTAGAGATGTGAGAAAAGTGAAGCAGATACAGAGACACAGAAAGTGGGGATGGGAGGATGATGTGAAAGGGAAGACCTGTGTCTATTTGGAGAACAGAAACTGGTGAAGATTCAACTTCTTCAGTTCTAAAGGCAGAGATTATTCGCTGATCCATGGCAAAGTACCATTATTATTTTTTCTTTATTCATAAATGGGATGAGGATGTTGCTGGCTAGGCAGCACTTATTGTCCATCCCTAATTGCCCAGAGGGAAGTTCAGAGTCGACCACACTGCTGTGGGTCTGGATCATATGTAGGCCAGACCAGGTAAGAACATTAGCGAACCAGGTGGGTTTTTCCGACAATGGATTCATGGTCATCATCAGACTCGTAATTCCAGATATTTTATTGAATTCAAATTCCACCACCTGCCATGGCGGGATTCGAACCCGGGTCCCCAGAACATTGTCTGGGTCCCTGGATTAACAGTCCAACAATAATACCACTAGGCTATTGCTTCCCATATGACTGAGTTTGAGTGAGTAAGTCAAACTGGGAATACCGAACCCCATGCTGTTGGTTTGATCTGATCGACAGGCAAGCCTTCTAGCCAACTGAACTAACTAGCTCCCCCACACTCATCCCCTTTACACTTCCTCCAGACCCATATTTTCACTTATCCCATTACCATCTCTTTTTTTTGCAATTGTACTATTATTCATTCTGCCAGGCTGTATTCCCCTCTACACTATTACATTGTACTTGTGAGAGCGTGATGATCACACACTGGGCTGCTCCATTCAAGGTCAATTAGCTGCCTATCTCTGAGGTGTGCCACCTGAGGAATGATGATTGCATCCGGCCACCGTGGCAAGTTGGCGCAACGATTGTTGTAGGACTTTTGTGACCCACTCTTGGTTAGATGGGGAAACGAGAGCAAAATAATTGTACATTTTTCCCTCCTTCTTCCAGAATAAAGCTCCTGTTGCTGATGCTGGTGACAGATCCAATAAGTCGGGGACTTTATCCAGTAGCTGCGCCATCTGCAAAAAAACCGTGCTGTTGGTTCAGCGGTACTTAGTAGATGGGAAACTCTATCACAGGAACTGTTTCAGGTGAGATACAGGACTGAATGTGTTGCCTTTGCCTTCAGCTGCTGAGGTCCGAAGCTCTGCAACTCTCTCCCTAAATCGCTCCACTTCCTGATCTTGCCATCCAAATTTAAGACACACTTTAAAATCTACCTTTGTGACCAAACCTGTCAGCACTTGTCCTAATGTCGCTTTACATAGATGGGTTTTGAATATTGCTCGTTAATTTAGTGGCCAAGGGGAGAACAGCGTGAGACTGGAAGAAGTATAAAGATCGTCTAGTTGTGGTCACTACACTTAGGGAAAGATGTGAATGTCCTTGAGAGGGTGCAGAGGATATTTACCAGCATATTTCCATAGGTGTGCTTTTATTCTAATTGTTGGGTTGGAAAGGCGGGGGTCATGCTCTTGGCAAAGATGTTTGAGAGAAGATTTGATAGAAATGTACAAGATTTTGAGTGGCTTAGATAAAGTAGCCAGTGAAAAACTGTTCCCATTGGCTCAATACACAAGGTCCAGGGGATATAGATTTAAGGTTTAGGGCAAGAGACAAAGGAGGACTGTGAGGAAGAGATTGTGTAAACAGCGAGCGATCTGCAAATCACTGCCTGCAAGGTGGTAAATGTGGAAACAGAATCACAGAATCATAGAAGTCTTATGGCACAGAAGGTGACCTAGGCTGAAACTTTTGGTCCCAAATTGAAGCACAGATCCAGAAAAATCCCGGGCTCAGCAAACGCCACGCAGGAGGAGGTCCCTCAGATTTTCCCATTTTGATTTTGGAGGTTGGAGGGTGGATCTGAACTGGATCTCGGCCTAGTACCCATGGGAAGAGTTCAGAGGCAGCCGCAAGGGCTGCCAAATGCCGTGGTGGGTTGTTGTAAAGACTATGGAGGTACAGGACTTTGTTCCAGTTGTAAAAAGAAAGAAACAAAAAACAGCCCTCCCAGCCTTCCTCCATCCACACACTCCTCGTGCCCCTTCTGTGCCAACCATGTATGCACCCACAAAACCTTTTGCAGCCCTTAAATCAACTCTGCCAATTCATACCAAACTGTGTCTGCCAAGCACCACCCTTTTGATTTCCAGCTTGGTACCAACTTACACAGTACTCCCCCCGGGCACACTTTGGCACCCATGAGGAATTGAAATAAAGTTCTAACTGACTGTTACAGAATTTCATGATACAAAAACTCATTCATCCAAATCCATTTAATATATTTGCATTCCTTCAAACTATATAAACACTTTTATAAGTAACCAATTGTGCTTGTAGCCCCATATCAAAGATTTTATAATACTTATAGAGTTGTCAATCAAATTGCAAACTGACAGGTGTCCCACTGTGATAATGATAACATGAATTGTATAATTATAGCCCTCAGGCTAATGCCAATGGTCAGAGTGAAACCACAAGCACTGAATTTCTTTTCTAAACTGAAGAGTATTTTATTTTCAGTTTTAAAACCAGGAGGTTTAAATGCCTTGATAGCTTCACTGTTCCAATGAATGTATTTGCTTTTTACCCACACCCATGTCTACTTTTAACAAGTTCAAAGGGAACCTAACATCTCCCAAAGACACCTGACCTCTCCCAAAAATGCCCTCAACCTACCACACCTCTCCTGTAGTATATTTAGACTTTCTTCTGAAAAGGGTAAAGCCCACTAGACATGTTTTAAGTAACCCAGTACTGAACATTTGTTCTGTTTGAAGGCACTTTTACATATACGGCTACCTCCATAAACGGTGGATGTGCAGATTATAACCCATGCTCATTATCCACCCAACAATGAAAGTGAGTGGCAGGTTCAGGGCAGGACATCTGGAATCAGGGCTTCAAAGCCACTTGGCTTCACCAGACATCCTATTCTGTCTTTGCAAAACTTCAGATCCCGATAATGCAGTTGGCATTTTAATGTAATAAATTGTTATTACTGTATTCCAATGTAGATCACATTCTTCATACTTGAAATAGGATCCACCTCTGTAAAAGGTGATTTTCCCCATGGATCTACAATTCGGTATGGCTTACTTCAACTATAGATGTGGCCAAGAGGTTTTACAATGTTGGGAAGTTGACAGAAATTCTGCTTAGATCTAAAATTGTAATGAAAAGTAGAAATTTACATAAGACCTTTGACATCCTCAAGACAGCTCACAGTACTTTACAGCCAATTGTTTGATTTTATAGTACTGTCATTATCATGTTTTCCTGAGGCCTAGCGATAACATTTCATGCTAGAAGCGGGTAGGGGAAGTTGGGCAATTTCCTGGCTTGCTTGCACATCTGCCTCAGGAGGAAGTGCCTGCCAAGATAGGATTTTTGTTTTGGGTGCGGTGCTGATGCTAACAAGAGTTCAGTAGCAGCTACAGGGCTGCTGTGTAAGAAGGTACCCTCTTCTAAAGGCCCACCTCGCATTGTGGGAGCATGTCCCAGTTATAATAAACACAGTAAGGCCCTAGAGACCTCGTCTCTTGCACCCTCTCACCCAACACACTACACATTTCCCATCCATCAAACCTCATGCTGTCACCTGTCCCTCTATGGATTTTCATACCCTCTGTGTCAAGCTATGACATTTTCATGCCCATTCAAACTGAACCAGGAAACCATATACTGACAATAGGCAAACAAGAAATGCTGGAGATCACAGCGGGTCAGACAGCATCCATGGGGAGAGAGCAAGCTAACGTTTCGAGTGTATATGACTCTTCATCAGAGCTGATGATGAGTTATCTAGACTTGAAATGTTGGCCTGCTGTCTTTCCATAGATGCTGTCTGGTCTGCTGTGATCTCCAGCATTTGTTGTTTTCAGTACAGATTCCAGCATCTGCAGTGATTTACTGACAGCAGGATGTGTTTTAAAAAGAAGTTTAAAAATTAACTCCTTCCTTCAGAACATTCCATTTTCTTAAACAAATAAACCTTAATTCACTACAGACAAATAAAAATACCAATTGTCCATACCCTTTAAAGTATCAATCGTAGAAATTGCAAGCACCAAAATCTCTTTATCTTGTATAAATGCACTTGGCGCAGTTGCCAGATTTGATCAGAGATCCAGGGCAGTCAATCAGTGTTTTTGCTGGGATGCAGCTATTTCAATACTTGAATGGGGGATGTCTGGGCTCTCCGGCAAGCCTCATTATGTACTGTTAATGTATTAATCAAGCTTTAACTGTTAGTCATGCTCTTCATTCAAGATTTCACCCTTCTCACCTGCCACAGGTGTAAACAGTGCTCCAATATCCTCATGGCTGGTGCATATAAGGCTGGACCCATACCCGGGACTTTCATCTGCACCAACCACCAAGCCAACGCTGGTGAGAATAGCAACAACAACAGCAGTTACGTCACCCCCAAGTTACACAAGCCCAGCCCCAAAGCCGACGAGTCAGCACCAACAGTCCACAAGCCGGTGGTGAGCCATGTGACCAGCCCCACCGCAGTGACAAATGCCCCCAGACAGGGCGAGGTCTCGTCAACAGCTTTCAAACCAGGAGGCGGTCGTGCGGACACAATGCAGGCTGCAAGGCAAAAGTTTATGAGTTCAGGGACGCCTGAGAAACCAACTTCATCTGATTTGGTGAGCTCACTGCGTTCCCCAGATCCTGCACGTGGCCAGCATTGTTCAGTGGAAACGATAACGCAGAGGCCTTGGTCGCCTGGAAACCAGGAGCGCACCAACATGTTGAAGAGTCCGACTGCAATCACCAGGTCCACTTCTGACATGGACAAAGACAAGGCACGCTCGGTCCTGCAGAAGAATTTGCCCTTTGAGAAGAATAACAACACAAGCCAAGGTGTAGCCTCGTCTTCCCTGTTTCATATGGACAAACCTTCAGGAGCACGGCCCATGAGTCACCAGACCACCAAAACTGTAACTGTGGACGTAAGCAACCAGAAAAATGTCCAGACAGGAACCAGGCAATCTATATCACCAGACCAAAGGGGCGAGACCAGCAAAGCCTCCAAATGGGGGCCAACGTCTGCCTTGGAACTACCGTCCCGTCCTCTGGTCACAAAAGGTGTTGCCAGCTCTGAGGCAGTGTTCACACCTTCAACGGGGAGTTCCCCAAGAGGCACATTAAACCGGGCTGCCAGCATGAATGAAGCAACAGGTCGTGGATCAACTTTGACCCAGCAGACAACCAGTAAAGGTTAGTTCTCTGGCATACACACTCTCTAAAGTAGCTGCAGCCCCACAGGCTGACAATCAACCCAGTCTGAATGGGCTTCGCTATCCTCAATGTGGACATGGCATCTAGTCTCACTATCGGAGAGGGCGCTGAGGTACTGTCACAAAGTTAGCCTGCCATCTTTCAATGAGATCTAATGCTGAGATCTGCATGTTCAGGTTAATGTACAACAACTTGCATTTACATTGTGCCTTCAAATGTAATGAAACATCCATATCCCAGAGAGCTATTTGAAGAAGAGCAGAGAAATACACTTCCCTTGTCCTGGGCAATGTCCACCTCTTAAACCACACACCTGTGAAAGGGTTAATCAACCATTTCTGCCGTTGTTGTTTGTGGCACTTTACCGGGAACAGTTAGTTGCCATTTTATTCTAAATGACTGAGTTATTTAGTATTTAGTTGAATTTAATCTGATTTAAGTGGAGTGACTAGGGAAAGCTTGCATTCTTCTCAACGGAGCAGAGTGGGAGATTTAGTAACGTCGCGTCAGAATTTCCAAGTACCAGCAATCTCACGCACATTGCCACTGCATCCTGTTTTATGCAATGTAAGAGTTCCACATTTCTGACAGGAGATTTGATCAGACAGTCCTTCAGGAATGCACAGCCGTACTTCCACTTAGATTCCCATTTCATTCAGAACGTCGCAGGGAGTTAAACTGTGGTCCTCTTTCTCACAGCAGTCAGCTGCTGGATTCTGAAATGTAAAGGTCCAGAATCCCAGACAGCCACATTGACAGCTGCTGTCACACCACCATTCGGTGCCAGGTGGCTGGGCATTGTAAGGTCCCTGGTGGGTAGAAAATATAATGTCAGGTGGGTAGGATGCCAGACATATGGCATGTCAGGGTGCAGGATGGCAAGGGGGCTAGGTAAGTACAGAGTTTAAGGTAGGCCAATGGGTGGGAGTATTGGGCCATATGAGGAGTGGGGAGCTTTTAGTCCTTGGGCTGTTGGGGGGGTAAGGTGCTGGAGGGGGGTAGGGTTGTCCAACCTGGAATGGGACGGATCAAGACCAGAGCTATGGGAAGGGGGCATAAGTCCAGAACAAGAAGTAATAGGTTGGGGTCCAGTGTGGGGGTGGGGGGATGGGTGTTGGCTTTCAAGAATAGAGGAATTATTTGGCAGAGAATATTGGCCCCTGGGGCATGGGGCAGTGCTTGGGTCTAGTGGAGGGGTGTTATACGTCATTCTTGTACAGCATGGAAACAGACCTTTCCGTCCAGCCAGTCCATGCCAACCATGTTCCCAAACTAAACTAGTTGCCTGTGTTTAGCCCAAATTCCTCCAAACCTTTCCTATTCATGCACTGATCCAAATGTCTTTTAAATATTGTAACTGTATCAGCATCTACCACTTCCTCTGGCAATTCATTCCACATATGAACCACTCCCTGTGTAAAAAAAGTTGCCCGTTACATTCTTTTTAAAACATTCTCCTCTCACCTAAAAATATGCCACTTAGTTTTGAATTCCCCCCCTTAGGGAAAAGACCTCTGCTATTCACCTTATCTATGCCCCTCACGACTTTATAAACCTCTATAGGGTCACCCCTCAACCTCCTACGTTCCAGTGAAAACAGTCCCAGCCTATCCAGCCTGTTTTTATAACCCAAACCCTCCATTCCCAGCAACATGCTGGTAAATCTTTTTTGGACCCTCTCCAATTTAATAACATCCTTCCTATAGCAGGGCGAACAGAACTGCACACAGTACTGCAGAAGAGGCCTCACCGACATCTTGTACAACCTCAACATGAACTATGTACCTGAACCCCTGGGTCTCTCTGTTCAACAACACTACACAGAGCCTTACCATTAATTGTATAAGTCCTGCCCTTGTTTGTTTTACCAAAATACAATACCTCGCATTTATCCAAATTAAATTCCATCTGGCACTCCTCAGCCCATTGACCCAATTAGTCAAGATCTCTTTGTAATCTTAGATAACCTTCTTCACTGTCCACTACACCGCCAATTTTGGTGTCATCTGCAAACTTACTAAGCGTGCCTCCTATGTTCTCTTCCAAATCATTTATATAAATGACAAACAAAAGTGGACCTAGCACCAATCCCTGTGGAACACTGTTAGACAACCCTCCGCTACCACTCTCTGTCTCTCCTACCGTCAAGCCAATTTTGTATCCAATTGGCAAGCTCACCCTGAATCCCATGTGATCTAACTTTACTAGTTAGTCAACTTGATGGAACCTTGTCAAAGGCTTTACTAAAGTCCATGTAGACAACATCTACCGCTTTGCCCTCATCAGTCATTTTGGTTGCTTCTTCAAAAAGCTCAATCATGTTTGTGAGACACGATTTCCCTTGCATGAAACCATGCTGACTATTCCTAATCAGTCCTTGCCTCTCCAAATGCATGTAAATCTTATCTTTCAGAATCACCTCCACCAACTTACCCACTATCAACTGTGTCCTGTGGGAAGGGGCGGGTGTTGTGTCAGTCAGGGGGTGAGAGCTGGTGGGGAGGTCAGCGGACATGTAATTTGGGATGTGTGAGGTAAGGTGAGGGTCAGTTTAACAGTCAGACGTTAGACTAGGCAATTAATATTCTAATTTCTCCTGAAAAATATGTACTTAGCTCAGCAGAACCCTCCAAATTCTCCGACTTAAATGGAGACTTCCGGAATGTTCCAGGCACAGAGAATTTGTCCAAAGGGATCTTCAATTTCCCAGATAATTCCTTCTGTGTGTGCTATGATGGGGATTTTGCATGGTCCCCATGCTCAATTCCCATCTACACTTCAGGAATAATTACCTAGCCATTGGAAAATCCGGGCCAATGATGAGGCATTTTGATAGAAGGGTGAGGTGAAACTATTTCCACAGGCAGGTGGGTTGATAATAAAAAAATTACAATTTTAAGCTAATTGGCAATTAAACTGTAATGAAGCGTTATAACATATCATTATCACTCAGAAACGTGGACTCTAAAGTACAGATAAACGGGTTTGGGTTTTCAGTTCCATGAAGGTGTATTTTGTTTTAAGAGTCAACCTTTTTTTGCAGTAGGTCAAAGCAGCATTCCTAAGAAATCATGCAACTTAAGGTCCCTGGTGAGATAATTATTGAAGCGCTAACTAAGGTGAGTTTTATGACCCACAGAAAGAAAGGCCAGAGCCAGAAGCAGGATCAATTCAGAATGAAAAATCTATAGCAGCAGTGCTATGTGGCCGTTTAAAAGTGGTAAAAACCCTGGTATCTTCTTTTTTAGAGTTCAATGAGAAACACAGTGAATTCACCTAAGTCTATGTGTCTTTGGAAATAGGGAGAATCACATAAGGTGATTGCACAAAATACACCAAAAGGATATGCTTGTGCCCTTGCTGGTGAGTAAGAAATTTTAACATGAGGTTAGGAGTGATAGTTTATCGAAGTTGTGTGTCTGTAAAATAAATTGTTGAGAAAAAGGGCTGATTATTTTTCTTCTTGCTATTTGTTATAAGTTGTTTCCAAATTATCTTATACAGCTTTGTTTTTTTTTCTACATTTGTGTGTGGTATACTTATGTTTAGTTAGAAACATATCGGCAACCTCTTGACTGTTCAGCAACTTGCCCTCATGGTAGCCAAACTGCAAAAGTAAAATTTATAATGTATCAAGCCAGGTTTCACTCTAGAATCTGACTTGTCCAGTACTACCAGTTGTTGGGATCATAATAAGATGGGTGTTCTTGGTGGGTTAGAAATCCATTGAATTTAAAAGGGATCTGTGGATCTTTAGAAATGCATATGTGGAGGGTAATGGATATAAAGACAGGAGTTGTTGTGAAGTATATTACACAGATTGGAAATTCAAAATGGCTTTAACTGTTGCGAAGACTTTTCTCTGAGTAGAAAATAATTATTTGAAATCCTTGACGAAGGCCACAGGGAGGGAATTCATGGAGTGTTTGAAGTTAGAAATAAAAACAGGATCTTGTAAGTGTGAGGAGAGATAGTTGGAAGTGCTGATGCCAGAGAATCTGAGATAACAAGGTGTAGAGCTGGATGAACACAGCAGGCCAAGCAACATCAGAGGAGCAGGAAAGCTGACGTTTCGGGTCTGGTCCCATTTCTGAAGAAGGGTCCAGATTCGAAACATCAGCTTTCCTGCTCCTCTGATGCTGCTTGGCCTGCTGTGTTCATCCAGCTCTACACCTTGTTATCCTGTAAGGGTGAGATGCTTAAAGTGATTACACAGCATGTAGAATTAAAAGGGGGGAACCCGAAATTGATATATCTCTATTAGAATTAACTAAGATTCAGGGCAAAATTTCCATTAGAAGAAAAGTAAATGAAAACAGCAAAGGCACAAGACAAGCATGAAAAGAAAAGAAACGTGGTAAGGAAGGAAGAAGAACAGAAAAGGTAACTGGAAATAGGAAAGTTATAATAGAAAGTGAGGAGAAATCCGAAGAGTTGGGTAAATTAGAAAATGTGACTTGATTAGAAGAAAGCATAAAGTTAAGGATAAAAGAAAAGGTAGAAGCTCAGAGTACAATTCTAATTTCGATGGTTTGAATTCAATAGAAATCTTTGGCAAGTACCTACATTTACAGAGGATGGTGTTGGAAGATATTTAACCTTATTTGAAAGGATGGCTGGGAGTTGAAGTGGTTATAAAATGCTTGGACCGTATTGTTAACGCCTTAATAGGTACAGCGATGAGTGGATACAGCAGTTTGTCAGAAAAGCAATCTGTAGGCTGTGAAACTGTAAAGAGAGTGGTGCGCAATGCTTATGCATTTGTTCCTGAAATGTATTGTCGGGGGAAAACTCTCTGCTGATTGGAGTCATTTTTGGCACATAGGAAGATGTTTGTGGCTGTTGGAGGTCAGTCAACTCCGCTCCAGGACATCAAATGCAAAAAGATCCGGACAATATCCAGGTTTGGGTTGATAAGTGGCAGATAGCATTTGCGTCACACAAATGCCAGGCAATGATCATCACCAAAAGAGACAATTTAACCATTACCCCTTGACATTCAATGGTGTTACCATCACTGAATCCCCTAATGTTGACATCCTTGAGGTTACCATTGACCAGAAACTCAACTGGACCCACCACATAAACACAGTGACCACAAGGGCAGGTCAGAGGCTAGGAATACTATGGTGAGTAACTCACCTCCTGACTTCCCAAAGCCTGTCCATCATCTATAAGGCACAAGTCAGGAGTGTGATGAAATACTTACCACTTGCCTGCATGAGTGCAGCTCCAACAACACTCAAGAAGCTTGACACCATCCACAACAAAGCAGCATACTTGACTGGCACCACATCCACAAGCATCCACTCTCCATCACCAATGCTCAATACCAGTAGTGTGTACTATCTACAAGATGCACTGCAGAAATTCACCAAAGATCCTCACAGCATCTTCCAAACCCACGACCACTTCATTCCAGAAGGACTAGGGCAGCAGACATATGCGAATACCACCACCTTCAAATTCCCCTCCAAGACTCTCTCCATCCTGACTTGGAAATTTATCGTCATTCCTTCACTGTCGCTGGGTCAAAATCCTGGAATTCCCTCCCTAATGGCATTGTGGCACTACCTGCAGCAGGCGGACTGCAGCAGTTCAAGAAGGCAACTCACCACTGCCTTCCCAAGGTCGGATGGGCAATAAATGCCGGTCCAGCCAGTGATACCCACGCCCCAGTGAATGAAAAATGTGGTTGTGGGTCAGATTGAAGAGGGTCATTAGCTGGTTCTTGTTGCCATTAAATGTTGCTGTCGCCCCACTAAGTGATGAGTCATCGTGTGATGCCAACTTGCATGGGCATTGGGTTTGAAATGAACTAGTCTAGGCAATAGGCATTGGATGGACAAGGCTGTCCCGTTCCCTGCTGACTCTTCCAAAGCATGTTAGGCCGTGCTGTGGTTTGACTAGTCAATGGCTGCTCTGCAGGGTTTGGCTGATTCAAACTGCCTTTGGCTAGGAGCCCAGTAAGATCATTTCTTTGGAGGTTGTATGACTTGATACTTGGTAAACATTCCACTATCATGAGTTAACCCTTCACTGGCACATGCCTCTTGTGTGCCAACCCTTTTCCCAAAGCACTAAGAAACTTGTTAAACCAAAGCAATCACTTGCCTCCTTTTCAGAAGGGAATTGATTAATTTTTTTTATCCTTATCTAAATTATTGTGAATTGTTTTTGATGATGTTTTTGGTAAGAGTGTACAATCTTAAAGGAAAAGACATTCCCCACTCCCATGTCTCCTCCCCTGCAAGAATGTAAGGATGCTATGAACAGGATAAGGTTCTCAGTCTTCCTTTTGTATTTCTAGGAATTAATAAACTAATCTTCTGGACCTGGTATGAGCAACACTATCAAACACATGAACGTTAAAAAAATCCTTTAAAAATATAAAAATACTGAAAGAACTGCAGATGCTGTAAATCAGGAACCAGATCAGAAGTTGCTGGAAAAGCTCAGCAGGTCTGGCAGCATCTGTGAAGAAAAATCAGAGTTAACGTTTCGGGTCCGGTGACCCTTCCTCAGAACTGTTCTCA
>NC_063352.1:22625109-22698323 GCF_021869965.1 Rhincodon typus | reverse complement strand
TGAGAACAGTTCTGAGGAAGGGTCACCGGACCCGAAACGTTAACTCTGATTTTTCTTCACAGATGCTGCCAGACCTGCAGAACTTTTCCAGCAACTTCTGTTTTTGTTCCTTTAAAACTATATCTTTGAATGCTTGGGTCATTGGTTGTAAATATATTGAAGATGGGAGAAACGTTTTATTCACAATCAAGGATTGTTCAATCAAATATGAAGAATCTATTTGCTTTTAAATTGGCCTGGGAGGACATTGTACCCTAAGGATTAATATGTTGAGTAACCAATTCTTGGGGTGTGGGAAGGACAGTCAAAATGCTTAATTTGTTAAATGTTCAGTGATTGGGACTGATTGAGTTTATAATTCCATGGAATGTCTGTTCTTTATCTCATATTTTATGACATTTAGCTGCTCTGTAATTGACTTAGCTAATGATCTCGTCTTTTAAAAACTATTTAATGATCCAGTCAGGTTTTATACTTCTGCGATACCTTCTGGGTCTAAATGTTAAGCAGCTGATCTGTGATGTTTATCTGTACTGATGGTGTTCTCCCTGCTACTTTGTGTGTGTGTGCATGATGCTGCATACACTCATGATTCTGGTGCCCTAGATAACTCCATACACTGTTCAACTTTAAAATTAGCTGCAAGAATAGAGAACCAAAGAAAGACTTGTGCTTAAATAGTGCCCTCCATGACTTCAAGACAATTAAATGCACTCTAGGGCCAGGCAAGTAATTCCGAAGTGTTGTCACTGTTGGAATGTAAGAAATCTGGCAGCAAATTTGCACACCGCAAGCTCCCACAAACAGTAGGGTGATTTTTTTTTATTCATGTTACTGTAATTGAAGGATAAATGTTGATGGTTGGAGTGCCTACTTCTTTGAATACCGGTTATGGGATCTTTAGCATTTAACTGAGAGAGCAGGTAGTTTCTCTGCAACAATTGATTGCTGCCTGGCGTTTACTTGTGTCCCTGGACTAAAAATGAACCTACAACTTTCTAACCCAGAGAAGAGAGCTACCACATGAGCCAGAACTGACACTTACACGCGAATGTAATTGCCCTGTTCTAATGGCAGGTTTGATTGCGGGAGGATAGTGTTGTTCCCCTGCCATCTTTCCGCCATTGCATTGATTTAAGTCTGTCATCAAAAGGCTTGTGGACAGCTTTCCTGCCTTGCTGAGGATTGAGGCTGTGGAGGACCTCAACCCATCCAATTATTTATCCAGTGATGGCAAAGGTATTTGAAATAGGGGGAAGCCCAAAGAGCAAACAGTGCCCTCTGGGGACTGGGGGTACCTCCTCGTTCAAAAGTTCTTCCCAATTAATACATAGGAAAATGAGGGAGAGTTGGTGCAGGGAGAGGGTTTAGTGCTGCTGAGAACCACCCCCATGCCAGGCTGCTAATCCCCTTGTCTTCCAACCTACCATTCCCATCTCAAAAATCACCTTCCTGCCATCAATCATCTGTGCCTGACTCATTGGCGATCCTGGGTCTTGGCAGCAGTACTGTTAGCAGCCACACCCTCCTCAGGTGGAGCTGCTGATCAAGGAAGAGCTGCAGGCCTCTGATTGGCTGGTGGCTCCATTCAGGGAAAGGACCACACGCTGTCCAGTTAAATGCCTGATTTGCCTTAAGGCTGTGACCTTTTCAAAAAAACAGGTGACAGCTATGGGACTCTTATGGCAGTCCAGTTGGCTGCCTTGATTCCTGTCGCTTCTGTTTAAATACTGCCATCAGAGTGACAGGCATATAACTTAAGGATGTTGGAGGACAGATTTCCTTGGTGCTTCCAGGCTAGAGAGAGAGGTAGCAAGCGGGGTTCCCATTTCTGATCTCTATCCAAAGATGCTTGTGGGAAAAGTGGATAAAGACCAAATGGGAAGGAAGCTCTGAAATGAGCTGCAGTCATCAACAGTTTTAGGATCACATGGCAATAATGGGAGTTTGGGTGAGACGCTGAGGTCTTGGGTGCATCAACCCCTCTGCAAAGGAACTGAATCCTTTCTCACTGGAACCCGATGGTTGGACCAAATAGAGATAAATCCAAATCTTAATGAACTGAAAAAGTTAGAATCTTTGGGAAATCCAAAGACACTTGGGTGTTTAAGTACATGAATCACTAAAATGTACTAGTCACATACAAAAGGAAATAATCAAAACAGCTAATGGGATGTTAGTTTCTATTGTTAAAGGACTGGAATTTGAAGGACTGAAGATTTTGTCACAGATATACAAAGTCCTGGTTAGACCACATCAGGGGTGTTATATACAGTTCTGGGCACCGTATGTTTGAACGGACTATATTGGCTTTCAAAGGGATGCAGATTCATCACTAGGTTCCAGGAGACCCATTATAAGGAGACTACCTAAATCTGTATTATCTAGAATTTAGAAGTTTACAGGTGATTTGTTTGAATTAGTTTAGGATTTTGAAAGAATTTGATGGACTAGATCAGGGGTAAAAAGTCCTGCTGGTGGAAGAGTCTGGAATAAGGGATTAAACTTTAAAATCGGAGCCAAACCGCTTGGGAGGGAAATTACAAAGCACTTTTTTCATGCAAATGGCGGCAGAGGTGTGGAATGTTCCCCACAAAAAGCAGTACATGTTCAAATAATAACTTTAAATATGAAATTGATAGTCTTTTGTTAGGTAAGGTTATAAAAGAATAGGGAGTCAAGGCAGGTGGATAAAGGTAAGGTGCAGGTTTGAAGCGATAACGTCATTGAATGGCAGAAGGGAATTGGGGACTGAATGGCCAGCTCCTGTTCCTAAAACAGAAAGGAAGAAAAGTGGATGGACAATTGAAATGAGGAGGTGAAAAATGAAGCACAAATATTGGTATTTGAGATTGATGCCTATGGATGATCAAAAGGCTCCATGATCATAACTTAATTCCTGAGGACATGTATTTAGTTTATTTCAACGTTGACATGTTTTGTATTTTGCAAGTCACTGGCATAAGATATTTCTGGCAGTAAGCAACAGGAGCTATTTGTTAAAGATCAGACTGAAGATTAATGGAAATCTAGATGGAACAAGATTGTGGCAGTGTGTGAGTGAAGCACATAAGTGCAGGAACCGAGGGTTACTGGCACAGACTAGTTTCTGAGTGAGTGATTAGAAGATTGTGATCCAACACTTGATCTTGGATTGTGTTCTGACAATCCTGGCGTTCAAACAGTCATTGCACAGAGGCTAAAATTGCAATCTTGAAGAAAAGTCATGATCCCAAGACAGCAGAGTGATCTGGCTAGGCTGGCCTTTGAGAGTTGTGGTCAGTTCTGGTCACTCAGAAGTAGCCAAGTCTTGGCTGCAGAGAAATATGTTAAGTTGGCCGCACATTTTAGGAAGATTGAAAATATAAAATTAGACTTTGCTCTCTGACAAACTGATGGAAAAAATTCTGGACTTTTTACAAAGTTGTTTAAGTCACTAACTGGAATGGAAAAAGTTATTCCAATATGACTGCAAATTGTATAATAGGACCTAAGGGGCAACTTTTTCACGCAGAGGGTGGTGAGTGTATGGAATGAGCTGCCCGAGGATGTGGTGGAGGCTGGTACAATTACAACGTTTAAAAGGCATCTGGATTGGTATATGAATAGGAAAGTTTAGAGGGATATGGGCCAAATGCTGGCAAATGGGACTAGATTAATTTAGGGTGTCTGATTAGCATGGACAAGTTGGACTTAAGCGTCTGTTTCCGTGCTGTACAGCTCTATGACTCTGTGACCGTATAAATGTAGTCCCAAGAGAGAACAATATGACAGTATTCACTTCCCACTATCCTGAAGTCAGCCAATCCTTCCAAGTCATTGGGTCAAACATCTGAACTTCCTTCCCTAACAGCAATGCAGGGAGCACTTTGATCACACAGGAAGCAGTGGTTCAAGCAGAATATTCACCATCAGCTGATGGATGAGTAAAGCTATTTTAGTACCTGCCAAAGTGAGCAAAGCAATTCATAAATAAGATCTGATAATTAAACAAACAGCTATATTAGCATTGTAAATCACACTGCTGTTAGTCCTATGAATTGTGACTGGATGACGTTTTTGAGTGATATGTTTTTTGTGTTTTAACTGTTGATTGTGAACTGGTCTGTTTCATTGTGCCTTTAATTATTGATTTCACAACAATTTGAGAGAGATTATACATTCGCACAATGCATTATTAAATATGATGTTTTAATCGTAAATCAATCAAGGGGCAACTAGGTTTGGACAATTAAATGCTGACCTTTCCAATAATGTCCGTGACCCAACAATGAATAAAGAGGAAAGTACAGTGAGTAGTAATGGACTCATCCAAGATTGTTATCAAGATATACTTCTTTGGGTGATTCGTAGCAGGAATGATCCTTCTGGAGCTCTAATGGCGAAGCGTGAATTGCAATAGAAGGTTGAGTCAAATGGATACAGTATATTGACCTCCTGAATTCTTCTTTGTTACGAAGAAGAAATGTAGATATCTACAATATGGCACCTGGGAAATGGATAAGAAAATATGAGCCAAAACAAATTTGGCGGAGAACAGCTGTGATGAACAATCTGTAGAATCTGGGAATATATTTTGGGGTGGCAGGAATAGCAGGCAGTTCAGTGAAATGTTCCAGATTGTATTCTTTTGGGTGCAGTGATTCCAGAACAAAGTGAGTAGATAATGATCATCCTTGTGGACTGTAGGTTCATACTATGCCATTTATTGTTTCTCCTTCAGGGAATTTTTCCTACAGTCCACAAATCATTACTCGGCAAGAGGCAGAAGAGTCTCCGTCTGACTGGAGGTCTAAATTGAAGCCAGTCCAAAAGCATCACAGGTGAGTTTGTATCACAGCATGAGTGGCAGCTGAGCCTTTGGTAAACCATGGGGAGGTATTCTGGATTTGGTCAATGATCCCTGCCCTGGCGGAAGCTTCTGTGCAGAACCTGTTCACTAAAATGCTGTGAGAAAAATGTTCACTTTGGAAAATAGATATGATTCTCTTATTATTTGGCTCAAGTTGTAGAATGTAGATTGTGCTGTGCTTGTTTTACTGGCACTGAAAGCTCCGGTACGACAGGTGGCTATTTTTGTCTACTCATTCTAAATTGAAAGTGAGCTGCCTGCCAGATTGTTAAAGGCTTCCTATAAATATTCAGGATGTTTGCCTGTTTGGTAGGCTGAATGCATAGATGAATAGGAAGCCTCATTCCTGTATGATGCCACTGTACAAAATTGGATTCACCATGGCGTTAGTTTGTGTCCTTTTATTACAATCAGTATTGCAGGCCTTTGAGAACTAAACTAAACTGATTGATTCTTCAGTGGGCAACTGGAGAAAGCTTATATATTTTAATTGACATTACTGTGGAATCAAGAGGAAAGCTTCCTTTTCATAATAAGGTTAATTATAAAAAATTGCATAACTAAACATCTGTGGATGTTTACTGTGCTGTGAAGTTGCTGGATAAGTGAAAGATATTGTAGGGATGCTTTCCTCTAGAAAGACAAGGTTGACAGGTGTTTTAACACTATGAAGGATTTTGCGGTTGATGTGGAAAAGATGTTTCCATTTGTAAGGAAGTTCAGAAGGCATTAGATCAACCTTCATAAATTGAATATGAATTTGGGAGAAATTTCTATACCCAGAGTATTGGTAGAATGTGGGACTCATTACCATTTGAAGCAGTTAAGATGAATAACAGATGCATTTAAGGGAAAGCTGGATAACATATGAGGCAGAAAGTAATAGAGGGTTATTCTGATAGGATTAGTTTATATATTACTACTACTGCAATTGAGCGCTCTGCCATCTAGACTTGTACATGAAGTTTGGCTACTTAAGTGAGACATTTGATGGCCACCAACCCCTATGTTAAAGTAGTACGCCTTGGAATTGATAAGAAGGCAAGACAATGAAAACAACAAAATGCATAATAAAAACACACGTTCGCTCCGCTTTAAAATTGTTCCTTGCCAAGTTCTTGCTGCCTCCCTTTGGCCTGAGCTAGAATGACAGCCGTAAGTTTAAAGTGCACATGGTCCAATAATGCCGTTATTTTTAAATTCTTAACCTTTTTCACAGATCCTTCCACAGTTTAATTCTTCTTTATATCCACACCCACCACCAGCTCTTCAGCTCCACATGATCTCTGTACTTCTCCAATTTTGACCTCACGCACAATCCCCATTTTAATCACTTCCCCCAGCCATCAGCTGTCTAGGTCCTAAGCTAAACTTTTTAGCACCTTTTCTTCTTTAAGGCTCTCTGTAAACCCTATCTTTTTATAACTAGTGTTTGATCACTTTTCATAATATATTACCTTATGTGGCTCAAATGTTACTCTACCATGTTCCTGTAAACCACTTTGGGATAGCTTGGTATATTAAAGGTGCTATAAAAGCAAATTCTTGTTCTTGTCTGCGCAATTGACTGCTGCAGATAAATGAAAGCTGGTTGCAACTACAATCTGTTTACTTGCAAATAACACATGTGTTGCAATGTTGGCTGTTGACAAAATCTGAATGTCAAATCATGAATGTTGACTTTTCTGGATTTACTGTGTTCATTCTGGGGGTAAATCTGGACTGTGTGGGAGAATACACAATGGGTGATAGCGAATCTCCAGCCTGTTGACTGAGTGATGTACCACTGGGCAGGGATATGAACTTTCTGATGTTCCTGTATTGGGACGGTAGAATGGGTTATTGCAACTAGATGAGTAAGTGTGTGCTCCAGTCATATGTAGCATCTGTTTCTTGGGGGCCAGTTCACTGGAGCTGATGATGTGGCCTGACTAGGATTGTATGACACACATTTGATTTGTTTCAGCAACAACATTCTTGAGAAATTCCAGCTCAACATTTGGACCATGTTGAGTTGACCAAAAATATTTGAAGTTTTCAAAAGCCCCTTTGTCCTCAGTAAAATAAAAACAGAAACTTAGCAAGTCTGGCAGTATCCATGGAGAGAGGACAGAGTTAACATTTCATGTCTGATACAGCTTTTATTCAGAACTCAAAAGGGGCTGGAAAATGCTGTTTTTTCATATATGCTATTGGCAGAGGAGGAGGAGGTGCAAATAGAATAGGCTGTGAGGGTGCCCAGAGCAAAATACAAAGGGAGTACTAATGGTGTAAAGGATAATTAGAGGCATAAAAGGGGTGTAAGTGAAGATGTGGAAAGGCGAAAATGGGTCCACTGTGCCAACAGCAAAATTAACAGGTATTGGGGGAAGGAGTTGTTATGGAGGTGTAAGGAAAATGGAGTCCAGAGGTCATGCTCTGAAATTGTGGAACTCAGTATTGAGTGCTAAAGGCTGTAAAGGACCTAAATGGGAAATAAGGTGGTGTTCATCTAACTTGTGTTGTGCTTCATTGGAGCATTGCCACAGGTGCAAAACAGAAATGTTAGCAAGTGAGCAAGGTGGTTTATTGAAATGGCAAACAACTGGGAGATTAGGGAAATGCCTGTGGACAGAGCAGAGATGTTCTGCAAAGCATTTTGTGAGTCCAGGCTGTGTTTGGTGTCACCAGTGTAAAGGATGTGAGCAGCAAATACAGTAAACTCGACTGAAAGATGTACAAATAAAACGCTGCTTCACCTGGAAGGTGTGTTTGACGCATGACACCGTGAGGAGAGTGGAAGTGAATGAGGAAGTGGTACTGTTTCTCTGATTACATAGGAAAGTGCCGCGGGGGAGTGAGGAAGTGTTAGGAGTGGTGGAGGAGCGGACCTGGGTGTTGCAGAGGGAACAGTCCCTGCGGAATGCTGCCAATGGAGGAGAGGGGAACATGTGTTTGATAGTCATGTCCTACTGGAGATGAGCTTTCCTTCCCATTTGCACCAGCTCTAGCAGGAAACCGCCATCAAACAACCTTTACTCATTCCCTCCATTGTCAGCATTACACAGGAACCCTCCCAGCTAATATCTCCATCCTGGGCCTGCTACAATGTTACCATAAATCAGCAATGTTGATAACCTCTTAACTCTGAGAAGGAGCTGGAATCACTCAGAATTTTCAAAACTAATAATTTAAGTCTCTACTAAATATTTCATCTGTGTTCCCTACTAACTGTAGCCTTGTTGGCTTGCTTTTAATTGCATTTTTTTAAACTTAGAATTATCGAATGATGTAGCATAGTGGGAGGCTATTCAACCCATCATGCATGTGCCAGATTTTTGAAAGAAATGGCTTATGAGTCCTACTCCCTTGTTCCTTCCATATGGCCTACAAATATTTTCTTTGTGAGTATACATCCAGGCTGCATGGACTTGGCACCACGTAGGCTCCACCCTGACCCTGACCCCATCTCTGACCCTGACCCTAACCTTAACCCTTCGCCAGCACATCTTTATACTGGCATTTAGGTGCAGTACTCAAAGTACTGTTGGAACTCCCACCTTTTAGATGTGATAATCACTCAAGGCTTACTGACCAGTGGCTCAGATGGATGTTTGATAATAACATTCAAATCATCAGATCCAACTCAAAGTTTAATGCCAACCAATCTCATCAGGACTGACTGTTGGTCTTCAGTCCAATGCTGTTAACAACCATGATTAATAAGATTGTTTAGTTTGTACATCTTGCAGAAGATCTTCAGTCCTTTTTACACACACATTTGAGGCAGGATTGCCATTTTATTCAGCTAATGAGGAGCTTGTATCTGATTTAATTCTGAAGGAAATCTCTGCAGGCCTGAATCATCATATTGCTGCAGTCTGTATCACTTTTGTTATGCCCTCTGCAGTGATCGGAACATTGCCCTTTCTTAAAATCTTTAAATCAGGGAAAATAAAGATGCAGAGGATTGTGCCGAGCAACTAGAGTTTGGCCATTTCCCTTTGAAGTCCCATTATTTTGAACGATTTTGTACTGCTTTTCTCACTGCATTTAGACTTGACCTCAGCACTTGTGTTGTTTCAAAGAGAGTGATCTTGACTTTGACGTTAATGTAAAAGTGGCAGCAAACCAGAGGACGACTTAGCCCTGAACTTTGGGAGCCACTTTTAGGCAGCCACCTCAGTAGTTTTCTGCACTGTTCAGAGTATTATCAGACTTTGTGGATTTGCTATTCAGAAATAAATTTAGGGATGGCATTTTATGACCAGTTTTAAAATGCAATAGATTTATATCTGTCATGGACAACAATTTGAACTTTACCATTTATTAGTTTCAGAAATTAAAGTCATTATTAAAGACATTAACAACATTGTTATCATTCTATTATATTGTACAGTCATCCCTTCACCATTTATTAGCTCCAGAAATTAACAGTGACCACTGTGTAACTGAATAATAACAATGCTATTAATGTCTTTAATGACAGCTTTAATTCCTGTAGCTAAAAACTAGTAACAGCATAATTATGTGGGACAAATGATGTTGTAAATGAACTTCACATTGAATAAATGTAATAAAAATAAAGACGCCTGATTCTGAGTGTTTGGATGTTTAGTCTGTGCCAGCCAATGGGCTGTGGCAGGGGTTCACTCTGGGAGAAAGAATTGAATTAGGTCCATTATCTGGTTTGGGAATTGTGATGTGGAATTAATCTATACTTGGTCTTAAACTTTATGCAACCTGCTTATCTACTTGATGAGAGGGTGCAGTCTGTCATGAACCCTACTACTGCTTGGTCACAAGTTCAACAGGGATCCAGCTTCTCAAACAATTGGAACCATGGTGGCGCCATCTTAAACAGCCTACTGCTGGCTGCCAAGCATGTGCCTTCTGGAGTTGGTGTGCCCAAATCTATCCTGCCCCCAGTTCCCTGGATTGGTAGTTGGGTCTGACCGGGCCTTTGAAGTCCAGGCCTTTGCCCCCAGAGGAGACTAGACAGTTCTCAAGACATGTAAAGCAACAGGTGAGCAAGAGGTTGCTGTGTTAGTGCATGGGATGGTCAGTAATTGTGAAGCTATAGCAATATGGCATTAAAGTTTCTTGGAACTGGAATCTGCACAGTTGTTCACCGACATCCCACCCATGGCAAAGCGATCCATTGCTGCTTTCCGTCCTCTTCCTGGGTTGTCCCTTTGAAGGCTTGGCGGGAAGGGAGGTGCCAAATAAGAACCAATTTACGGATGATATGGCAGACCACCACAAACATGTAGAAGTGCCTCAATGAGTATTGGAACACAAGTCATAGAGTCATAGTATTTTAACAGCATGGAAAGAGGTCCCAGGTCCATGCCTATTGTCAAACATCCATTTGTTCTAATCCCATTTTCTAGCTTTTAGTCCATAGCCTTGTATGCTGTGGAGTTTCAAGTGACCATCCAAATAATTCTTAAATGTCTTGAAGGTTCCCGTCTCTACCAGTCCTTTAGGCAGTGAGTTCTAGTGGTGACTGCTGTTATCAATATCCTAGATTCCTGGATGAGCTGAAATGGCTTGTCCTGCTCATCCTTGTTGGCAATATTTGCTTCTTCCTGCTAACTTTGCTGAGTGTTGCCTTCTGATTTACATTTAGTGGTGACAGGAGTGTTTGCTTGATTGGGCAATCCTGTAGGATAGCAGATTTCACAAGAAGTTATGAAATCTTCAATTTCTTTTTGAGGTCTCTGGCTATGACATTGTTGACTGAGCCCTAGCTTTACTCCTGAGAATGCCTAAGTGTCCCTGGCATATTCTTTTGAAGTACATCTTGTGTTGTTGACTAATTTGCTGAATCTTTGGTCTGACCATTCTACCACAGCATTCTTATGAATAGTAGCATGTTCTTGGTCACTCTTTTGTTCTTGTCAAATTTGGTTGATCCTCTCTTGACTTGCTGGCCTTCGTTTCTCCTCATTCATATGAAATGCTTCTTTATACCATCGTATTCTGTTTTGGGCTCCTGTGGGGATGGCACCATTATAGAGCTGAAGTTTGCAGCCTCTGGTTTTTATGTCTCTTCTGTACCCTGGTGGCTTCAGAGAGAAAGCATAGAGTGCCTGCATGTCACTGTAACACTTTAAATATGGTAGGCCTCACAAAAAGTGGAATATGCCAGAGAGCTAATTTGTCATATTACGGAGCAATATAATTTATTCTTCTTGAAATTGTACCTTTTATTTGAATCTCGTGGTTATGCTTCCTTTTTAACAAAAAGTGGAAGTGGATTCAGCACTGGTAGGGGGAAGGTGATGTGGAGAAGATGGGTTTTCACTGACAACACTGTGGCAATCCTTATTAAAGCTTTATTTGAAAGAATGTTAGCTTGAATTCCCAAAAAGTGCAATGTGAATCCAATGTTCAGGGAATGAGCTAAAAAGCTATCATCTCAATCTGTAGATAGATTAATTTTATGTTATAATACTGGCAAAGTAATCTGACAGCTATGTACTTGCTTTATCTCCTGCATTTGTAGTACATGTGCTTTAATCATCACTTTACTTTAATACTAAGCCATTGAGTCAGGTCCTTATGAAAGGTTGATGCCTCACTGTTCTCCTGTCAGCAGTCAGATTATGCCAGCCATTGTAGAAGTTTGCTTGCTCAGTTATAATTCCTTGCTTTAGATCTGGAAAATATCCAGAGTTATTTTATTCCCAGATATTTGAATATGGAATCAAAGAATCACATAGCACATAAGGAGTTTGCAGCCCATTGTGTCTGTGAAAGCTTTTGGAAAGGGAGATCCAAATGTTCACGCCCCCATGATCATTCCTTACATCCCGGCTTATATTTTCCCTTCAGATTTCTTTTAGAAGTTACTGTTGAATCAGGCAGTGATTTCCAGGTCATAACTCAATATGTTAAGAAAAAAATACAAAGCTGAGGGACAGAGAAAGACTAGCTGGAAGGCCTACTCAAAAAATGGCTTGGATGGCCTACTCAAAAAATGGCTTGGATGGCCATGTAAACTATATAACCAACTCAGTAGTTGGAATTGCATTTAATTAATGTAAAATTGACAGAACGAAGGAGAATCTCACCACTCTGCAGAAATGTTTCCTTCTCTCTCTCACACAGTCCATAGGAGGCAAACATCACATGTTACAGAGTAAGACTCCATTAACTGCACTTTTTAACACTTCATATGAACATGCTAAAAATGAGGAATACAAGTTGTTTCACTAGTAATATTAATTCAATTGAACCTGCACCCTCAGTATTGCAGTAACAATGCTCATCTAGATTTTGTGCTCAACTCTTTGGCGAAGGGCATCAGCGTTCAGCTGAGAGTGAGCCACAGTTTAACGTTTAGTGTTTTCATTAATTTGAACTGGACCCAAGAGTTCACTGTAACTGGATCATTTCTAAATCTGAAGGGATGATTGAATAGCATTTGCTAGATTGGAATTTACTTTCTAACCATTCTCTTAACATTGATCTGTAACTTGGTGTTATTGAAATGGAGTGGTACTGTGTAATGTACTGA
Source organism: Rhincodon typus (assembly GCF_021869965.1). Lineage (NCBI taxonomy): Eukaryota > Metazoa > Chordata > Chondrichthyes > Orectolobiformes > Rhincodontidae > Rhincodon > Rhincodon typus. The sequence continues at coordinate 22,685,967 of NC_063352.1, read as the reverse complement.
CGGCTTCTGTTGAGCAGTGGATACTGTTTGAATTCCTAATCCAAACCTTGTTTCAAATTCCTGGGTCAGTTATATAGAAAAGGACAGATTGATTCATCTCCTTCTCAGCATATCTATTAAATCTATGTAGGTTTTGTTAAAGAACTTCTCCCAATAGATTTGTCAATCCTTTCAGGTTGACTTCAAGGGTGGAGGTGGAGGTGTGAGGTGGGGTGGTTCCAGGTGGAAGATCATGTGACTAAAGCTCCAGGATGACACTAACCAGAACTGGAGACTCTTTCCTAAGGTAGTTAGACACATTCTGAGACGCAGAACATGATGGATGGCACTATTAGTATGAAGGTCACTGGTCCAGAACTTTCTGTGAGTGTGTGTGTGTGGAACACTCAATTCCAGGCATGTTGTAAATCACTGAGGGCATTTAGGGGTTAATTGTAGCTATTTGTAAGTTGCTGGCTCCAGGTCAGAAGAACTGAGCTTTAAATTACGAAGGCTGGGATTTTCCATTGTGCCGGTATGGATAGGCGTTACTCATGGGGATCCTGGAGAATCCCATTGTAGCAGATTTCTGAAGGAAGTGTCCTGGTCAGTTCCTCTGTGCCGAGAATTCTCCAGAAGTCTCCATTTAAATTGGAAACTTTGATGAGTTCAGATGAAATTAAGTAAATAGTTACTTAGGAAAAGTTGGACCATTAAACATGTAGTCTAACTGTTGAGGAACAATTCAATAGAGCCCATAGTTAACTCACACCTCCCCAACTACTCCTTGCCCAGACCATTTACATCTCCAAATCCTGACCTGATAGCCTCTTCTCTCCTCCCTGAACTCTACACCCTTCTCAATCCTTTCACATGCTGCCCACCTTCTCCCACTGCAGATGTAAGCGCCTTCTCATCCTCAAGACACAACACCCTTTCCCACACTCTGGACCTGATGCTCCCCTCTCTCCCTCCCTCCATCCCTCCAGACTGACCCTCCCTCTGAGCAGTCTGGGTTGACACCTCCGTCTCTTGCTTGCGCCCCTCTTTCTAGCCACTGGACCTGATTCGATTTCCCCTCCCCCAGGAAGCTGACCCCATCTTCCACTGCACTGCATCCACTTTACCCTTCCTCTGATCTCCACCCCTTCCCCTACACCCAATCTGGAATGCCCTCTGTAACAGCATTTTAGATCTACCTGCAGAAAATGGGCTGGAAAGAGTAGTCAGCTCATCAGCACCTTCTCAAGGGCAACTAGGGATGGCCTAGCCAGCGATGCCCACATCCCATGCGTGAATAAAGAAAAAAGAATTGCCTACCCACCTGGCACCCTACCCAATTAGTATCCTATTTCCCTGGCACCCTGACACCCTATTCAAGTGGCACCCTACAGACCTGGCACTTTAGCCTGCTACCCTCCTGGCAGCCTAACCTCACACTTACCTTATGCGCTTAACCTTTGATAGCAGCTAACAAAGGGCCTGTCTGTGATTCTGGACTTTTATGTTTTGGAATACAGAAGCTGACTACTGTGAAAAGGGAGTGTGGTTTGCTTTCCAGTTCTGTGCAAATAGAACTATGTGTTTCTGATGCAGTCCTGATTGGAATCTTCTCTCAGAAATGCAGAGCTTTCTCCTGTAAAACAGTAAGGGGGAAGGTTGCAACTCCTAGGAAAATCCAGCCCTAGTTTTCTTTTCTGTTTTTGATCAGATTGTGTAGAAGCAAGGTAGTGGAAATCTGGAACTCTTCCCCAAAAAGCTGCTGAGCTCAGGGGTTATTTGACATATTTTAAACTAGGACAAACTGGATTTTGTGAGGCTTGCAGTTTCAGGGTTATGGAACCAAAAGGTGATGGGATTTAATGTCGAGATGGAATGGTGAGACAGATTTCAGGCTGAATGGTGTTCTCTTGCATCTAGATTCCTATAGCGAGCTGAGATGTGTGCAGTGTGATTTGACACCAGATGTATGAGTTATTAGAATTTACATAACCATGTTAATTGAATATTTTTGTTTTTAGCTTTGGATCGACGGACATCAAACAAACGCACAGTTCATTCATTAACGTGGACATTAAAAAACCAAGTGCATTTGGCAACACAGGTAACACTCCTTCGACATCCAAGACAGCTGCAGGTAGCAATTGGACTCCAAGTTCAACCATCACAGGCAGTGGGAAACAGGTAGAGGTAACATTCTCTCTCCATAATCCCAGCAACACAACAGTCTCCACCTCTTCTGTTTCCCCTGCCAAAGAGGTCTCAGGTACAGAAGCCAAAACATTCCACTCCACACAGCAGAAGAGGGTGCTCAAACCGGGTACGGAACTGTTGGCAGGAGTAAAGGACGGCCTCCAGTCTCCAATAGACAAGAGCCCTGCAGCAGTGACTCCCTTTGAGAAGGGCACGAGGAGTCCTCAGGGTTTTGGGAGCAGCCATCAACCTGCATTAGACCGGGTCACGGAGGAATCACCAGCGAGACAGAGCTGGGTCCAAGGCAAATCAGCCACTGAGACAGGTCAGTATGTCCCTGCACAAATTCTATTGCCAGAAGCTCCACCTCAGCTAATACTGCTTTGCATTCATTACTTTCATTATGCCACAAGTACAGATTATAACAGAAAGTCAATTTGATGATGGAGCTAATCTGCACATGAAAATTGGCATATTTTGGTAATATTTCTTAAAGCACAATGTCGACACCTTTGATCTTCAGCAAGAGAATCATTGGGGAAGCTATTTATTAACAAATCTAATTTTCACACTTAAATCTCTCTCTTTCAATGAGTGCAGTTCAGATTTTATAAGGTATGCCTGACGTTTACTGTATAATTAAGCAGTGATAATTATGCTACACATTTTACTCAAAGCGATGCTATGTCACAGGATTAAAGGAAAAATCAGAGAGCCTTGATTGCTTTGTGTATTACTCTTCTGAATGAAGATCATGTTGGTTACTAAGGAAACCTCAGGACCAGTAAAAAGCTCAACAACAACATTGCATTTGTAGAGCACTTTAACATAGTAGAAACCTCCCGAGGAGCGATTATCAAACAAAATTTGACATCAAGCCACAAGAGGTGCTGCAACAAATGAGGAAGCATCTAAGGTGTGTCTTGAAGTAGAAAAGCATAGCAGTGATTTAAGGTGAGAAGTTAGGTCAAGGGAGTTTAAGGCATGAACACCAATGGTGGCATGACTAAAATTAAGGAGATGAAGAGGACAGAATTGGAAGGCAGTAGAGACCTTGGGAAGACTGTACAACTGGGAGAGAATACAGAGATAAGTGGGGAGGGTAGTGTGCAAGGCCAAGAAAAATGGGTCAAATTATAAAGCTTTATTGACCTATCCTGTTCCAATCTGGCAGGATTCACTGGAACAGGAAGAGGCCATTCCACAGCTTGATCTTGTTCTGCTGTTCAGTGACATAATGGTTGCTGTGTATCTTAATTCCTTCACCCTACCTTGGTTCCTTTATTTCTAAAAAAACAGCTAAGATGAGGGCAGTTGCCCTTGGCATCAAGGCAGCATTTGACCAAGTATTACATTAAGGGACTCTAGAAAAACTGAATTTGATGGGAGTCATGAGAAAACTCTCCACTAGTGGAAGTCCTGCTGAGCACAAGGGAAGATGGTTGTTGATGTTGGAAGTCAATCAAAAATCATGCAGTGGTTACAGCAAAGAAGGAGATCATTCAGCCCAATTTGGTCATGCTGACCAAGAGCATCGCAATATGTCCTACTCCCCTGCCATTTCGCCACAGCCCTGCAATGTTTTTTCTCTTCAGATAATTATCCAATTCTGTTTTCAAAACCTCATCTCGCTAACAGAACGAGACTCTCAGACAGTGTATTCCAGATCTTAACCACATGCTGTGCAACAACATTTTTGTTCATGTCATGAATTATCTCAGCTCCAGGACCTCTCTGCAGCAGTTCCTCAGGGTAGTGTCCTGAGCCTCACCATCTTCAGCTGCTTCACCAATCACTCCATCGCAAGATCGGGAGTGGGGATGCTCGTGGCACAATGTTCAGCACCATTCGCAACACCTCAGAGACTGAAGCAATCCATGTCCAAATGCAACAATATCTGGTCAATATCCTGGCATGGGCTGATGAGTGATAAATAACATGCGTGCCATACAAGTGCCAAATAATGATCATCTCCAACAAGAGAGATCTCAACCAAATACTTTTAACCTTCAATGCATTAACATCAGTAATTTCCCCCCACCATTAACATGCAGGGGTTACCATTGATCTGAAACTTAACTGAGCCAACCATATAAGCACTGGCTACAGAGCAAGTCAAAACTTTCTGAAGAAGGGTCCCGACCCGAAACGTCAACTTTCCTGCTCCTCTGATGCTGCCTGGCCTGCTGTGTTCCTCCAGCTCCACACTGTGTTATCTCTGACTCCAGCAGCGGCAGTTCTTACTATCTGTCTCTGAAGTCTCACGTAAGCCAGACCTGATAGGGATGGCAAATATTTTTCTCGAAAGGGCATTAGTGAGCCAGATGGGTTTTTGCAACAATTGATAGTGGTTACATGGTCACCCTTATTTCTGTGGTGAGTAATTCACCTACTTACTTCTCAAAACCTGTCAAACATCCACAAAGTACTCTCACTTGCTTGAATGAATGTATCTCCAACAACATTCAAGACATTTGACATTATCCAGGACAAAGAAACCTGCTTGATATGCATACCGAGCCATTGCCTTCAACATTTACTCCCTCCTCCACTCACTCACAGCTGTAGCAGCTTACCACCAATAGATGCAATAAGGTGACTCACCAAGCTTCCTTCAGCTGCACTTTCCAAACCTGTGACCTCTACCACCCTCGAAAGACAAGGCAGTAAAAGCAAGGGAACATCACCAACTGCAATTTCCCCTTCAAGCCACATGTCATCCTGATTTGTATCGCTGTTCCTTCACTGTCACTGGGTCAGTATCCTGGAATTTCCTTCCTTACACCACTGTGGACATACCTATGCTCCTGGACTGTAGCAGTTCATTAAGGAGGCTGACCATCACCCCTTGAAGGTAACAAGAGATTTGAGGTAAATGCTAGTCTTGCCCATGCTGCCCACATATTAAAAACATATTAAAAAATAAGCAACACATTTAGATCACTTTCAGTTTTGAAATGTTCAGTTGGCCCTAGCCCTAGGTTTTGGGGTGAGAAGAGTGTTGCAATTTTCCAGTATCCTTATGTAGAATAAATGATTCCTGATAGCATCCTGGAATTGTGAATTTTGAAGTTTTGTACAATCATCTATGCTTGAGGGAATATGAGACTTGTCATCCCACCTGACTTCATTATTTAACTCTTTAGTCCCAGTATCAATATATGCTTGGATTATTGTGTTCAATTCTGATTGACACATTACAGGAAGGATGAGGAGGGTTTGGAGAGGATACAGAAGAGGATGCTGCTTGGATTCAAGGATTTGAGCTATACGGAGAGGCTAGAAAAACTTGAGTTGTTTTCTCTGGTGTAGTGGAGAGTGAGGGGAGACTTAATAGAAGTCTATAAAATTATGAGATACGTGGATAGGGTTGACAGTCAGAATCTTTTTCCCAAAGTTGAAATGTCTAAAACTAGGGGGCATGCTTTTAAGGTGAGAGGGGGAAAGTTCAAAGGAGATGTGAGGGGCTAGATTTTTACACAGTGGTAGGAGTCTGGAATGTGCTGACAGGGGTAGTGGTGGAGGCAGATACATTAGGGGTGTTTAAGGGACTTTTAGATAAAAACATGAATATGCAAGGATTGGAGGGATATGGAACAAGGGCAGGCAGAAGGGATTAGCTTAATTTGGCGTCATGTTCGGCACAATAGGGTGCGTTGAAGGGCCCATTCCTGTGCTGTACAATTATATGTTCTATGACAGGTGAATCTGGGCTGCATCCATTCCAAGGCAGATGAATCCTGCCCTGAGGTGCTGTACCCCAACTAAAAGCTATCAGCCAAATGAGATGTGAGCAGAGGTTCATATGACTCATCACTTTGTGTTCCTTCTACCTTGAGATTTGCGTGATGTTATCGGATGGGATTTGATGGGATGATTTCTGACTACACCAGTTCTGAAATAGCGTTGGTTTAATTTTACAGCAAAGTCAGCAAGAGCAAAATTCTTTGAAAGCAACTACGTTCCAGAAGATTCCAAGAAAAGCCAAGGTCATGGTGACTCTACCACTACTCCTGAGAAGGTGAGAGTGAGTGAATGAGGAGGGAAGTTCACTCCATAACAACATGAATAATGTTTTAAACATTAGTTCATGGATTATGGGCCTCACTGGCTAGGCAAGCATTTATTGCCCATTCCTAATTGCTGTTTCAGGGGGCATTTAAGAGTCCACCACATTGCTGTGGGTCTGGAGTCACACGTAAGCCAGACCCGATAGGGATGGCAAATATTTTTCTTGAAAGGGCATTAGTGAGCCAGATGCGTTTTTGCAACAATTGATAGTGGTTACATGGTCACCCTTAGGCTGGCTTTAATTCGAGATTTTTATTGAATATACATTTCACCGTCTGTCAAGGTGGAATTCAAACTGTGTCTCCATAAAGAAGAACATTATTAGTAGAATAGCGTGAGGTTGAGGATGGGAGGGAAGGGGAGTGGGTAGTGCTGGGGTGAAGGGTATCTGTGTTAGTACATGTGTACATGGGTCACTGTATTTAATCTTGTCATCCCATTAACAGCCCTTTTCATGTGATCTCAGCGTTCACTCAGTCTTATCCACGGTCATTGTATGCTGTGTGCATTCACTGGTTGACTTGTATCCTGCGGTGTGCTTATCACCTTTCCTTCCCATTGAGGTAGTGTTAGCGAGACTGTCTGAGGGCTTTCACTTTATCCCGACGACACACTGCTTGTTATAGTGTGTTCCTTTCACTGGCCTTGGTCTTACTGAAATTGAAGCAAGACATTAGCCACGTGGGTCAGTGTATGTCACAAATGATCAAGCAGCCATGTCTGATCCATAGACAACTGACCAGGGTGGAAGCAATAGAGATGGGAAGAGAAATGTTTTTCTGAGTTTAAGTTTCTTAATTCCTCCCTGAGAAGGCTAATCTTAGTTGCCCTTGAGAAGCTACCACTGCGTTTTTATTCACAGAGAGAGCTAGCTGACTGTGGGAACAAATTTGTCCATTTGTCAGTCTTCTTGTCTGCATTTCATTTGAACTCTGAATTTCACGTTGCAGAGCACCTCCAGTCAGCGAATATCAGAAGAGGACATTCGGAATGAATTACAAGATATCGGGAAGAAGTTGGACGCACTGGAACAGAAGGGGGTCGAGCTGGAACCTCAGCTTCGGAGCTGTGAGGGAGGTGGGTGTCTGAGGCAAAGCAGGACCTGGGCTGGGCACCTATGCCCAAGGTTGGAAACGGAGGTTGATTGGATTTTTTTGTGCAAGAGTGTTAAGAGTTAAGGTAGAGATCAACAATAATAGAGTTACGTGAGGCTTTAATTAATACTTCGCATGAATATTATTCTGGGAGTGGTAGAGAACTGAAGGTCAAATGCAAATGAGAAACTGGGTATATTATCATCAGTCAAGAAATAGTACTGAAGTAATGAATGTGTATTAATGACATCAAATGCTCTGCATCTGATTAGCCAAATGCTAAAGTTTAAGAGAAGTAGCTAGAGAGATATTGGATGCATCGCCTTGATCTTCCCTAGATTCTAGAACAGTCCCCATCAATTTGAAGGTAACACATGTAATTCCATTATTCAGTAAAAGAGAGAAAGACAAATAAAACTGGGGCCTGTGGCCTAGCATTAATCCTGAAGTTGGGCAGCACTGTATAGAAGCAGTGAAAGCTATAGTGACAGGAGGATGTTTAAGAAAAGCTTTAAAGATTCATTCATTGATAACTTACCACAATGCTTAAAAAAAAATGCCTTTCACTGTTGCCTAATAAGCTGTAATGAATTTCCTGACCATTGAAAATACCAATAGCTGTAACTGTAAGCACTCAATACCTCTTGAGCTTGTGTAAATAAATGTTGTGAAATTGACTTAGATAAGAGGGCCATAGTTATCCATCAAGCAGGGGCTCAGGTGTTTTTAACCAAGCAATTGATGCCTCAGCTCTCAGCCTCTTTCCTAGCAATCGTTGCATGGAGACAATGATTAGAGTGCTGCAAACAGGTCAGAGAGCCTTTGGGCCTATAGCTTGACCTGGCCTTCCTTGGTAGTTGCTAACCTCTCCATGGAGGAAGCCATGTGCTTAAGTGTCGGAAACCTGGCAGAACCTAAGGCATGTATGCATCCTCTATAGTCTATGCAAAGCTGCTCATACCCCAGTATATCTGCCACGTATTTTTCTAATCTTTGCCACGTGCCCAGCAGACAACTTGCAATCATGACCTGATGCCCAGTAATACTTAGTATCAGGAACTTCAGCCATCACAGCTTCCTTCAGCTGCTCTGATGTGTTTATGCTATACTCACAAAACAGTATCCACTTTTCTCAATGCACGCCCTCACCACCACCTGGGTGGGTACAGCTGAGCTGGTGAGTGAGGAAGAGATGGGGCATGGTGCATCCTCTGCAATCTGAATTGCAGGCACCCGTAAAGGAGAACTAAAATAAGCATGTTGTCATTGCAGAGTCTGTGAGCGCAGCACCATTCCTTCTGTGGTCCTGAGTGCCCATTGTAGCAACACCACTCATTGTAGCTACCTTATCACTCCAGCTTCACCTCCCTCTTCCCCAGCAGTCTGGAAGGATCTTCCTCAGTCAGTGTGAGGGCCTTAACATTGGGAATCCCTCTGCCCATCATCAATCATATCTTCAGGTTATGTGTCTGATTGTCCTGTAGGAGAAAGTGGAGGTTTAGTGAGTTGACAAATTCCAACTGAGACCTTTGTCTACATGCATCCCCATCATTCATACAGGAGCATCGGTGTGTTTGGTTGTATCCATTCATTCATTCTGCCATACAGTCTTGACATTCATCAGTCTGCCTCCCCCATTCCCCTGGATGAATTGAAGGAGGTCATTGATGCGTTTACAACACCGGATGCAGCATCTTTAGTGAACCCTACAATTCTCAACCTTCCCTGTGATCTCCATCCAGGCTGCTTTGACATAACCCTATCACAGGAAGGGTGTCATTTACCACCACTAATAAAGAGCACCTCCCCACCCTCTGAAATTGGGAAATGTATTAACACAGGTATTAAACTGAAGTACCTGCACATGCTTTTATAAAAATCTCAGAAATCCAGCATGCAGCTACAGCTGACAATTTGGGAAGTCAAAAATATGTCTGCCTTTGTCACAGTGATTTGGAATGTAATCATAAAGAAGTCTTAACATAGTTATGCAGAGCTGTGTTATATAGAGTCCTGAAAGCAGTTCAGATCTCCTAAGGAAGGATAAAACAAACTTGAAAAGACCAAACATGAGGCCAATTCCTGAAATGTGGGGATTGTCCAAAAGAGAGACATTGAGTAGATTAGGCTTCTATTTCTTGAAATTTAGAAGAATATGAGGTGATCTCACTGAAACATAGAACATTCTTAAAGTGTTTGAAGGGATGGATGCTGAAAGAATGTTTCCCCTAGCTGGGGAGTCTAAAAGGAAGAGTCACTTCACTATCATTTGGATCCTGAGGGAATTCAATGATATGGAGATTGTACAACAGTCAAGTTGAGGTTGGTGATTAACCATGTATATGCTGAATGGCGGAACAAGCTTGCAAGGCTGAATGGCCTACGTTTATTCCTATTCAAACCAACCATGGAAAACGGAAGAGCAAGCTAGTGGAAGTGAGGTATCATTCAGTCTGAGCTTTGCCGATTGGGGATCTGAAAATGAATTGTTGGAAAGTTGAAGGTCACCACGTCAAAAAATACCAGCTGTAAAGTCCTAACTCATTTCCTACCCTCACAGGCCCTGCTTTGAAGGCTATACTATCAAACTCAAGTCAGTTACACACCCTCCTTGTCACCCTGCCTTTCTGATATTATGCTGTTATGTTAAGCAGGTTGGTAAGACACCCACAGAAAAATAACTAGAATTGTTCTTAAATACAGAGATTAAGTACTGGATTTGAGGGGTAGGGGGAAACACGAATAGCTTCCTCGTTCATGAGGCCGGTCATTTTGGGAGAGGATCGGGGCCATCAAGGGGCCCAGGCTTGAATGTTCTACTTTATTCGTGGGCTAGATGGGTTTTCTTTGAGCCTCACCAGAAACTTAGGGCCTCCCTTGACTCTGAGTCTTCCTCATCCCTGATCTTAAATACTCCTTTCTGCCTACTGCAACTTACATGACTCTGGATATGTGTTGCATGGGCCCTCTTGCCACCCAAGTTCCCAGTCTCACCCCCTACTGGCTACCAGGCAACCAGGGTTCTGATGGTTCCCCTGGTTCAAGAGTGAAGGGATCATAGTCTCAGGATCAGGGGTTGGCTATAAAGGACAGAGATGAGGAGAAATTTCTTTACTCTGACAGATGTGAATCTTTGGAATTTGCTCCCCATGAGGTTTGTAGATGCTCAGACGACAAATATATTCAAGACAGAGATCAGTAGATCTTTGGGCATTAAGGGAAACTTGGGATATTAAGATTGGGTGCAATTGAATTAGGAGATCTCCCATGATTTAATTGAATGGTGTCACAGGTTAGAGATACTGAGGCCAAATGTCATATTTCTACTTCCATTTTGTATGTGTCTTCGCTAGTGGCACCTTGAAGGTGGACCAGGCTTTCTGAACCAATCATATTTCCCACTGACCAGTGTGTAGCTGATGTCCTTTGTCATATTATGTGCAGATTCCCAGTGAACAGCCTGGTGTGAGCCGTGAACAAACACAGCTTGTGTGATTTGACTACAGCGTGCTTGCGGATTTCTGTTGATTGTCAATTCACCTGTTTTTAGAAATTCTGGATTTTTTTTCCCTTTTATTGAACACAAACAGATGAAAATGAGGACGAGTTGATGGTGGAGTGGTTCAAACTAATCCATGAGAAACAGTTGCTGGTGAGACGGGAATCTGAGCTCGTTTACATGTGAGTAGTAAGTGGATGGGAGCAAGGGGGAGACTGGACTCAGGCAATTTCAATGCTACACATTGTAACGGGTACCCTGCTTACCCAACCCTCCCTCTCTCCTGGCAAAACTCTCTTTTCCTCCCTTTCCAAGCCTTCTCACCCTACCTTCTAGACTTTCCAACCCTCCCTTCCTTTTGACACTTGGAAAAATCAGGTCTGTTCTTTTGCAATTAAGCAAATTATAAGAGCAAGGCATTTAAATATGCGATAGGATGGAACAAATTGGATTGAAACCGACATAGCAGTGATTAATAGAACAGGGGTGTATAGAAGATGAAAGAAAAGACAGGGATGGAGAATAGGAGGAACCTTTCTGCACTGAGGATTGTGAGGAAATGAAATGTACAGTTAGTGTTTGGAGTGAGGTCCAAAGCATTATTTAAAAGCAGCTTTGATAGTTGGTTGAAGGAAAGGGTAGACACCGAACAGACACATGGGGTTAGGGTACTGGACAAGTGGAAGATAAATTCCACAATGGACTGTATGGGCTGAATGTCCTGTTTCCATGGTTCAATTCTGTATAATTGTCAAAGGAAATCCCTGCCTCCCCAAAGTGGCTCCCTCAATGCTTCTCTTCTTCCCTTCTGTGGAAACTATTTGGTTACTTCTTGGCTGTCCATACAATAGTGCTCGGTTCAGCTAGTTTCTGTATTACCCTTTGTGTGAAATAGCAACTGCAAGATTTCTTGCTTATTCGTAACAAATATTTATGATGTTACATAGAGTGCACAGCCAACAGACCAACTAGTTTATGCTGGTATTTATGGAGGCTGAGGGTGACCTTTTAGAGGTTTATAAATAATGAGGGGGCAGGGTGAATAGCCAAGGTCTTTTTCCCCAAGGTAGGGAGAGTTCAAAACTAGAGGGGCATAGGTTTAAGGTGAGAGGGGAAAGATTTAAAAGGGGCCTGAGGGGCAACTTTTTCACGCAGAGGGTAGTGCGCGCATGGGACAAGCTGCTAGAGGAGGTGGTGGGGATAGGTACAATTACAACATTTAAAAGTCAACTAGATGGGTACATGAATAGGAAGGGTTTAGAGGGATTTGGGCCAAATGCTAGCAAATGGGATTAGATCAGATTGGGATATCCGGTTAGCGCAGACGAATTGGACCGAAGGGTCTGTTTCTGTGCTGTATGACTGTGACTCCACACAAGCTTGCTTCCAACATAATTTGTCTAATTTAATCGTCATATCCTTCCTGTCCTTTCCCCCTCCTTTATTTAGCTAGCTTTCCTGTAACTGCATTCAGTTCTTCCCCTATTGAATGTATTCAAGCGGCGGCTAGATATAGCACTTAGGGCGAATGGGATCAAAGGTCATGGGGAGAAAGCAGGATTAGGCTATTGAGTAGGACGATCAACCATGATCAAGATGAATGGCTGGGCAGGCACGAAGGGCCAAATGGCCTCCTTCTGCTCCTATCTTCTATGTTTTTATATTTCTGTGCTAATGAACAATTTCATCAGTGTGAACAGCTTGCTGGATCCATCACACCATTGACCATGCCCACATCCCCCAAGACTCACCTCCACTGGGAATATGCCTGTTGCCTTTGAATTTCCTTTCAGCTTTTGCTCCTGAATCCAGGTATGAATTGGCACAAACACTATACCTTTGTTTTCGTTGACAGATCAAAGCAGCAGTACCTGGAGGACCGTCAGGGTCAGATCCTACGGGAGTTACGAGTGTTGATGGAAAAAGCAGGTCAGTTAGAAACCATTGTTGGAAAGAATACGATATCTAAATTAAAGCAGATTCAGAATACTTATGAGGATTATACTGTCCTTGACTTCCTACACAGCTCAAGGATCAGGGCCTTGTCTTTCAATTAGACACGTCACAGTCTTCCAGACTCAGCATTGAGTTCAGTGATTTCAGATCAAAACCACTGCTTCTCCCAGGCAGCAGATACTGCTATTGTTCTGCTGTTGCCAGTTATACTTCCTTCAGACCCATCATTTATTTATTTTTATCCCTTGGGCCTTACGCCGTCCATCTTCTTGCTATTTAAACCCTCCAGCCTTTCATCCTAACACTGAGCTTCCCTTCTGTTCTGTTCTGTAACCAACCCCACCGACCTCACCCCTAGAGTGACCAATACCAGAGGTCACCAAAACTGGACATCTCCAGCAACATTGCGAATGGGGATGGTGTCAACACTTACAACCGCGATATCAGCGTGTGCGGATGTTTCCATGGCAAGGAGAGACAACAGGCTGGGGTGTGGGGCAAGGGTGGGAGGAGGGTTATGAGAAGACATCCAAACAAAGTTGACTTTTGCATTCCTTTTGAATCAAGACTTCTGCTGCTGGAAAGGAACGAACACAGACCCGTGTTGGTACGTTAACAATGTGCGCAATAAGGATCAAAACACTGGATGTTAGACCATTGAGTAATGGACAGTGGGCCAGGCCAGCTTAAAAACAGGACTGTCCTGTGCAAAACTGGATGTTTGGTCACATTAACTGCACAGCAGCAGCAGCCCCTTTCCCCTGACCCCCAACGCTTTTTCCCTCTACTTTGTCATAAAATGTCAAATTTCTAAATTTTTTCCAGTTCTGCTGAACGATCATTGATTTGAAATGTTCTCTGCTTCATCCTGCGCAGGTGGTCCCTGACTTATTGAGTATTTCTCTATTTTATTTGTAAGAAACTGTCTGTGTTGACAACTGTTCTAACCTGATGAACCTGCCCAACAGCAGAGTGCTGGGAGCTCTCTCAGCCTGTCCAAGACCCATTTACCCAGCTTAGCTAGATCGTAGGCTGTTGTCAGAGAAAAGCCATGCGATAGTCCAAGGAAGCTTTTGAAGGAAATTCTTAAGGAGCTGTGACTTCAAATAAACCTCCCATTTGTCTGCCTCCTGTTCAAATGACCTATGCTATTTAAGAAATAATGCTATGAATTAAACTGTTCCCAGAGACTAAAATAGAAACTGAACAATAATTAACAGCAACTTTATATATACAAGATCTTTTAATGTAATAAAATGGCCCAAGGCCTTTCACAGGAGTGTGACTGAAGTAAAATTGGTCCCAAGGCATGTAAGAATTTATTAGGACAGCTGACCAAAAGTTTTCTCTTTCTGATCTGTTGTCGTTGCAGAGGACAGTAAAACTGAGCAAGATCATCTTTGTGAAAAGGAGTTGATGGAAGAGCTATTGAGAACAGTGGACGGCAGGAATGAAATAATCGATGGACTGGATGACGACAGAGTGAGGTATGAGATGTGCAATCCAGGTTCCAGTATAGGTGTCTGACTTCCAGTGGAGATGTTGTTTAGTGAGGGGTGGGTGCTGGGGAATATCCAACTTTTCCCACTGTGCCAGAATTGGGAAGAGCAGAAATATTAGCATCAGGAATAAGGTCAGTTTCTGTGGTGAATCTGCCCCTTTGTAATTGATAACAATGCCACAACATCCCCAATCTATTCTAGCTCAAGAATTGTATCTGATGGTATATTGATCCTACCTGGACTATTTAATTCAACAATCTTTTCTATTAATTATCACCTAGCTTTTATTACCTTTTTTGGTCAAAAAATTTCCAACTTCCTCATTTTGTCTACTAAACTTTGTGTTTTGACCCTTCACTGTGATGTGGATTTTAGGGGATTCCTGATCACAGTTACCTAATATAGGCAATTGATGATTTGTAGCAATTTCCTTATAGTTTATTGAGTTTGTTAAGAAACAGAGGTTTGGATATGATGCATTAGTTAATGAGATTAGTACAACTGTGACAATTGGGGATGGTTCACTGAGAGCAGAGGATAAGCAGGCTATCGGTGCAGAATGTTTCAGTCTCGTTAAAGTCTTCCTTCTCTTCTTCTGGTCTGTCTTCCATCTGGAGAAGACACCTCTCTCAGGACAGCCCAATGAGAACTCCTCAATGAGAGCTCCCTGAAGACACTGCTCCTCTGCGCCGAGACTTATTGTTATATTTCTAGGCCCAGTTAGTCTATGTTGTGCCAATCAATTGTCTGAACACTTGTGGCCTATGGGATTGGGACAGCTACTCATGACATTGGATGACCATTGTCCCTTTGCCCATCTCGATTTATCCACCAGGTAAAATGTTGACGCTAGTTCAATGCACATTGTGACCTCAGTGTTTCTTGTAATTCTCCCATTTTGTTTTCCTATGCTAGGAGTTTGGAAAGTTAATTGCTGCTGTAATAGCTGTTACATGAAATCTCATGCTACACCAGTAGGCACTAATAATATTCAGTTTTTAAGTGCCTCTAATTTACAACAACAAGCAATTTGCATTCAACTTTTTCAAACCCTCTCATACTCAGCAAAACGGACACAAGGAACAGGTGGAAACCTGCTAGTTACAACTGAAGAGCAAGTATAATCTGAATGGTGGTCTGAATGGCCTCCACTCTCATTGTAATGTCTATGATTTCAGCCGACCTTAGAGTCTTTCTTTCCTACTCCTTCCTCCCCACAAAGAATTAATGCATCTTGAATCATCTCACAAGTCTGTGTATCAATACCAAGGCCAGGTTTATAAAGAGTGTACTGGATTACAGGTCTTTGTCCCTCTTCACGATGAGACTTGACTGCTTAGTGCCAATATTGAGCTTATTTGAACTCCTCTTAATTCATGTGTTCAAATGAATATTGACCAGGAAAAACAACTCTGAACTGACTTTACTGGGGATCCTCCAGAAACTGTCAGAGGAGAATTTCAGTGCTTTAGTCTGCCAACTCAGAGACAATAGGCTTTAATTGTCAATGATCAAACCACCTTAAACTTTTATTGAAGATTTGGAGTTGTCCAACAGTTTTAATTTTAACTAACCCATTCATGGCATAGTATTTTGCACTGCACTCTACTGTCCAATCACAGCAAACAGAGGAATAGTTAAGTGTGTGCCATCTGTCGCCGTGTCTCTGCCATGTGGATGAATGCCATCCTGGCAATCTGTCGTACTCCACTCACTGCTGCCTGCAAGTGCACAGCTGATCTAAAGAGAAATTCCCATGTGAAATAAACTTAGCAAATGCCCCCTTTTTAATTCTGTGGAAACTTCATTGTATTGCTCGTGCTGCCCATCTGCCCTGTATCTGGTTCCTGCTCTCACCAGTTTCTTGCTAACATCACCGAGGAGCAACATATAAGGCTTTGCATTGTCCGGAAGACATGGTGCCAGGAAATTTAAGTGGCTGCTTCCCGAACAACAACAACAACTTGCTTTATCTAGCAGCTTTAACGTAATAACATGTACTTCCCAGGAATAAATTCAGGCAGAAATTGACATCAAGGAGCTATCAAAAGGGGTTATTAAAAGAGATAGGCTTAATAGAAGGAGGAAAGGGGCAGAGAAGTTTAGAAACAAAACTCCAGAGTTTAGGGCCTGCACACATCTGGAAGCAGTGAAGTAGTAGTGGTGAATTGGTGACAAAAGGGATATGCAAGATGTGAATAATCACAGAGCGCAGAGATCCTGAATGCTGTAGGGAGTTACAGAAATAGGGAGGAGCCAGACTATGCAAAGTCAATTTATACACCCAGATGAGAATTTTAAAATAGAGAGTGTTGTCAAGTTTGAGGCCACTATAGATCATTGAGTAAAGGAGTGGCGATGAACAGGACATGAGCTGTGTTATAGGAGAGGCACCAGAATTAGGAATGAGCCAACCTGGAGAACTTAGGAAAAATAAAATTTGCAGGTAAGAAACCATTTCAATACAGGCAATTCCCAATGGTATCGCAGGTGACTTCCTTTCAAGTTGGATAATTTATTTGGTCACCCATACATGAATAAAATAAAAGGTACCTCTGGTCATTACTGCTCGTTACTCTTGGTGGCTATGGAAGGTACCTGAGAGCAAGAGAGGAAAAGTACTTGAAAACCTTATTAATCACTATCAGGGGCTTGGACGTTCATGGCTGCCACCTTCAGCAGGGCTGCGGTTGAGATTCACTCTCGGGAATACTGCAGTGCATCACACCATGAGGAATGAGAGCTTGGGCTGTGCCCAGTGTTTTCTAGATTGTGAACGTCTGCTTTCAAATGTGAAGTTTGCGTTCTCTTTAACTTGGTAGACAGCGACAGTCTGTGAGCAGTGAGATTTAATCTTGACAGCTGAGGAGTTGAAAACCCACTGCACTGGGCAACAGTTTTACAGTCTAACTTCATCCAAAAGCTGCATAGTTAATATTTCGCTGTTGACTTGTGGGAGGAATTAAGCCACACAACTTAAATATAAACATGCTGAACAATTAGTTTAAGGTGCAAGAATCTTTTGAATGGGGTTGCTAGTTTTACAAACCACTGTAAATTTATTTTAGGAGCTGCTTATTTAGCTATCAAATCAATCTGGAGCTTTTAGAGAGACCAGCTCATGTTGATTGACTGCTACAATTGATTTGACTAAAAAGAAAACTATTAAATAGATTACCGTCAAATTGATGTAGACATTGTGACAAATTGTTACTTACTTTTTAAGTAATCTGTATAGAATATTGACACCTGCAATTATAATACACGACTGTAATCTATTTGCTTGTTCAGATTCAATAAATTTGTTTGTCACTTAAAGCTTAAGATGAGATCTGATAAAGGACACAGACGTAAGGTAACCGGGTGAGAGAACCAGGGGTGACATAAGGATTTTATTTTCTTTACCTAGTTTGTTGTGATCTGGAAAACACTGCCTAAAAGGATGGTGGAGGCAGATTTAATAACTTTTGAAAGGAAATTATATGTATAGTGCATATGCAGGGGATAAGTTTATGGGGCTATGGGAAAAGAAAAGGGAAGTGGGCTGAATTGGATAATTCATTCTTGCCTTTTTCCTGTGCTGTGAGAGTCTATGAAAAGGATCCAGTGGTGGCATTGGTTAAGTCTAGTAACAAAATGGAATACAAAAAATAAGTTGCTCTCTAATCATTATCCTAGGATGGCAATTAAACTGAATGGGAGTAAAGATAGTCACAAAACTCTATGGAAACATAGAAGCTAGGAGCAGGAGTAGGCCATTCAGTCCTTCTAGCCTGCTCCACCATTGATCAAAGTCATGGCTGATCCTCTACCTCAATGGAAATATTCCCACTTACTCCCCATAGCCCTTGATGCCTTCAGAATCTCAAAATTTATCTGTCTCCTTCTTGAATATATTCAGTGACTTGGCCTCTACAGCCTTTTGTGATAGAGAATTCCATAGGTTCACTACCCTTTCAGTGAAGAAATCTTTCCTCATCTCAGTCCTAAATGGTCTACCTCATATCTTGAGACTTTGCCCCTAGCCAGGGAAAATGTCTCCTGTGCATCTAGTCTGTCCAGACCTGTTAGAATTTTATATGTTTCAATAAGATCCCCTCTCATCCTTCCAAATCCCGTGAATACAGGCCCAGTTGAACCAATCTCTCCTCCTATGACAGTGCCCTATATCAGCATGGTGAACCTCTCTCTATAGTAAGTATACCCTTTCTTAGGCAGGGAGACTAAAACTACACATAGTCCTCCAGTAACGGTCTCACCAAGGCCCTGTATAACTGCAGTAAGACAATGCTGCTTCTGAACTCCAATCCTTTTACGTGGAGGCCAGTATACCATTTGCTTTCTTAATTGGTTGCTGCACCTGCTCTACTTTCATTAATGGGTTTACAAGGATAGCCAGATCCCTTTGTACATCTACATTTCCCAATTTATCATTTTTAAATTATTCTCCTTCTTTCTGTTTTCTACACCTAAGTCTGTAGCTTCACATTTAGCCATGTTGTACTATACCTGCCATGTGTTTACCCACTCACTCAACTTGTCTAAATCATTTTGAAGCCTCCTTGCATCCTCTGCATAACTCACAATCCTGCGTAGTTCTGTGTCATCAGCAAACTAAGAATAGTTACATTGGTTCCATCATCCAGGTCATTTTTAATAGATAAGCCCCAAGCACCGATCCTGTGGTGCCCCATTAGTCACTGCCTGCCACTTTGAAAAAGACCCATAAATAGTGCTACAAGTCACCCGAGTGTGAAGGTGCACCCAAGGATGACAAGACTGATCTGAGAATAATCCACAAAACTGAAGGGGCAAAAAGAGGGTGCCGATGTGACCTGTCTCACAATAAGAGAGATAAAATCTGATAAAACTGGTAGTTAGAGCTCCTGCAGCTCTTATTAGAATTCTTTATCATCTCCATGAAATCTGGGGTAGCCCTGTCTTCTATAAGCATTCCATGGTTTTGATGCTGAGCCAGCAGGATGAAGAGGAGAATGGCACTGATTAGCAACTCCACCATGATCAGAGCCACATGGGGTGTTGGTCTGCTGATGACCATAAGGATCCCGAGCTTGGATCCTCATGGACTGCAGTCTGTCCCATCTGTAATAGAAGTCTCAAACATGCTGGGAACTATGATTCAGAAAAGGGTAACTTGTGGAGGCCATAAGTAACTCTCAGGATAACTGGATTATCTGATTGATAAGGACATGTTACAACTTGTGAGGTGCTAAGAACAGGCCTTCTGACCCCTCATCTGAGCTTGGGGAATCAGATAAATACTTTATAATAAGAGATGTAGACTGTCAATTCTGCCCCTGTCCACGACATGTGTGCATGCACCTATCAATGTATCTGGACATGTGTGTCTGTGCATGTCAGTATGTGCTGAGGCATAGAAAGGATGCATCTGATCAGAAATCAAGTCCCTACTTACAGGATGGTGGGGAGGGTCTCCATTTGGCCATATTACCGAGCAATCATTGAGGTTCTGAATAGAGGACACTGGCAGCTGGGCCATATCTGTTAACATTGCCAAGGAAAATGCATAGATCTGGAGGGGAAATGCTATGTTTTTTAATACAGTAACTGTGATGTATTCTCCCATTACAGAGAAATGGAAGAAGATCAGATGATGGAAGCCATGATTAAAAGGATGGGTAGGAAAAAAAACTTCTTAATCATTTTTTTTAAAATGTAGAAGGACCATTTTTCAATACTCTTCTGCTTTCCATCTCATTTTCCCCTTTCCATATTTTCACTAATGTCCTTTAGGGAAGGAAACTGCCATCCCTTAACGTGGTCTGGCCTACATGTGACTCCAGACCCACAGCGATATGGTTGCCTCTTAACTGCCCTCTGGGCAATTCTGGACAGACAATAAATGCTGCCTAGTCAGCAATGCCCTCATCCTGTGAATGAATTTCAAAGAAAAATCTCTTCTTCCCCACATTCCTAGCCCCCTCCTTCTTATTCCTAACCTCTTTCCCTTTCACCCTTTCCCTCTCTCCTTCGTACTGTTTTTACCCCTCCCTTCTTGCCTCTGGAAACCATCTCTCTTTGGTTTCTCATCCCCTTTTCTCTTTGCCCCTTTTCTCCCCCTCTCCACTTCATCTTGCCCCTCCCTGTCCCTCCACCTCTCACTCTGTCTGCCTCTTTTCTCTTTGACAGACATGAGCAAGGAGACAGAACACGACTTGAAGAAGAGGAACAAATTCAGTCCATTAAAGTTTCTGAAGGGACTTGCTGCCAAACCAAAGGGAAAATAATGTGAGCTGGCATCTTCAGAAATCGCCATGTACTTTTCTCAGTGCCAAACTGCTATTGACTGAGCTGCTACTGTCGCAAACTTGTAATCAAAAGCAACTCTCTTAAACGCTTATGTGGCATTAACCTTGTTCTCTGAATAAAGGAAGCTGTTTGTGCTGGGCTTGCGCAGCAGGATATTTCCTGTTGCTATGGAACTCTGTGGCAAAAAAAACTAAGAGTAACAAAATCCTGTACTTTGCTTATTTGCTTGGGAAAATGAGGAGTGAACCAGTGTTGGATGCTGTCAGCCTCCTCTAAGCTCCAAGGGTTTGGACATAACATTTGCTTTTTAAAGGGAGATGTGATCATGTCATTGGACGATGTCTACAACAACAAAAAGTTTCAGTTATATAGCATCTACCACACAGCAGAGCTTTCCAACAGTGCTTTACAGGAACATTGTCAGGCAAACATTGACACAGAGCCAAGTAAGGAGAAGCCATGGCAGGCGACCAAAATGTGGGTCAAAGTAATAGGTTTTAAGGAAGAGCCAGAGGTGGAGAGATTTAGGAAGTCAATTCCAGAGCTTAGAGCCAAGGCAGCTGCAGTCACAACCATGTTGCAGTTGAAGGAGGACCATGTTAATGTTCAGACACCTGAATATTCTGCCTCAATACAAAGAGTTGACAAAGAAAGCCCAAGAACACTGATTTTGTAAGAATGAATGGATATAATGCCCAGTAATATACCTAAATGAGTGGGATCTATGTTTCCTTGGTTAAAGCCATTCTTGCAATGTTTTTCGCGAACTTACTCTACTTCTAATCATCTGTAGTATGTACTCTCACCAGTCAAATGAGCAGACTTGAGATGTACTCTATGACCTCTACCAATGGCAATCCATAATTGACTGGTAGGTGTGGCTGTTCATTCATTTTCTCATCCATTGTCCTCCGTATCTGTACAATCCTTCTCTCTCTCTCAACCCTTTTGGATCTGCTTAATTTCTGTTCTGAGTGTTGCCACTGATGAACTTGTGCTCAGAACAGCCATTGCCCTACACTTCCTTTAATGGGAAGACTGGTTAGGGGTAGTGGGTAGTGCCCTGTTTGTTGCAGAGGGGTGGGGATTAATTGGAGGATCAAAGTGCTGAGCTTTAGGATGCTCTGCATGAAGGCATTTTTTTTAAAGTGGCTCATTCTTTGGTAATGTTATTTTATCAAAAAATCAAGTTGTAACTGAGCTAACAGCTCTGCATCGCAGCCACTGATTGTTTGGAAAATTCATCTTCAAAAACACTGCTTCTGATAATGGGTTGTGATCTCTCCAGGCTTCAATCTTTGCAGTTCTGCACGATTGGGCACATATCTGGGGAAGAAAAAAGGGAGATGATTTTGGATTTAATTGGTAAAATATTTGGGGTGAACCATGTCCTTCATTTTGTAGAATTTTTAATAGTTTTCAGCTTTCTTTGAGTTGTGTTGCATTATTTCCTACACCATTTCATCATGTTGTACTGTTCTGTAAGGCTGGTTCTTTTGAGAAAGAAAAACTTGGATTTGCATACTGTCTTTCACAATCTCTAGAAGTCCCAAAGGGCTTTACAGCCAGTGAAGAATGTTTTGAGGTTTAGTCATCTTTTTTAGTGTGGGAAATACAGCAAATTTCCATGAACAACAATTAAAAAAAATGATAATCTACTTCAGTGATGTTGGGTGAGGGTCAAGGATTGGACAGAACCATACTTTGCAGTTTTTGAATAGATCTTTTATATCCAAGGGCAAAGAGGACCTCTGTGTAATATCTCATCTGAAAGACTGCACCTCTGATAGTCTTCACTATTGGACAAAAATTTGACACCAAGCTAAAGGAGATAAGAGGACAGGTAGGAGCAGGTTTTGCCAGAAAGAAAGATTTTAAGCAACATTCCTAAAGGAGAAGAGAGAGGCAGAAGGGCTTCAGGAGGGACTTCTGAGCTTAGATGGCTAAAGACACAACTGCAATAATGGACAAAGAAAATGGTTTGTGATGGAGGAACACTGAAAAAACAGTGTAGGACTGAGGAAGATCACAGAGATGGGGAGGGGGCAGAGCCTTGGAAGGAATTAAACTTTTGCAAACCTCAAATTGCTTACTCCCGGTTGTGGTCCAGAACGAAGGACTTTTGGAATAGGTAGTGGGTGGCTGGGGAGAATGGAGTTGTGGAATGGAGTAACTAGGACCAAGATATTGGTGACAAACTTCAATTTAATGAGAGAAAGCTACCTCCTGAGAGCTTTGGTAGTTTGTAACTGAGATGTGAATTTCCATATTGGAGCAGTACAAATATAACAGATGATATGATTTAAAGCAAGTTCCAATGGTACTGACTACTGTTGAGGCTTGACCAGTATTATGGTAGCTGATTCTTACCCATCACAGACTAGGTACTAATGTCAAAGCAGTAAAAAATTGTGGGATATTAAATACAATAGACTTCATTATCAGGGTGGGGGGAAGTTAAAGCATGTGTTTCATAAAAAAAACTGTACTGAAAATAAAGATAAATTTCAAACCTGTGACATAATTTTCATTGGAATAAATATTGGTATTTCAAACATAAGAAAAAAATGAAAAAGATGTTTGTCCAAATTGTCACTGAAGTTTTCACTGAAATCATCTTGCTATCACTAACAAATGGGCTATTTCTGTTGTACTTATGTTTACACTTGAATTCAGTCCAAATTCCACTCTCCATATATTCATAAATATGTGACATTTCCAAGGAATCCAGATCCATGCTTACAAACACTATCATTTTTCCTCACAGTCATTCCAACTGAATTCCTCTCAACCAATGCTAATAGCAACTTTTGTTTATCTGCCTTTTAGCCAACTTGGAGTTATTCAAAATGAATCTGTTGGGCAATTACGCTTCAATCAGTCTGCTATGCATTATATGCAGTTTTAAGACAAATTCTCTCGGGTTATATTTCAGGCACATTGTGAGATTTTGGATGAGATTATTGAAGCATTATTTCAGAAGGACATTAGACACATATAACACAACTCATGTCCCAAATCAATCTGAGAGAGACTAAACTGTATTTATAGGAATCGGTTAACAAGCAGCAGCTTTTGGTTTAAAAGGTCATATTGCTTAATTGTGGTGTTAACGGCAAGAGTTTGTGTAACAGCGAGCCAAACTTTACAGCAAAATCCCCCTTTACTTTCCAGGAAGACCACCTCCTGTTTTCTCTTTTATTCCCATGAAGGTGCAGACCACCCAACCTTCCTTTCTGGTTTGCTTCCATCCTGGGCCTCCTGCAGTGCCACAACGATGCCACCCGAAGGTTGCAGGAACAGCAACTCATATTCCGCTTGGGAACCGTACAGCCCAATGGTATCAATGTGGATTTCACAAGCTTCAGAATCTCCCCTCCCCCTACCGCATCCCAAAACCAGCCCAGCTCGTCCCCACCTCCCTAACCTGTTCTTCCTCCCACCTATCCCCTCCTCCCACTTCAAGCCGCACCCCTATCTCCTACCTACTAACCTCATCCCGCCCCTTGACCTGTCCATCCGCCCTGGACTGACCTATCCCCTCCCTAACTCCCCACCTACACTCACCTTTACTGGCTCCATCCCTGCCTCTTCGACCTGTCTGTTTCCTCTCCACCTATCTTCTCCTCTATCCATCTTCTATCCGCCTCCCCCTCTCTCCCTATTTATTTCAGAACCCCCTTCCCCTCCCCCATTTCTGATGAAGGGTCTAGGCCCGAAACGTCAGCCTTTCTGCTCCTATGATGCTGCTTGGCCTGCTGTGTTCATCCAGCTCTGCACCTTGTTGTCTCTTCCTTTCTGGTTCCTGTTTTAGCTAATACTGTTCATATGCTCCCTCTTCAAATCTGCCATCATCATTTCTTTTAAAAAGAAATCAACCCTCAGTTCCACAGTCTTTCCAAACTCCAGCCCCTTCTCTTACCTAACTTGCCTTTCAAGTGCTTGAATGTTTTGCCATCTTTCAAATCTAGCACCATCTAACCCACGTTCGGGCACCTTCTACTGAGATTCTGCCCCTGCCACTGGATTGAAACCACTCTTAAAGTCATAAATTAAGTCTTCTGACAAAAGTAAACTTTCAACCCTCATGCTACTCGACTTGTCTGCCATCTTTGACACAGTTGACAATGCCATTTCACTGTTGTCCAGCTGGGTCAGACTGCTCTCACCTGATTCCATTCTAATAGAATCACTGCAAGGTTTTCTCTTCCTGTTCTCTCACTATTACGTCCAGGAGCGGTTGAGGACTCTGGATCAATGGAGTTTAGAAGGATGAGGGCGGATCTGACTGAAACTTACAGAATACTGAGAGGCCTGGATAGCGAGGGCATAGAGAAGACGTTTCCACTGGTAGGAGAGACTAGGACCCGAGGGCACAGCCTCAGAATGAAGGAATGACCCTTTGGAACTGAGATGAGGAATTTCTTCAGCCAGAAGGTGGTGAGTCTTTTGAACTCATTGCCACAGAGGGCTGTGGAGAAAAGTCAATGGGTGTATTTAAGACAGAGATAGATAGGTTCTTGATTAGTAAGGGGATCAAAGGTTATGGGGAGAAGCAGGAGAATGGGATTGAGAAACCTATCAACTATGATCGAAAGTCAGAGCAGATTTGATGGACTGAATGACCTAATTCTGCTCATACATCTTATATCCAATGGTCTGCATGTGTCCAAGTATATGTCATTGGCTGCCACCTTTTGTAACATCACCTGAAAGCACAGTGTTAGTTTTCACATGGAGACTAATAATATCCACTTGCACACTTGCCCCAATTTCTCTACTCATCTATTAATACTAAATATTCAGATGGATTTTCTGATAACCAGTACTGGAATCACAGAAATTTCCTCCTATTAAATATCAAGAAGATAGAAGACAATGTTTTTAGACCCTGTTGAAAGCTTTGAATGCTCGCTACTGATTTCAGCTCTTGCACTGGGAACAGTCTGAATCTAAACCAGTCTGTTTGCAGGCTTAGTGTTATATTTGACTCTGGGATGTGATTCCAACATATTTGTGCCATCACTATGATCATTGATTTTCTCCTCCATTTCTTTGCCTCTGTCTCAGCCGATATGCTGCTCAAACCTTCATTCCAAACTGGACCTATGCATTGCTGGCCAGCTTTCCACATTCTACCCTCCATGAACTAGAGATTATTCCTGAACTCCAATGTGTGTGTCCTTTTGTGCACTCAGTCCTGTTCACCTATCAGCCCCATGTTTGCTGACTTACATTAGTCTTCCAGTTGAGCATGCCCAGATTTTGAAATTTTCATCGCTGTTTTTAAATCTTCCCTAATTTTGCCCTCTCCTACCCATGTAATCACCTCCAGGCCCATTACCCTGCAAGATACTTGTGCCCATCCAATTCTGCCCTCTTAAGCATCCTCAATTTTAATCACTTCACCATTGATGGCTGTGCCCTCAACTCCATAGGCCTCAAGCTCTGCAATTTTCTCCCTAATCCTCTCTGTTTCTGCAACTCTCTTTCTCCCTTTAAGACACCCCTCTAAACCTACCTTTTTGGTCAACCTTTTGGCCATCTGCTCTAATGTTTCCTTTTGTGGCACCGTATCTAATTTAGCTTCATAGCACAATTATATGATGTTAAGGAAGATATAAAAATATAAACTTTTTATTGAAAGGAAGAACTTGCATTTATATAACGTCTTTTACGACTTCAGAATGGTTTACAGCCATTCTTGAAGCTTAGTCATTGTTCTGATGTAGGAAAGATGGCAGCCAATTTGCATAAAGCAAGATCCCAAAAAGATGTGATAATGATCAGATAATCTTTTTCAGTGGTGTTGGTTGGGGACTATATATTGACCACAAAAGTAGATGAACATCTTCGAATTAGTTTTATAGAATCTCTGATGGCTACTGTGGAGGGAAGGTAGGGTCTTGGTTTAGACCATATCCAAAAAGCAGAAGCTGCAAGCTGCAACACTTCCTCAGTACTGTATCAGTGTATCAGCCTGGATTAAACCCATAAGCTTTTTTTTGAGTCATTCACAGGATATGGGTGTCACTGTCTAGGCAAGTCCAGCATTTATTGCCCATCTCTAATTGCCCAGAAGTTAAGAGTTAAGAGACAACCACATTGCTGTGCGACTGGAGTCACAGTGGGCAAGACCAGGCAAAGGTAGGCAATTTCCTTCTGTAAGGGACATGAGTGAACCAGATGGGTGTTTCACCCCGAAAATTGGCAACAGTTTCACAGTTAACATTAGACTCTTAATTCCAGATTTATATTGAATTCAAATTGCACTATCTGCCATGGCAAGATTCAAACCCGAGTCCCCGGGTCGCTGGCTTAATAGAGTAGTGATAATTCCCTTTCTGATTCAGAGCTGATACTGTTAAAGCACTAATATCAATCCTTCAGAAATCTAAGGCTTGCACCTAAGTAATTGCCTAGTGATATTATCACTAGACTATTAGTCCAAAGACCCAAGTAAAGTTCTGGGAAACTGGGTCAAATCTTGCCACGGCAAGTGGTGGAATTTGAATTCAATAATAATCAGGAATTAAGAGTTTAGTGATGACCACAAATCCATTTCCAAATGTCAGGAAAAACCCATTTGGTTCACTCATGCCCTTTAGGGAAGGAAATCTTCTTTCGATACCTGGTCTGGCCTACATGTGACACCAGACTCACAGCAATGTGGTTGACTCCTAACTGCCCTCTGGATAATTAGGGATGGGCAATAAATGCTGGCCTAGCCAGTGACACCCACATCAATGAACGAATTAAAAAAAAACTTTAAGTTATATGTGGGCTGGCAAAACTACTCAATTGTTTAGAGACAAAAAAACTGCAGATGCTGGAATCCAAGGTAGACAAACAGGAGGCTGGAAGAACACAGCAAGCCAGGCAGCATCTGGAGGAAAGGAGAAGTCAACATTTCGGGTATTACCCTGCTTCAGCAAAATTGTTTGACTCCTGTCAGCTTTGAGAGACTTTCTGCCTCTATCTCCCTCTCATATTTTGATTCAATACTGCAGCTTATCTGAGATTGAGTTGGACGATTGTTCTCAATTGACTCTCCCTCCAACTCTCCCCTCCTCGTTCCTCAGCATTTGCTCATCTCTTTCATTCTTTTTCCTTCCATTCAACCCAAGCACTCCCCCTCTCTTCCTGTCACCCTTACTCTGTCTCTCCCCCTCTCTTCCCGTCACCCCAACTCTCGCTCTCCCCCTCTCCTCCTACCACCTCTAGTCTCCCTCTCCCCCCTGTCCTCCTGCCACCCCTACTCCCTGTCTCCCCCTCTCCTCCTGCCACCCCTACTCTCTCTCTCTCCTCCTGCCATCCCTACTCTCTCTCTCCTCTTCTCCTCCTGCCACCTCTACTTTCTCTCTCACTCTCCTCCTGCCATCCCTACTCTCTCTCTCCTCACCTCCTCCTGTCACCCCTACTCTCTCTCTCTCCCCCCTCTCCTCCTGCCATCCCTATTCTCTCTCTCTCCCCCCTCTTTTCCTTGCACCCCTAGTCTCTCTCTCTCTCTTTCTCTCTTCCCTTCCACCTCCCTGCACTCCCCTTCCCTCCCTCCGCCCCCCCATCTGCTTTCTCCTTCTGCCCCACTCCCCTGGTGAAGTAAACCTCGGTTGTGGTCAAACACATTCTGACCACAGGATTTAGCAGTGGAATTTTCCAGGCTGACTCCGTGATGACTGAATTCATTCCCTTTGCTCATTAAACAGAGAACTTTTTTTGTTGAGAGTATAATACACTTTGATCCCCACTTCTTTATGGCCTGGAGATCATCATTGGTGGTTGCTGTGACACTGATGGTATGGCAACAGTGTAAGTTAGGAACACCCCTGTTGAGAGGCTAAAAGGGGAAACTAATATTAACAACCTGTTATATCAGAGACAGCTGGGCTTGTAGAATTGGAAAGGAGGTGAGAGGCCCCTCTAGGCATCCAGAGGAGGGATTGACTTCTTTAGTCAATGAGCTGAAGGATCTGTTGGGATTGATGAAGTCCTCAGGGAGCAAGGGAACTGAAGGGAATGAAAGCAATACTTCAATAGCCCACATCTGCTTTCATTTCTCAAAAACCTCAGACTCTGTTGAAGCAAAGTACCACCAGCAGATGGAGACAGTACATACACCTGCCATCCCCACTGAATTGGGGCTTGCCAGATAGAAATTTAATGAACATTTTTGATGCTGTACGGGAGACAGGAGACATACGTCATCGGCTGAGTTTCCAGGTTACATGGCCAGGACAGTGTTTGGTGTGGGTAGTGAATGTCATGCTATAGGATGCTTCCTGCCCCCTTGTGGACAACATCCTGGATGGTGCAGGAGGGTCAGAAAATTCTCATTGAGAAACCCACAATCATGGATTTTCAGGGATGAGATGCAACTTTTGTCCATTCAATTTTTCTTGATTCTACAGTCTTGGCTTTTTTTGAAGGTTCCAATATTTAATTCATCTGCATGAAATAAGGTGATTAAAGACTAATACAGTGAGAGCTGATGAAGTAGTAGTGTCACGGGACTAGCAGTCTAAAGACCCAGGCTAGTGCTTGGTCAACATTGGTTCAAATTTCACCACAGCAGCTGGTGGAATTTAAATTCAGTTAATAAACCTGGAATTAAAACCTGCTGTCTGTAGTGTCCATTGTTAGTAGTCCATCTAGTTCATTAATGCCCTTCAGAGAAAGAGCACAATGCTCTGGCCTGGTCTGTGATTCCAGCCCCACAATAATATGACTCTGAAATAATCTAGCAAGCTGGTCATTTGTATCAAGCTGCTGTAAATTCTCAAAGAAATGAATCAGATGAACCGCCCAGCATTGACCAAGACATTGAAAATGACAACAATAAAACCCAGCCCTCCCTGCTGACCCTGCAAAGTTCTCCTTACTAACATCTGGGAGCTCATGCCAAAATTTGGAGGGCTGTCCTACAAGACTAGTCAAGTAACAGGCTAACCTAGTCATACTCCTGTAATCATCCCTTATAGACAATGTTAGCTGGGGGGAGGCAATGGACTAGTGGTATTATTGCTAGACTATTAATCCAGAGACCCTGGTAACCCTCTGGGGACTCAGGTCCTCCTTCTCCTTCTCAACACCCTCAATCCCCCATGTGAATTCAATAACAAATCTAGAATTAAGAGTCTAACGATAACCACAAAACCATTGCCGATTGTCAGAAAAACCCATCTGGTTCACTAGTGTCCTTTAGAGAAGGAAACTGCCATCCTCACCTGGGTCTGGCCTACATGCGACTCCAGACCCACAGCATTGTGGTGGACTCTTCCTGCCCTCAAGGTAATTAGGGATGGGCAATAAAATGTTGGCTTAGCCAGTGATGCCTCCATCCTGTGAATGAATGAATAAAAAAAACAACCCAGATACCATTGGGTGTGAGACTGGATATACCCAATAAGGTAGCAGCACTGTGGTATACAGTCAAGAGGGAGCAGTCCTGGGAGCCCTTCACATTTACTTTGGACAACATGAAGTGTCATGACATAAAGTCACATGGGCAAGGAAACCTCCAGCCACCATCCTGAGGTGAAGAATCAGTTCACCTTGTTGAACAACACTTGCAACAAGCACTATAGTGTTAAGGGCACAGAATGTACTCTGGGTGACTACTTCAACATCTGTCACCATGCTCATCACCATTACTAGTTGAGTTGGTAGAATCCTAAAGGATACAGCTATTAGACTGGGATAACAAGGTGTAGAGCTGGATGAACACAGCAGGCCAGGCAGCATCAGAGGAGCAGGGAAGCTGACATTTCGGGTCTGGACCCTTCTTCAGAAATGGGGGAGGGGAAGGGTACTCTGAAATAAATAGAGAGATGGGGAGGCAATGATGGAAGGTGGATAAAGGAGCAGATAGCTGGAGAGAAAACGGACAGGTCGAGGAGGTGGGGATGGAGCCAGTAAAGGTGAGTGTAGGTAGGGAGTTGGTACGGGGGCTGGTCAGTTGAGGGAAGACGGACAGGTCAAGGAGGCGGGGATGAGGCTGGTAGGTAGGGGGTGGGGGTGGGGGTTGGTCAGTGAGGTGGGGGGAGCAGATAGGTGGGAGAAAAGACGGACAGATCAAGGAGGCGGGGATGAGCTGGGCTAGTCTTGGGATGAGGTTGAGGGTGGGGAGATTTTGAAGCTTGTGAAGTCCATATTGAGACCATTGGGCTGCAGAGTTTCTGAGCGAAATATGAGGTGCTGTTCCTGCAACCTTCGGCTGGCATCGTTGTGGCACTGGAGGAGGCCTAGAATGGACATGTCGTCCAAGGAGTGGGGGGGGCGAGTTTAAGTGGATCACGACTGGGAGATGTAGATGTTTGTCACGAATCGAGCGTAGGTGTTCCACAAAGCGGTCTCCAAGCCTCCGCTTGGTTTCCCCGATGTAGAGGAGACCACATCGGGAACAGCGGATACAATATACCACATTAGCGGATGTACAGGTGAACATCTGTTTATTGTGGAAGGTTTTCTTGGGGCCTGGGATGGAGGTGAGGGGGGAGGTGTAGGGGCAGGTATAGCACTTCCTGCAGCTGCAGGGACAAGTGCCAGGGGTCGTGGAGCTAGTAGGGAGTGTGGAGCGGACGAGGGAGTCACGGAGAGAACGGCCCCTCCGGAAGGCAGATAAGGATGGGGAGGGAAAAATGTCCTTGGTAGTGGGGTCAGACTAGACTGGGCATGTGGCAGTTGGCGAGGGAATCAGTAAGAGGGAGAAATCAACTTCACCTCATCCTCTTTGATCTAGCTGCTCACTCACACTCATTTTCAGCTTTGCCACAACAATGATGCCATGACAGCCTGGGTCCAAACACGGACAAAAGAGCTAAGCACAAGCAGTTATGTGAGAGTAACTGCCCTTGACATCAAGGCAGCATGTAACCGAGTGTGGATCAAGGAACCCTAGCAAAGCTGGAGTTAATGGGAATCAAGGAGGAGCTCTCTACTGTCACAAAGAAAGTTTCTTGTGATTACTGGAGGTCAAACATCCCAGGAAGTTACTGCAGATGTCCTCGGGGTTGTATTCTAGGTGCTTCTGTCCATCAAAAGATCAGATGTGGGGATGTTTGTGAATGATTGCACAATGATCAGCATCCTTGCAACTTCTGAAATACTGAAGTAGTCTTTGTCCAAATGTAGCAAGGCCTGGACAACATTCAAACTTGGGCTGATAAGTGATAAGTTACATTCATGTCACACAAGAGCCAGACATTGGCCATCTCCAACAAGAGAAAATCTGACAATTTGGCTTGATATTCGATGGCATTACCATCAATGAATCTCCACTATTAAACATCATAGGGTGACAGCTGACCAGAAACTGAACTGGACCAGCCATATAACTGCAGTGGCTGCAAGAGCAGGTCAGAACCTGGAGATTCTGCAGTGAGTAACTCACATCCTAACACCTCAAAGCCTGTCCAGCACCTACAAGGCAAAAGTCAGGAGTGTAATGGAACATTTTCTACTAGCCTGGAGTGCAGTCCCAACAACACTCAAGAACCTTGACACTATCCAGAACAATGCAGTCTGTTTGATTGGCACTTCATCTATATTCAACATTCATCCCCATCACCACCAATGCACAGTAGCAGCACTGTATACCATCTACAAGATCCCCTGCCAAAACTCACCAAGGCTCCTTTGACAGCACCCTCCAAACCCACAAACTCTACCCTCTAGAAAGGCAATGGTAGCAAGTGCACGGGAGCACCATCACCTGCAAGTTGCTCTCCAAGCCACTCACCATCCTGCCTTGGAACCATGTCATTGTTTTATCACTGTCACTGGGTCCAAAACCAGTAATTCCTTTCCTAACAGCATGGCCGATATACTTACATCTAATGTACAGTGTGCTGTCAACAAAATTGGCCACAACTGACCAAGAGGAGCTGACCTATGACGGTCAGGCCCGGTACTGATGGTGCAGAGCACATGTCACATCTGATTAGCATTGTAACACACATGAGAGTATTCAGTGTTGCTAGTTAGTGTCTAAAGGTGGAAAGGGACAAACAGAAAATCCACCAGTTGGATACTCACTAACCCTCATCAGTCCTGTTCTCAATCTTGGTACATGCTGCCAGTTAACTGTAGGGATGTTAATGTTTGTTCAGCTGGATAAAGGATAATCATTTGTCACATCAGTTATAGGAGTAATGATACCTAGTTCCTGTTTATTTAGAAACATTA
This sequence comes from Rhincodon typus, assembly GCF_021869965.1. Taxonomy (NCBI): domain Eukaryota; kingdom Metazoa; phylum Chordata; class Chondrichthyes; order Orectolobiformes; family Rhincodontidae; genus Rhincodon; species Rhincodon typus. Next base: position 22,653,199 of record NC_063352.1, on the reverse strand, counting down.
GTGTTAGAAGTTGTCCCAACATCTGTGTTGGTAACTGTCAGCACTTCCTGTTTATTCAGCAAGACCAAACTTGAAAGAGGTTTTGATGCTTCAAAGATACAATTAAGTTTGAACTTGTTACCAGGACTGAAGAGAGGGAGATCATTAAATGTCCTGTGCAAAAGCTCCAGCACTGGTAATGGAGACTGTCTGAACTGCTCCAGATTAGGGAAGGGAAGACTTCGCTCCTCCTCAAATCATTCTGTGGGCCCTATTCGTCCTACTAGAAGGTATTCCGGCCATTAGCTAGAAGGGGAGAGTATTATTTCTATGATACCCCCCCCCATGGTTGGTTGACTTGTGGCTGTTTGTCTCGAAGGACCACCTATGTTGAATAGCTGCTCCAGATGTGATGCCTGTGAAGGTATTGTCCAGTGAGGAATCTGAGGAGCGTGAGGGTGAAGCAATGGGAAATGGACAGGGACTTGGATAGAGAACACTGTGGTAAGAGGAGAGAGAGAAAAGGCAATGTTACTCTGAAGGCAATGGCTTCTTAATTCAAGTGTTTGTTCGAACTTAAATATTAATACAAACAGGAGTGTGCTTGAACTTTGAATGGAGGATATAGCAGGGATGGTTTTGCTAAAGGTGAGGAGTCTGCATTGGGCTCATAAGACCCTGTGTAATGAGCAGGCCATCTGTATTGTTATGGCAGCCATTTCACTCACTCCTACGGTGCCTTTAAACAGCCTAATTGGCTGCTCTGATTGTCGGTCAGTGTAAGCCCACTGTGGCTACTTCAAAACAATTGCAGTCTAAAGTCACTATTTATAAGAAAAGATTTTGGTTAGAGATCGGGACAGTTTGTTGTTCCATTCTAAATTAAAGTGCTAATTAATTTCTCAGTTCTCAAAGGTTTTAAATAGGTTAGAAATTAATTGTCAATATTAAGGAAAAAAAATCCCAGCCCTTGTGAATTAAAATACTTGCATTTGCCAGTGTAAAACATACAGATTGCAGCAGGCACCTGCTAAAAAACATTACTAAAATAATTAAATATTGAAAATTGATTATTGACTTACCAATTATGACAACAGGGGAAGAAGTGTATACCATTCAGCCTTTCAAGCTTGCTGTGCTCTCCTATAGCTAGCCTGTACCTGAACTTTATTAATCCCCTTTGTTTCTATACCTCATCATATCTTTATCTAAAACAAGACCTAGCAAGCTCAGTTGACCTCCAGCAATCTTGTTGGGGATGGATCAAGGAGTTCCCAACCAATACCATAGGGATTTCTCCACAAATTACCTCTTATCCCCTTAACCCCAGTTTTCCTGCCATCATTTCCTCGTTTCATCAACTGGAGAAATGTTCCATAGGTGTTTCCAGCCCCCATGCCTCCAAGCTTTATGTTTTGTACTCTATTGGGCTGTTTCTCAACAGACTGCATCACAACCAAGCCTTTTCCTTTCCTTGCCTGGTCCAGTTGTCAATGAGAGAATGAAGCGGCAGTCATATGGTTATGAGGTGGGGCGACAATGATAATATAACTGACTTATTTCCTAAGGACCTTTCGTCTCACATTGCCTGGGGTACTGAGACCAATAATGACGGCACAAGTTGCTGTTTTGGCTGGGATCATGGAAAGTAACACAGAACTTGCTGATTTAATTCATATATAAAAGGGTAGGTCATACGCAGAACAAGCAGTAATTTTTGTCACTTTTATTGAGGCTTGGGTGCTGTGTAACAAACTGACAATTGGTATGGAAACCCTTTCCTCCCCTTTATTCTTAACTGTCCTCCAACAACCCCCAACTCTATGTCCAATTTCCCACCTTTCACAGGCCTCAATTACTTTTAACACTGCAAGTAAATCACTGGATAACCCTGACAGATTATTTTCCTGTTAAAGGGGCATTTCAGAGACTCATAAAAATTAAAGAGTTAGCCCAGCTGGAGGCAGTGAAAGCAGACTCACCGCTCCCCCCCCCCCACCATCCCTTTAAGCTAACTATCTGCAGCAGCTAATTAACACTGAAATTAAATTTGCGATGTTAACCCTCCCATGGTCACTAATTGCCCTCCCCCATCTGCCTGCCAACATTACACATCCCTGATTCTCTCTGTGCAAATTAATAACAAAAGGGACAATGGAGTAATATTTGAGCTGCAAACACAGATTAATATCATGTTTCAGTTTTTCTTCTAATGTTAAGAAAGATCGATTGATTACTAAATATTCAAATCCCAACTGTGTTCACTAATTTACTTAAAGAGATGTTGTTTTCCTTCAAAACAAAGTGGGAAACCTTATTATGGAATTCCATAGCACAGAAAGAGGCCATTCTGCCCATTGTAACTGTACCTGCTCCATGAAAGAATGATTCAATTTCTGTACATCATGATGTACAAGTTAACTCTGCTTATAAGATTACTCCATTTCTTGGCATCAAAAATCACACTTTTTAATATATCTTGATATATTGACATCCCTTTAGAGTCACAAATTGCTATGCAGCTGGCCTTTATGTTTCACGTCTGGAAGTCAGTGCATCGGATCAAGCAAGTGATATGGGCTGTGCTGCAAAGATGCACTAAAGAATTTAAAACATGCTCACACAAAGGAGATTTACCATATGACAAACATAACAGAATTGCCACCAGCAAAAAGAATGAAGTATGGGAGCTGCTTTCAAGCTAAAAGTCACAACATTTGCTAACTTGTCAAATAACTGCTGCAACAAGAGAATATCACATTTGTGAAGAGCTAGGTGTGAGAATGAATGGAGAATGGAATCTGCGCTGAGGAAGATGCCCAGGACCAAATACACCAGGAGAACAGGGACAGGAGCAGACACTGAACTGGTCTTTAGAAACATGAGTTGGATCGGTTATATTTGCAATGTGAATATAGACACAGCAAATCAAACCCCGAGTCTAGCAAAGATTTCACAGCATTAACTAGCTGGTGGAATCCAGAATGGAATAATTCAGTGTTGCAGCACAAGTACACTAGTTCTCAGAGGCTATTGGGAGAAAATATTTGGTCTAACCTCTGTTTTAAATAGGTGACACCTGGTTTTTAAACAGTGACCACCCCGTTCCCCCCGCCAAAGATCTAATCATAGCATGGAAACAGACCCTTCGGTCCAACCAGTCAACGTCAATCATAATCCCAACTAAACTAGTCCCACCTGCCTCTGCTCGGACCATATTCCTCCAAACATTTCTTATTCATGCACTTATCTAAATGTCTTTTAAATGTTGTAACTGTACCTGCATCATGACAAGTTCTCCCATTAGAGGAAACACTCTCTTTACATCTACCCTGTTAAGGCTTCTTAGGGCTTTATATGTTTCAATCAAGTTGTCTCTTACTCTTCCAAATACCAGCAGATGTGTCTGACCCTTCCTCATAAAACAACCTTCCCATTCCAGGTATTAGTCTTATAAATCTTCTCTGAACTGCCTCCAACACATTTACTTCCTTTCTTAAATAAGGCAACCAGTACTGCACACGGTACTCTAGATGCTGTCTCACCAGTGCCCAATATAATTGAAGCATAACCTCCCTACTTTTGTATTCCGTTCCCCTCACAATAAATGATAACATTTGATTAGCTGCCCTAATTACTTTCTCTACCTTCATACTAACCTTTTTGTGATGCATGCACAAGGACACCCAGATCTCTTCACATCTCAGAGCTCCCTAATCCTTGTCATTGAGATAATACGCTATTCTTACTAAAATGGACAATATCACATTTCCAAATTTTACGCTGTTTACCACACCTTTGCCTAGTCATTTAACTTACCAATGTGTTTTTGTAACCTTCCTGTATCCTCTTCATAACTTACATCCCTATCTTTGTACAATTTTGTCAACAAAATTGGCTACTATATCTTCTGTCCTTACAGCTATGTCATTTATATAAATTGTAAACAATTAAGATTCTAGCATCCCCTGTGGCACACCATTTTTTTACATTTTGCCAACCTGAAGAAGACCTATTTACAACTACTCTCTACTTTCTGTTAGGCAGTCAATCTTCTATCCATGACATTATGCTACCCCCTGTCATGAGCCTTTTTTTTACCACAACCTTCGATGTGGTACCTTATCAAATGCTGGCTGGAAATCCCAATACAGCTGATTCCCCTTTATCCACCATTTCAAATGACACCTTTAATGCAATAAAACTTCCCTCGGAGCTTCACAGAAGTAATTAACAGTCAAGACTTAATTACAGACCGCATAAACAGATATTATTCCACATGGCCAAAAGGTTGGTGAAGAGGTTTAGACTTAAGGAGCATGTATAAGAAAGAATGAGAGTGGAAGAAAGGGGAGGGGAGGGATTTCAGAGGTTACAGTCTCAGTGGCTAAGGTGTATCATAGAATCATAGAACCAATGTGGCCCCTGATTGTGGAATGATAAAATTTGTTGGAGCATGGAGTTCCATAGGATCAGAAATGGAGGAGTGCAGAGTTCTTGGAGGGCTGTAGGATTAAAGGAGGTTGCAAAGAGAAATAAAGTAGGGAAATGCCCCACCAAAGAATTTCATAGTCACTCTCTGACCCTTCCTTCTCCACCCCTGGACCATGACCCCAGTACCAAACATTAAACTATTGTTTCCTGAACAGTTACTGGCCTCATCTCTGATAGTAATCTTTCCTCCACAGCTTTCCAGTTTAGGAGGGAAGGGAAAGGATGAGAGCAGAAATGTGGCTGATAATTTCTCAACTCCATACAGCTTGTTTCTACCTCCTTCTCAAGATCCATAAACAAGACAGCCCAGGTAGTCTAATCATTTCATCCTGTTTCTGACCCATTGAACTGGTTGCTTCCTACCTCTACTCCATTATTTTCTTCCCTTGTCTTGTTTCTTATCTTCTGACATCCTCTGTCTCTTCAAAAGTTCTAATTTCCTGGCCCTGCCTGTCTCGTCTTCACCAGTGGGAGTTAATCCCGTTGCACTTCCATCCCCATCAGGACAGATTTGAGGGCTTACTACTTTTTTCTTTATTGGTGATCAACCAGCTTCCATTAGCAACCACCCTCCACTGCCTCACTGAACTTAATTTCTTATTGATTTTTTTTTTCTTTAATTCGAATGGTCTTTGTTATTAACAATGTGGAAAATTCCTTGCTCCAGTCCTGCCAGAGGCTCCCTCCCTCAACTTTTAACCATACCTTGTAGCAGTGCTACATCCTGAATTAGAAAACTTTATCAGCTTGGCTTCCAATTATGACTTTCCTCTTAGTTTCACTTGGTTCATCTTAAATCCTCTTCTTTTTCTATATCCATTACTTATGGCTTAGTATTCCTTGTAAATCCACTGACTATACTTCCTGGCCCCCTGCTTCTTGTAAATGCCCTGTATCATTTTCCCAGTTTCTCCATCTCTGTCATCTTTGTTCCAATGAGACAACCTTTCACATCAGTCTTTCTGAAATGTCATATTTTTTCCTCAAAAGAGGATTTCCTCTTTGCCCAGCCCCACCATCCCCGTATTCTCCAAACACACATTTCCCCCACCACAACCCCCAACAACTCTCCACAACAAGAAATGATCGATAAGGCTCTCAGCCATATCCGGCCAATTCCCACACTGCTTCTCTCACCCCTTCCTTCTCTCCTAGAACCATGATAGAGTTATCCATGTCCTCACTGTTTCACCCCCACCAGTCTCCATGTTCAAACCATCATTTTCCACCACTTCTGTCACCTCCAGCATGATGCCACTGTTAAATACATCTTCTGAAGAGACCAATACTTCCATAATGCACTGGTTCACTCCTCAAACACACCCAATACCTTTGCCCCTTCCCACAGCACCTTTCCATTGACATACACAAGATGTGATGCTCACCCTTTTGCCTCTTCCCTTGTCATTGCCTAAGACCCCAAACATGCTTTTCCAGTGAAACGGCAAATTACATCCATTTCTCGCAATTTCATCGAACAGACACACTGCTCAATGCAGTTTCCTTTCCACGGGGGAGATCAAGCACAGATTGGGTGACTATTGCTGCTCATCCCAGTTCAGTGCACAAACGTGAGCCTGATCTCCAGTGGCCTAGCATTTTAAACCTCCAACTTACTCTCACACTGACACTTTGACCTGCTGCACTGTTCCAATGAAGCTTGAACAGCAGCCCCATTTATGGCTTACAGCCTTCTGCACTGAACGTTGAGTGAATCGATTTCAGAATATAATCTCCAGGCCCACATTTTGTTTACTTGTCTTGACGTGTTTTGGTTTTTCTCTTATTTTCAACTCAGGACAGTAGTCACCTTTTCTAGCCACATCTATTGTTTGCAAACATCATTATCTTCTAATGTTATTCAAACTATCCACCCTATCCCAGATGTTTCTTTGTCCTTGTTTTGCCGACTCTTTGCTCAAATCCTCTGCTCTCTCTAACTTTTCCCAGTGTATTAGCTTAAAACATTTAGCCCGAATCTTACATGGAATGCCAATCATTGTAAAATTGTTACTTCACTCATGGCATTTCTCTGCCTGGACATGCTCCACATTTCTGATTGGGTCCTCCGAACCTGGCTGCTCCATAAATGCAAAGCGTACAGTCTATTGATAGTTGAATTGGGTGGCGGAAGGTGGGTGTTGTAAGTGGCCAGGAGGGCAAATAGGCAGATTGGTAAGTTGGTGCCCATAGAGGGTGGCAGGTGGGTAGCTTGGGTGAAGTTGGGAGATGTTATCAGATCAGGCAGATAGCTGGGTCACATTTTGGGTTGTGTGTTTGGCCTCCAATCAGCCAGAGACCAGAAGACATGGGCAATAACTGTGTTTCTTCTTTCCACAGATGCTGTCTGACCTGCTGAGAATTTTCATAATTTTCTGTTCGTATTTTAGATTTTCAGCATCCGCAATTTCCGGCTTTTCAGCTTCAAAACCTTGTTTGTATCACAAATCCAAAATTATGGTATCAATTAGTAAGTGTGGATTTTATTTGCTGAATTCCTATCTCAATCTTTGAAAAGTACTTGGATGAGTACTTGAAAGTCATTATAATCAAGGCTGTGGACCCTAAGTAGTGGTAAGTGGGACTGGTGTAGGTTTAGAGTAGTTTTTGTCAATGCAGATCTGATGGGCCAAAGGCTCTATTCTGCATTGTTTGATTCTATCCTTTAAGATGAATACTCAGGAATGCTATTCCCTTCAGTTCTGAGGAAGGGTCACATCACCTGAAACGTTTCTCTCCACAGATGCTGCCAGACCAGCTGAGTTTTTCCAGAAATTTCTGTTTTTGTTTCTGATTTACAGCATCCGCAGTTCTTTCGGTTTTTACTCAGGAATGATTGTTTTGAAGCACTTGATTTTGAAGGGTCTGTTATGACAAAAGAGTACTGGGCAATCACTGGTTCGGCTTTATATGCATCTTGGGCACTTCCTTGGAGTGTCGCTGGGATCTCTTCAAAGCGAAGCATTGATTTGTCAACACTAGAGGGAGCCAAAGCCTTGAACCTGTATGAGGCAGTCTAGGGCTAATAATAAGCTCAGTGACAGGGTTATGTGCAAAAGGCGTGTTTGACAAGTTTGTTTTAAATTGAGCTGATTTCTAAAAACAGTCTGGTAGAGATTCCCTTTTAAAATACATACATATAGGGTGAAACATGAAGCAAATATATTGAGCAGGTGGAGAGAGAGGGATTACATATCTCCTGTTGAATGGGATACACTGAATTTGCTGCATGTTCCCTCAATGCCACACCATGTGTGAAACTCTTATATAGGCTATAAAATAACTAGCCTTTAATTTATCTTTTTGATTTTGCCTTCTTTAATGCTTATTTTAATGTCAATGGTTTTATCCTGAGCTGTGAGGTAAATGGGCAGGAATGACCTCAGTTTCTAGTCCGAATGTCGAACAACTGTGACAGTCACTTACTGTAATTATGATCCCAGTAGTAATTCTGTACGCTCATTAACACCTGTCTGGTAAACAAGCTGCCTGTTTTTAATTATTGACTAGCCAGGCATAAGATGCAGTACTCGAACAATCTACAGCTTCATGTTGTGCAAGGTATTTGTGGGGGGTGGGGGGGTGAATGAAATTGGTGTCAACAGGAGTCTGCCAGGGAAAGAAAACAATATTTAAAAAAAGCCACAGCAAAAAAAAATAATGAAGATTAAATATTTCAATTTTGAAATGCCTGCTGAAAGGAGCAGTCCATGGGATTCTGGTGCACAGCTCCCCTGTGTGCTGCTTCTAACACTTGAGCTGTAAACGCCACATTGCAAACTGTTCTGTGATGGATGCAGAGTTTTGTAGTGTACAGAGCACAAAAATACAGAGCTCTGATCTTAACAAGATATGCAGGCATTGAATGCATTCAGCTGAGATATATCATGGGCAAACACACACAACACTGAGGTTGTTTGAGGTACAACACTGTATGCAGGAGAACATGCAATGAATTGAGTTATAACACCATATACAGGCAAACATACACAAGACAGAAGTGTAACACTCCTGTTCAAAACCCTGTCTTTTCATTCCCAGTTATGATCCCTATGAATGAACCCATTCTTCAGTACCTTAATTAATGGAAGCCAACCCATTCACTCCCATCAGGCAAAATCTAGAGTTATCTAGCTTAACCCTAACCCTATTGCATAAATATTTGGAGTGTAGCAACAGGAGTAGTCCATTCAGCTCATGACGCCTGCTGTGCCATTTAATACAATCATAGCTGGTTGAATATTTCAATGTCTCCAGCCCCCCAACCTCAAATGCCATTGGGTTTCAGAAAACTTGGTATAATTACAGCTTTCTGAATGTTGAACATAACAAATCAAAGCCCACTTTATGACAGCACCATTGTCTCCTCTCAACAGCTCAGGCATCATCTGCTAAGGAGTGTATGATTATTGCATTTGTACACATTCTCATAACCTTTAGACTTGATCCTAAACAGGTATTTTTACAGCTTAAAATATGTTAGATTACGGCAGAATATAGAACTACAATCAGTTTTGCGTGCAGTGGGGTAGAAATTGATTAGTACATGTATATTTGGAGCAAGGAAAATTTTCTAACTATTTTAACTGTAGGATCTTCTCCGCAACGCCTTTCCCCACGACCCAATTTCTCACCCACTTCCTAGTTCTATGCCAGACTTGTGAGCACTTGGTGCACCAGATGCATTAAAAAGTAACTGTTGGCTATTTAAAGGCATGGCTAATCTTCAGAAATCAGAAGTTTTTTTTTAAAGTAGATCGCTTCCCAATGAATGACATTTGAGATAATAATATTTCATTATGGATTACTGAAAACCAATTTGCAGCTCTTAATTATTCCATTAAGTTGACTGGATTTGAACAGTAGAGGCATTAGAGTCAACTGCTGTTCACTGACTGACCTGTTTGCTGTACACTGCTATGTATCAGAGTTTCATATAAAATAATAGAAATTGTCCCTTGTTGTGCTCCGAATGAGTTTGGAATGCTGGGACAACAGATAATCAATTTTCTGGAACAAACACAGAGGACGCTAGAGAAACTCAGCAGGTCTGGCAGCATCAGAAATAGATTTAATTCTTTTCAGTACAGTCTTCCTCTGAAAAACGGACATAGCAAATTCGAAACATTAACTCAATTTGCCTCCACTGATGCTGCCGTACCTGCTGAGTTGCTCCAGCATTCTGTGTTTGCTTCAGATTTCCAGCATCTGCAGTATTTTACTTTTAATCGAATTTCCTGGAGCTCTGCTCTGCAAACTGAGAACATCCAGGATATGTCTGAAGGCACATTGCCTGTGGACAACTCCTGGAGTTGCAAGTGATCTCCTCAGGCAGACATCAGGCCCCTTGTGTTTCTTGATTAATTCACAGGATATGTTCATCACTGCAAAGCCAGCATACTGCGAAGGCTAAGGGCCTTGACACATTCCGACAATAGTACTGAAGACTTGTGCTCCAGAACTTGCTGCTCTCCCAGCTAAGCTCCTCCAGTACAGTTACAACTCTGGCATCTACCCGAAAATGTGGAAAAATATCCAGGTATGTCCTGTGCACAAAAAGCAGGACAAATCTAGCCCAGCCAATTACTTCCCCATCACTCTATTCTCGATCATCAGTAAAGTGATGAAAGTTGTCATCAACAGTGCTATCAAGCAGCATCTGCTTAGCGATAACTTGCTTAGTGATGCCCAGTTTGGGTTCTGCCAGGCCCACTCAGCCTTGATTCAAACATGGACAAAAGAGCTGAATTCCAGAGGTAAGGTGAGAGTGACAGTCCTTGACATCAAGACTGCATTCGACCGAGTGTGGCATCGAGGAGCCCTAGCAAAACTGGAATCAATGGGTATCAGGAGGCAACCAGCAGAAGGTTCAGAGTCACACAAGCCACATAGGAAGATGGTCATGGTTATTCATCTCAGCTCCAGGACATTCTGCAGGAGTTGTTCAACATAGTGTCCTTGGCCCAATCATTTTCAGTTGCTTAATTGATGACCTTCCCTCCATCATAAGGTAGAAGTTGGGGTGTTCACCAATGGTTGCACAATGTTCACACCATTCACGACTCCTCAGATATTGAAGCAGTCCATTTTCAAATGCAACAAAATCTGCACAATATCCAGGCTTGTGCTAGCAAGTGGCAAGTAACATTCACACCACACAAGTACCAGACAATAACCATCTCCAATAAGAAACAATCTAACCAGCACCCCTTGACATTCAATGATGATACCACTACTGAATTCCCCCACTATTAAATCCTGGGGGTTACCATTAACCAGAAACTCAACTGGACTAGAAGACCAGGAAAAAACTGAAAGAACTGCTGATGCTAGAAATCAGGAACAAAAACAGAAATTGCTGGAAAAACTCAGCAAGTCTAGCAGTGTCTGTGGATAAAAATCAGAGTTAACATTTCATGTTCAGTGTACTGTTCTGAAGAAGGTTCACTGGACCCAAAATGTTAACTCTGATTTCTCTCCACAGATGCTGCCAGACCTGCTGAGTTTTTCCAGCAATTTTTGTTTTTGTTTCAGAGGTTAGGAATACTGCGGCAAGTAACTCACCTCCTGACTCCTCAAATACTGTCCATCATCTACAAGGCACAAGTCAGGAGTGTGATGGAATACTCCCCACTTGCCTGGATGGGTGCAGTTCCAACAACACTCAAGAAGCTTGACACCATTCAGGTATAAAGCAGCTCGCTTGATTGACACCACATCCACAAGCATCCACTCCCTCCACCACTGATGATCAGTATCAGGAGTGTGTACCATCTACAAGATGCACTGCAGAAATTCACCCAAGATCCTTAGATAGCACCTTCCAAACACATAGTCACTAACATGGAGAAGGACAAGGGCACAAGAGCCATGGGAACACTACCACCTGCAAATTCTCCAAGCCACTCACCATCCTGACTTGTAAATATATTGCCATTCCTTTAGTGTTGCTGGGTCCAAATCCTGAAATTCCCTCCCTAAGGGCACTATTGGTCACCCAAAGCACATGGACTGCAGCAGTTCAATTGGCACCTCACCACCACATTCTCAAGGGTAACCAGTGATGGGCAATAAATGGTAACTCAGCCACTGTTGCCCACGACCTGCAAGTAAAAAAAAACACAACTGACTTTCTTTGTGGTAGCGAAAACTCCAACCAATGGAGAGTTTTGCCCTTGATCACTATTGTTTTTAATTTTATTTGGTCTCCTTGGTGCCAGATTTGGTCAATACTGCCTTGATCGAAACATCAGGTGTCATAAATGTTGCAAGCTGCATTAAGCTCCATCCAGTCTGATGAAACCATATCATCTTGGGCGAAGAATGAGGAATCTAGCTTGAAATCCTGATGGGGACATATGTATCACATTGATAGTCTTAATAATTATGTGTAACTTAGTGATATAATTTGTGCCTATTGCTATCATGCAATAAATTACATTTTATTGTTAAGACAAGTGCCTCTTGCTGTTAAGACTTACTAGTGGTTCATTCTCTACCACTGTTAACCAAATGTGACCCAATATAGAAATTAAGATCGGCAAGAGCAGTCTACCACCAACCATTACCTTGTAGTGTTTGGTTCTGCAGCTCATATAACATGGTGATCAGTGGTGAGATCATTACCTAAATACTGGCAGTGACAATTGTAGAAAACATCCAGTCATTCCAGGAGAAAAAGGTTTCAGATCGCAAATTAGTTTATCAGTTTATTTTGAAAACACTCAGTCTGTCAGTCTGTAGCTGCAAATGATTAAACAAACTAACAACCAACAAAACCTGGGAGGGAACTGCACAACAAAAGCAGTATTCCAAGTTGAAACCATCACCTCAGAGCTAATAGCTCAGTAGAAACTGTGTGGGCTGGTAAGAGAATGAGAAAACTAGTCATGTTTGGCGTTTACAGAGTCTTTAGTGCAGAAGGATCTATAAGGACAATACTGATTCAAGGTTTGGCTGGGAAGCAACTTATTCAGAGCTCTGAGAATAAATATAAAAGCCCCTGTTAGGCAAAGAGGAAAGGGTTAAATTAACAGCAGAAAGTACCAGGCTGGGAAGTGAAGAAGTAAAAAGTGTCTCTCTGCCATTGTCAGTAGTTGCTATGAAGTATGGCTACAGTAGTGAAATCAAGAGCTGTTAAATTTACCAATACTGAGGCTGTGGCATCAGATGTGTCTTGGAGCAGACTTACAGCAATAAAAGGGGAATTTAAAAGATTTAGAAGACAGAGTTTGACAGAAGAAGAAAGGAGAATTTTAATATTGAGATAAAATTGGGAGGCACATAAATTAAACCGCAGATTTGGTGGGAAGATTTAATCAAGCTGCAGTCACAGAAGTAAATTTGAAGATCAGGGAAAAGGATTTGCATTGCATATTATGCTGTGAAGGTGAAAAAGCTTCCATTTTGCATGCAAAGAAGTCAGAAACCTCTATTTTGACTCTATAGCATGGAAGAACCTCTACTTTTCCCTCAGGAACCAAGAAGCTGTTATTTTAATCACAAGTTGGAAAACCCACATCAAGCAGTATAGAGATACTGTCTTGCTATTCAACAGAATTTAAAGCTTTAAAAGAGGTATATTACGACAGCATTGCCATACTACTGAATCAGAAATGAATTATCTCGCTACAATGGAGTTTAGAAGTATGTAAAACAAGGATTAGGGTACAGCATTGCTAAAGTATAGAGATCAAATTTTGTGGGCACAGATACACAGCAAGATCGTTTCATGCTTCTATTTTGCAACAAATCAATCAGGTTACAAACAGCATTGACATGCTATGGATTTAAATTGCTTTGGAGACAGATGAGTAAAAATCATAGAAAAAAGACATAGCAGAAGAAATAATACTGCTTTGTTGATTTAATGTCAGAGATGGGCCAAACAGAACACAGGATTGGACATCGTAGACAAAATACTTCTTAAGGTATAAATTTGCTTCAAAATTAGATGTTAAATGTGAAGATGAACAAGTATTCAATAGGAGCTACAGCAGATGATGTTATAAATCGCCAAAATGTAAAGAAGATATAAATACTTTTGAAAATGATATTCAAGCTTTGAACAATTACTTTAATCTGAGAACAATCAAGACTTTTGAAAAGGCACGTTTTAACAGAACAGTTTAAATGACCCGCACCTCCACCGCATTCTGAGGCAGAGTTCCAAAGTCTTACAACCCCTCAAGAGAAAAAAGTGAAGATTGCTGCAAAAGCTTTAGCCTTATCTTTTGCACTGATGTGCTGTGCTCTTCCATCATTGAGGATGGGGATATTTGTGGAGCCTCCGCCTCCAGTGAGTTAATTGTCCACTACCATTCCAGACTGGACGTGGCAGGACTGCAGAACTTAGATCTGATCCGTTGGTTGTGGGATTGCTTAGCTCTGTCTATCACTCGTTGCTAATGCCATTTGGCATTCAAGTAGCTCTGTTTGGTGACTTCATCAGGTTGACACCTCATCTTTAGATATGCCTGGTGCTGCTCCTGGCATGCCCTCCTGCACTCTCCATTGAACCAGGGTTGATCCCCTGGCTTGAGTAGGGGTTATGCTGGGCCATGAGGTTCCAAATTGTACTGGAGTACAATTCTGCTACTGTTGATGGCCCACAGTGCTTCCTGGATGCCCAGTCTTGAGTTGCTAGGTTTGTTCTAAGTCTGTCCCCATTTGGCAGTGCGATAGTGCCACACAACACAATGGAGATTATTTTCAATGTGTAGGTGGGACTTTGTCTCCATAAGGACTGTGTTGTGGTCACTCTTACTGGTACTGTCATAGACAGAATAATCTGCAGCTGGCAGATTGGTAAGGATGAGATCAAGTATGCTTTTCCCTATTGTTGGTTTCCTCACCACCTGCTGCAGAACTATTCTAGCAGCCATGTCCTTTAGGACCCGACCAGCTTGATCAGTAGTACTGCTGCTGAGCCACACTTGGTGGACATTGAAATCCCCCACCCAGAATACATTTTGTGCCCTTGCCATCTTCAGTGCTTCTTCCAAGAGTTGTTCAACACAGAGGAGTACCTATTTGTCAGCTGAGGGAGGACAGTACTTGGTAATCAGCAGGATGTTTCCTTGCCCATGTTTAACCTGAAGCCATGAGTCTGTAAGCAATGTTGAAGACTACCAGGGAAACTCCCTCCCAACTGTATACTACTGTGCCACCACCTCTACTGGGTCTGTCCTGTGGTGGGACTGGACATATCCAGGGATGGTGATGGTGGTGTCTGGGATGTTGTCTGTAAGGTATGATTACATGAGTATGGCTATGTCATGCTATTGTTTGACTAGTCTGTTTGATCAGCTCTCCCAATTTTGGCACTAGCCCCCAGATGTTAGTGAGGAGGACTTTGCAGGGTCGATAGGGTGGTTTCTGCCGTTGGCTTTTCCAGTGCCTAGGTCGATGCCAGGTGATCCGTCCGGTTTCATTTGGTGGGTAGTTTGGAGAGGATAAAGTCAAGTATGTTTATTGCTCAACTGGTTCTTTCACCTCCTGCTGCAGGCCCAGTCCAGCAGATACATTCTTTAGTACTCAGCCAACTTGGTAAGTCCTCTCTGCCAACACATCCAGGAGTATGTTTTGCTCTGGCCCACCCTCAATGCTTTTTCAGAGCGATCTTCAGTATGGAAGAGTAGGGATGCATGATGTGTAAATCTCATGGACTATGTGTGGTCTGGAGTCAATGTTGAGGAATCCAGGAGGCCATTCCTCCTGACTGTATACCACTGTACCACCACCTTTCATGGGTCTAATGCCCAGGGAGGTGATGATGACATCTGCGACATTGTCTACAAGGTATGATTCTGAGTCTAACTAGGTTCAGCCCATAGCTTGACCAGTCTGTGGGAGATCTCTCTCAATTTTGGCACCTATTCCCTACAATGTATTAGTAAAGATGATTTTGCTGGAGAGAGAGAGAGAGAGGGGGTGAGAGAGAGACTGTGTGTGTGCGTGCGTGTGAACATGCGTGTGTGTGCGCGTGTGCATGAGTGTGCGTGTGTGTGTCCAGTAGTTTCCTTATTACCCATGATTAAGACTATTTATTTTATTCCATTATCAATTAAATTCAAGTTTGATCAGTTTCCATGGGTTAATTTGAACTCTTGTCTCCAAGGGATTAGTCTGAGCCCCTGAATACTACTCCAGTAACATTGTCAATATGTTATTGTTCCTATATGCTAACTAGAGACCTAAAATCTGTTTCAGTAGAAAGGATTTACATTTATAGAGCACCTTTCTCATAACATCTCTCTTCGTATTTGGGGAACAATTTCAAAGTTTGAGGATGTTACAAACTTGGAAGCATTGCAAACTGTAAGGAGGACAGTGTGGAACTTCAGAAGGACATTGACAAGTCGGAGTGGGTAGATAGGTGGCAGATGAAGTTCAATGTGTAGAAATATAAGGCAATACATTTAATGCAATGTGCATGGAGAAACAATATAAAGTAAAGAGTACTATTCTAAAGGGTTGTGCAGAAGCAAAGAGACCTGGACGCATGTATGTATTAACTCATTAAACGTGGCAGCACAGCTAGAGCTGATAATGTACACAGTATTCCAGACTTTATTAATAGGGTATATGAGTGGGCAGTTTACGCTGAATTTATTTAGGAGACTAGTTAGACCTCAATTATAATATTATGTGTAATTTGGGAGCCACAATTTAGGATGGATATGAACACAGTGGAGAAAGTGCAGAACAGGTTTATGTGAATGGTTCCAGGGATAGGAAACATAAGTTATGAAGATAAGTTAGGACTATTTTCCTTGGAGAAGTGCAGGCCAGGGGAAGATCAAAAACTTCTAGAAATTTTTGAAATCATAAGGTATATGGATAGAATAGATAGGAAGAAACTTTCCTCTCATAAAGGAATCAAAAGTCAGAGGGCACAATTTTAAAGTTTTTGCAAAAGAAACAAATGTGAGGCAAGGAAAAATCTTCACACAGAGTGGTTCAGATCTGGAATTCATTGCCTGGACGTTTAGTGGAAATAGTTCTAATTGAAGCATTCAAGAGGGTATTGGATGATTATTTAAATAGAAACATGTGCAGGGTTGCAGGGAAAAGGCAAGAGATTAGCACTAAGTCAAAATGCTCAGGGAACTGATGGAGACATGATGGGCCAAATGGCCTAATTATGCACCATAACAACCGAGTTTCATAACTTCAGGGTATCCCAAAGGACTTTACAGCCAATGAAATACTTTTAAAGTGCAATCACTATTGTAATGCATCAGTGAATGTCTTGCAATGAGCATCCAAAAGCAACAATTCTGGGTCATCTGTTTTGTATGCTATTAGTTGATGGATAACATTGGACAAAGCACTGGGGAGAATTCTCCTGCTTTCTTTTTAATGTGCAATTTTGCGGGCATCAGAATTGTAGCACCCACGACAGAGCTGCACTCCCTCAGTACTGCTTTGGAGCATCGGTCTAGATTATTGGCACAAGTCGCTGGAAGTTTAAGGCTCTTCAGCACTGAGCAGAGCATTGGGATTTGCTGTTACAGCTGTAGGCTAGCAAGGTGTCAACATTAACAAGTACTGTTTAATGTCTCTTTCTCTATTCCTCTCAACTTCACAATATACCTGTGGACTTCAAGTAGTCCCCAGCCCAACACCACACCCCCACAAATCTGTTATTATTCTTCCTTAAATAGTGGTGTTGAACTGGTTTACCTCCTCAGAACCACTGTTGGTGGGATAATCCCCTTGGTGTTATTTGACATTGAGACCCTTGACCAGTTGGAAATGACCCAGGATAGATACTACTTCTGAGATATCAGCTGAGACTCCTCCCATCCTGAATGAATTCTTTTATTGGCCAATCTGATATTAATGTGCCCTTACCCCAGAGTCTTTAATTATTACTTAATTCTTTGAGCTAGTCACCCAAAGACCACCACCATTTTTTCTCATCCCTGACACCAAATATTCTCCTGACATTGAGTTTCCTGTATAAACCTAAGAATGACCATAAGATACATTCCAAAACAATTTACTTTTCTGAATGTTCACATATGAGGTCAACCCCATGGAATCTTTCCCAACATCTCAAATGTATTACCTTCAAACATAGCATCGGTCCTCTGTTTGAATATTCTCACCTATCTTCTCTAACTCACCTGAGATGGAAATTTATATCAATGACTTGGATGTGGGGTAGCAGAGGTGTGATTGCTAAATTTGCACATACAAAGGTAGCTAGGAAACTATGTTGTGAAAAGTTCACATGGAGTATGAAAAGGGATATAGATTGGTTAAGTGAGTGGACAAAAATTTGGCAGATAGAGAATGAAATAAGAAAATGTGATCTTGACCATTTTGCAAGAAGAACAGAAAAAAACGATATACTGTTTAAATGGAAAGAGATTGCACTGTTCTGAGGAGCAGAGGGATCTGGCTCCCCAGTACATGATCACAGCAAGTTAACATGAAGATGAAGCAAGTCATTAGGAAGAGAAATGGAATGTTGTTGTTTATTGCGAGGGGAATGGAGTGTAACAGTAGGGATGAATTACTATGTGTTGCTCAGGGCATTGGTAAGACCAATTTGGAGTATCGTGAGAATTCAGAGAAGGTTCACTTAACGGATACAGGGATAGTGGAGGAGTTTATCTTATGAGGAAAGGATAGACAGGCTGAGCCTGTATTCATTGGCATTTAGAAAAATATTGAGACATAAGATCATATGAGAACTTGCCAGGTTACATAAATGATGTTTTCCCTTTCTGGAAGAAATGAGAACCAAAGGAGATAGTTTAAATATAAGGGGTCTTCCATATAAGATGTAAATGAAGAAAATTTTCTTCATTCAGAGGGTTGTGTGTCATTGGAATTCTCTTCCCAGACAATGGTGGGATAGCGTCATTAAATATATTTAAGGCAGAAGTGGATAGAGTTGTAACTAACAGGGGACCCTAAGGATATTGGGGGTGGGTGGGAATGTGGAGGTGAGGCCAAAATTAGATGACTAATGACCTTATTAAATGGTGCAGCAGCTCAAGGACTGACTGGACCACTCCTGTTGCCAAATCATTTGTTCTGATGTCCGTATGAAACATTCAAATCTCAACATCAATTGGGTGATAGGATTCTAAAGAGACACGTGGTGAGAAATTCCTTTGTGCAGTGAGTTAATATAATCTAAAATGCACCAATTTAAAGGATAGTGGAAGAGGATTAAATACTATCTTTCAAAAGGAAGTTGGATACATACTTGATGTGGGGAAAAAGGTTGCAGCACTTTGTGAAAAGGACAAGGGAGTGGGACTAATTGGATAGCTCTTTCAAAGAATTGACACAGGTAGATGGGCCAATTAGCTTTCTTCTGTGTTGTATAATTCTATACTCTGTCCCTCCTTAAAACTGGTCTTTGCATATAATGGCTAAATTCTGACTGAACATTGCCCAAGCTGATCCACTGCTTTCCCTCAAATCTCAGCCAATTATGCTCACCAGAACATCCGGGGGATTTAAATTTTTGTGTTAAATATACTTGATCACCAAAAACAGCAGAAACAAGAGAAGATACTCAAGTAGGGCGACCATGTATTACAATCCTACTATTGTAAGGCAGTCAATATTGGCAATTATATGCCAAGTGTTATGAGGTTAATTCAAATATAATTTAGGGATTTAAATCTTGCAGATGCTAGCAAGAGTATTTAGTATTGTTTTACGAAATACTTCTTGTGAGACAATTCTAAAATGCATGAAATTTATTCCAGTTATGTCTTATAAAAGCAGGAATGATTTATCTCATTCCTCCTCCATTTCTCATTTAAGGTCCTGTAGGAAGGATTTGGTTCTTCCTCTGAGCGCCTCTGGAATTGAACCACAGAGTGGTATAATATATTATTTAACACTTATCCATTTGAGTATTTGCTTTCTCTGTCAGGGTAATTAGGCCAAAATTTGTCAATATCATTAACTCCAAATCATTAACTCCATAAACTACCTTGGGGTAATGGAGTAGTTGAGGCATTAATGATTGGTAATGGAGTTAACATGATCAAACTTATTTATCTACACTGCTTTGACTAATACAGACCTCTTGGGTCCCATTTTAGTCAATGTGAAAATATTGAAATTCTTCGTGGGTGCAACTTTGAAACTGAGATCAACAAACCCAACAGTCGGTGCATGAGATACATAAACTAAAGACACTGAAATTACACAACAGGTTAGGCAGCGTCTGTTGAGAGACAACAGCTAACATTTCTGATCCATGGCCTTTCAACAAAACATACAAAGAAAACATTGGAAATGTAACAGGTATTAAGCATGGAAGCAAGGAAAGGGTGTAAGGCAAATAAGTACAAAAGGGTAACTCTGTGATGATGTGGAGGGCAGGAGTTATTTATTGGCAAAGGGGGTGATGTTGGAAGACCATTGAGGGTTGCAATGGGACAAGAAAGGGAACAATGATGGGGAGTTTAAAATGATAAAAGCAGAATGACTACCAGCAACTGCTTTCTGAAAAATGGGAGCAATGTTTACGGTCTGGAATCATAAACTCAAAAGTAAAAATCTAAACAAAAGATGGGTAGGAATTAAAGACCTATGCCAGAGATTTCAGTATGTAATCCAGGCTGGACCCTCAATAGATGTTCTAAAGGAATTCCATACAATTAGCATACTGTCCTTCGAATAAAATGTTAGACTGAGGTGCCATCTGCCCTCTCAGTTTCCTGTCAAGAAACTCATGGCATCACTTTAACAGAGAACAGGGGAGTTCTTCCTTCCATTTGAAAAATATTCATCAACCAACATCACTAAAAACTGATTATCTGACATTGCTGTGTTTGGGGAAAGTGCTCTATGCAAATTGGTTACCACTTTTCCTATGACAGCAATGACCTTTCAAAACTACTTAGTTGGCTGTAAAGTCTTGAGGTTCTGAAAGATGCAGTAGAAATATTAGTTCCTTCTTAGGTGAGAAAATTTTCTTGTGTAAAGAGATGTGAAAGAGGATTGCACTGGTGGTTTTTTACGAGGAGCTGGAATATGATGGAGATCTTATTTGTTCTTGACATTCCATTGCCTTGCTATACTTTTGGGTTACTGTGTTGTTTAGAACAAGATGTTTCTTAGTGAGATGAGGATCCTAACTGCCCTTTTTGTCATCAGAGAATAGGGGTATGGAAAGGCGGGGATGGTGGGGGTTGGGGTGTGGGGAGGTGGGGAATAGGGTTGTTTACTAATTATAACTGGGGAGTCTTTACAATTAAGCTGTACTATCATTATCATTTTCCTTCCCACAAGGAGAGACAACATTTATGGCTCAGGTAGTCCAGAACTGCAGTATTATTAAAAATTCTACTTGACTGAATGGCTGGTGTTAAGGTACTGTACTGTGAGTACTGTACCTTCTGCACCAAGTATATTTCCCTGGAGTGCTGTACCAGTGAAATAATTGTAACGTTCTATCAATGTTACCAATTTAGAACATCGTCCCACTTGTCTGTTGTCCGGCTGCCTATGCATTAGGGAGAAATTATTTTTAATTAACACTTAAATTGTCACAGGCAAAGATGAGTAAGAGACAGGATCACTGACTGGGGGGCCTGGGTGGCATGCTTGGTTAGCAACCTGTCTCCTTTTCTTCCACCCCCAGCCCCCTGCTGCCCCGGCTCAGTGTTGGGTTTGATCAACTCAGATTGACGGAGACGAATACTGTTTCTTTCTGATGACCAACTGCAGTGCTGTTCAGCCGAATGAACGTCACCTTGCCTGTAAATGTGATAATAAATTGGCAAGGTCAGGAGGACAGAACTGATGTTATGAAGACTGGCAGGGAGAAGGGCTCGCGAGAGGAGAGGTGATTGAGCAGAGGGGTGGCAGGGGTATAATCAGGTGGCAAAAACCCGTTGGCGGTAGGATGCATTCAGGTAGGAAGGCAGCAGGCAGGCAGGAACCCTACAACCTTTCCACGTCCACCCCAATTCAATTGGGCAACTTGCCCACTTTAAGAATCTCTCTGTGATTGTAGTCCAGTGATGGGCAGGGACACAACATGCTGGGAGCGCAACAAACAATTGTAAGTAGGCTCCCAAAGGAGGGGTCTGGGAGGCACTCACTGGCTGATGGAGGGGACATGACATTCCCATGGCACCCTTCTCATCATTACTCATCTATGCCTGGGGCCCTCCTCAATCCAAAGCCTCAAGCATGTCTGACCCTGCCTCCTCAGTGGACAAGCGTGACATGTTTAATTCCTCAATTTTCCAAAATCCTGGAATGGAACAGAATAGCTTCCTCCTACCTTTGAGTGTTGAGATTGACAAAGGTGAACTGTTCCAGATAGAGGTAAGACAGGGCAGGTACTGTCCTACTTGGTCTATCAATGAATGACCTGGGGATGGATCTAACCTACAGTTTTGCTTAGAATCTTCACTCATGAACTGGAATTAAGCCAATAGTGATAAGTAATCCAGGTGTGAAATATTAGATTCTAGTTTCAATGAGCAATCAAACAGCTCAATGAAAGCTTGTCCCAGTTAATGGGTTTCTCTTGGGCTAAGGCTGCCCCAGAATGAAATGCCTGGAGATGGATGATTAGCTCCAAATCAATCCCTTTTGGCAGACTGGGCAATCTGATACTGGAGCCAAGTTGGCACATCAGGGCATTGTTGATCATTAACAAGCCAACTTTGCTCATTAGTGGAGTTAAAGGAGCAGCTCAGTCTTGAAGAGTTGGGATTCTGGGACAGAAAAGTCTTGGCTGAAGGAGGATTGGGATTCTTGACAGTGCTGTTTGTTAATAATCTATATCGCGTTAACCACAGCAATAAGCTTATATCCACTTGGTCTCATTTAGTGTTCAGTTCAAACTAGGTTTGGGAGGTGGGAGAGTATGGAAGACTTCGCAACACATACTTCCAGATTCAAGGGTGACTCAATCATCCTTCAGTTCATACATTAAACCAAGGCCTCTTCAAATGGAGGAAAAGATTCTGCAAGCAGGGACATCCTTGCCAGTATCCATGGCCAATATTTAGCCCTCAAGCAACATTAGTTTATCTTGTTATTATTGCATAATTTGTTTTTGTGGAATCATGTCATTTGTAATTTGGTTGCTGTATTTATTCATTCCAAAAGTCTCTACACTTCTATAGTGCTTCATTGGGTGTAAAGTTCTTTGGGATGAAATTGTGATGATTGCTATACAAATGAAACATTTTCTTTTTCTCTGGTTTTCCAATTAGATGCTTCGTCGTGAATGTATTATGTACCTTCAACACACTGGGGGTCAAGGCCTTCAGTTAAAGGTGAACTGCAGTTAAGTTCACCAGCATTGAAATTTTAACCAACTCTAATTCTTGAGAATAGATCAGATGAAAACCATTAACTGGTCAAACACATGGTCAATGTTAGCCAAATGCAGTTCAGACAAGAAGATTCACACCCAGCAGCAAGTAAACTGAATTAAAGTTAATCTGGTCGTTCGTTTTCCCTGCTGTTGTTTGATGGAGGAATATCATCCTGGACTTTTTCGGGGGAAGTGGGGGGTACAAAATGTAGCATAGATCTGAGTAAGATTCCACCTGTTTGGAGTTGAAGAGTCTGTTGTAGGCTGGTTCAGGCTGTTTGGAGGGGAGTTAATTGTGTATCCGGAGAACTCCTGACTCTTTGCTCGGAGTGCTGCTGTCTAACAAAAACACAGAAAAAGGTCTGAATTTCTCCGACAGAAGTGCACAAAGCCAGCAGTGGCCCCAGTGGAACAATTTACCTTTTGAACAGGTCCAAGATATTAATTAAGATAAATCTACCTCAATTTTGAGAGGCTCCCATCATGTAATTTATCAAAATTATGATAATTATTTCTGTAGGGCAGCAAAATTATTACCTCGTTCTTGTCTGATTTGTATTAGTCTTCATAATTTAATAATTCAGTATCTGAGTCCATCTGGTGAGGGAGCACTTATACCTTCCACATCTCACCCTTTCTTTGGAGCCTGCTTTAGATCCTGCATGCATCTCATCCCAGGTGAGATCAGTCCTGGTCTGTTCTGTGAAACCTTTCCTGCCCTTGCTCTATCCGTTTCATTTAGTCAGCAAGTGCTCTTGCCACAGGTAACAAGATTTCCCCCTCTCCCCCACTTCTCCACAACGTTTAATTACCGTAAAAAGAATGGTTGTTTCTTATTCCTCGGGTTTTTTTTATTTGTTACGTCACCACCTGCACTCTGCAGGTGAACACAGCTGAATTGACATTTTCCACACTTCATGATTTTTACACTGTAATTTGACATAATTAATGCCTACATTACTGCTGATAATTTAGCTAGTTAATTAAACTCTAAGGAGATAATTAAGAAGAGGCTACTGCTTGGATTGCTAATTGTTTTTGTCATTATTTTTGGGACTGGCAGCTGCAGGCTGAGTCATATCGTTCATCAGGTGACAGGTCACATGACAGGGAGACAGATGGGGGAAGGGAATGTTAGTTCAGAATATATTCTCAACCCTTCCAAGTTAACGTGCAAATGGAATTAATCATTCTCCTGAACTGGGGATAGACTACACTACTTCATGCAGTTGTGGTAGATGTCAGTACGTTGCAGAAACAGTTTAGGTCTGACCTTTACTGTTGGAACCTGAATCCTTTAGATCTGTTGGCTTTGAACTTTGTACCCTGTTCTATGTCTAGTATTGGGCAGAAATGGGGGATATGGCAGAGCAGGTGGGATATGAAGGGGTTGTGAGATTCAAGTGTGATGTCAGTAAAAGGTGTCCACAGTTGCTCCAAGGATCCGTGTGCAACAACTAGTATTAACACGCTGATCATGGTATTGACTTCTGGTTCCAGAGATCACTGCCACACACAGACCTCGAAGGCCAGTGCAGCTGGAAAGAAAATTTTAGGGAATGCTGCTAGTGGTATGCATTGCCTTCCACCTGGAAAAAGACCCATTTATTCCTTCCCCCTGCCCCCCACCCAGTTTCCACAGAGTCATAGAGATGTACAGCATGGAAACAGACCCTTCGGTCCAACTCATCCATGCCGACCAGATATCCTAAATTAATTTAGTCCCATTTGCCAATATTTGGCCCATATCCCTCTAAAACCTTCCTATTCATTTACCCATCCAGATGCCTTTTAAATGTTGTAATTGTACCAGCCTCCACCACTTCCTCTGGCAGCTCATTCCATACACACCCCACCCTCTGCGTGAAAAGTTGCCCCTTAAGTCCCTTTTAAATCTTTCCCCCTCACCTCAAACCTTTGCACTCTAATGTTAGACTCCTCCACCCCTGGGAAGAGATCTTGCCTATTCACCCTATCCATGCCCTTCATGATTTTATAAACCTCTATAAGGTCACCCTTCAGCCTCTGATGCTCCAGGAAAATAGCCCCAAGTCAATTCAACCTCTTCCTATAGCTCAAACCCTCCAAACCTGGCAACATCCTTGTAAATCTTTTCCGAACCCTTTCAAGTTCCACAACATCCTTCCTATAGAAGGGAGACCAGAACTGCACGCAGTATTCCAATAGTGGCCTAACCAATGTCCTGTAAAGCTGCAACATGACCTCCCAACTCCTACACTCAATGCACTGACCAATAAAGGCAAGTATACCAAACACCTTCTTCACTATCCTATCTACCTGCGACTCCACTTTCAAGGACCTATGAACCTGCACTCCAAGGCCTCTTTGTACAGCAACTCTCCCCAGGAAATTACCATTAATTGTATAAGTACTGCACTGATTTGCCTTTCCAAAATGCAGCACCTTATATTTATCTAAATTAAACTCCATCCACTCCTTGGCCCATTGGCCCATCTGATCAAGGTGCTGTTGTATTCTGAGGTAACCTTCTTCACTCACCACTACACCTCCAATTTTGATGTCATCTGCAAACTTACTAACCATACCCCTTATGTTCACATCCAAATCATTTAAATAAATGATGAAAAGCAGTAGACCAGCACGGCTCCTTGTGGCACACCACTGGTCACAGGGCTCCAGTCTGAAAAGCAACCATCCACCTCCAGGTCTTCTACATTAAT
This sequence comes from Rhincodon typus, assembly GCF_021869965.1. NCBI lineage: Eukaryota > Metazoa > Chordata > Chondrichthyes > Orectolobiformes > Rhincodontidae > Rhincodon > Rhincodon typus. Next base: position 22,627,702 of record NC_063352.1, on the reverse strand, counting down.
CAGTACGTGGGAGTGGGAGCTGTAACAGATTGTTAGAAATTGTTTTCTCCTCTCCACATGACTCCTGAAGCCTGGTCATGGTGGAGACTGAGTTAGTGGCTATGGACATGGCATGGAGAGTGTAAATGGCCATGGGGGTGAGGGATGTGTTAGCATTAAGGGTATAAGAGGTCATGGGTCAGATGGGGATAAGATGTGGGAGAATGAGTTGCCATGGTGAAATGAGGGGCCATGCAGGTTTACATGGGGGGATGAGGGTGAGATGTTCCCATGACTTCTAAATTAACTGGCTGCTCCCTTGACTATGCATCCCCTGATTCCAGCGTCAGCAAGCAGAACTGTTTAGAATTGACACCTAAAAATCAACTTCAGATGCTCCCACAGTAACTCCAGTTCAGAAGTATTTCACAGGATTGGGGTCCTCTAATCTAAAATTTAATTTGTTAGCTCTATTCTTCCTTCTGTTGTTCCTTATTTCATGCTGTTTTTGCCTTGCCTCTCTCCCTTCATTTTCAAATTCCCAAATATAACATTTCGAAAAGATTTTGTTCTCTGAATGTGAACATCACTGGTAACTATATAGATTCTTGATCAGTCAGGGAATTGAGGATAACGGGGAAAGGGCAAGAAAGTGGACATGAGGAGTGTCGGATCCTATTGAGTGGCAGAGCAGGCCCAGGAGGGCCAAATGGCCTACTCCTGTTCTGATTTCTTGTGGTCTAATGTTTTTGTTGCCCTTCAAATGATAGCAGTAGGCCTTCTTCTTAGACCTGGTGTCGGGCGATTGCAAGGTATTGCCCTGTGGGTGATTTCTTCCTATTTCTCCTTGCCCATATCACCCTGTAGTAAACTTCAGTAAATCTCAGCTCCAGGGTCTGAAGCCTTTGTAGCTCAAAATCTCCCACAAACATCACCGTAATGTGTGAACCTCTCCAACCCAAGCCTTTGCTCAGCTCTACTGGCTCACCCAGGCCCTAGTCCTTTTCCCCAATGCTCCAATGCTTCCCCTGTGCTATCAGACATCCTCTCACCGATTCATAGTGTCCATCCCCCTTCCTGTCTCAGATACCTGTCCCTGCAGCAATACATACAGTCCCTTGCTCACTTCAGAATCTGCCTCCTGATACACATTGTTTATCTTCTCCTCCTCCTTCTGTCAAAGCTCTGTGAGGACTGTTATAGCACTGTCAATAATCAATGGGTTTCTTGAGCTGTTTAATGTTGGACCAGTAGTCTATTGGTTGATGTTTGTGGAATGCCAGCTCCTTAAACTGCAATGTGTGTCTGTGTCTGCATCTATGTGCACGTAGTTATATGTAATAGCAGAATGCCGGGCGAAAATTGTCTAAAACAATTGGAACTTTACCCATAAAAGAATTAAACATGTGGGCATGGTGAGGTCTTGAGAAAGAAAGACTTGGATTTCTATTCTACTTTTTGTAACCTCAGGATGTCTCAATGACAATAAAAGTTACCGTTACAATGTAAGGACTGCAGCTGCTATTTGGCCCACAGTGAGCACCAATCAGCATCACAGTGATAATGATCAGGTAATTTGTTTTAAGTGTTGGTTGCAGGATGAATGCCGGCCAGGGAGAACTCCTGCTGCTCTTGGAAAAGGTGCTGTGGCATTTTTTAGGTCCACTGACAGGGCGAGTACAGGCTAGTTTTAAAGGGGGGTGCAGTTTAACATCATCCCTTCCCCTCCCACAAACATAGTTTGAAGGCCGGGAGTGCCACATAGAATTAAATGGGTAGAAACCCACCTGCTTTCTGCTGAGGACTGAGATGGCTCCAATATTATGGAGTGTGGGTAAGGTGCCAGGCAGCATGCTCATCCTTAGATCTATTGATGCCCTGTAGTAGCCAACTAAGGCAACTTAAGTGCCTGTTTCTGCCGCAGAATGCAGTGGGCAGGGGAGGGTGGAAGGCAGGTAGCCAGCCTGCAATTTTCCTAACTCATGGTACAAGTTGGCAAAGAGTGTTGAACATCCTTTTTCTAGATTGTTAACCCCTTCTTTTTATGCCTTTTCTGACTGGCTGCTCAAACCGGATTCCATTCCCTCTCCCCGTTCTTGCTCAGCTCCCCAGTCCCTCCCCAAACAAAAGCCCTGCACTTCTCTGTAAGTCCAACATCCCTGGATCTTCTCCTCAGGACTCCCTTGCAGTTCCAGCAGTGGCCACTAACATGTTCTGGCACTGCTGGAACTATTCAGCTGCTAGCCAATCAGAATGGCCCGAGGGCTTCCAGTGCCTGAGGTCACACTCTCACCGCCTGCAGGGCAGTTTTATTTAAAATCAGAAGGCTCAAGACCAACTTTTCACTGGCAAATGTGATAAATCACAGTCCCTACTATGGGTAAAATACACCACCCCCCAACATCTCAAAGTCTGTCTCTTATAACATTGTAAAAACACTGTGATAATCCCAATCCCATGTGAACGATCTACATATCTAGCTGCAAATTTCACTTCTGGTCCAGAGACAGTAGGAACTGCCGATGCTGGAGAATCTGAGATAACAAGGTGTAGAGCTGGATGAGCACAGCAGGCCAGGCAGCATCAGAGGAGCAGGAAGGCTGACGTTCCGGGT
>NC_063352.1:22577836-22624709 GCF_021869965.1 Rhincodon typus | reverse complement strand
TATCTCACTTCTGGCCCTATTCTTTTCCAAGCCGACCTGCACATACTGCATTTCTGACTGTAATAGGCAGGTCGATTGAGACACTTCCTCCTTTGAACGTAAAAGACAAACTCTAACGGGTCAGTGTTATTCCAACTCCTACTCTCCAAATTCAAAAATGAATTTCCTCTGATTAAGTCACAGTTAAGCATAATTTGCTATACAGTCATAGAGACGTACAGCAAAGAAACAGACTCTTTAGACCCACTTGTCCATGTTGACCAGATATCCTAAACTGATCTAATCCTATTTGCCAGCATCTGGCCCATAAGTTCATCCAGATGCCTTTTAAATGTTGTTGTTGTACCAGCCTCCACAACTTCCTCTGGTAGTTCATTCCACACACATGCCACCCTCTGTGTGAAAAAGTTGCCCCTTAGATCCCTTTTAAGTCTTTTCCCCTCAACTTAAAACTATGCCCTTTAGTTTTGGACTCCCCTCCCCGGGATAACAGACCTTAGCTATTCACCCTATCCATGCCCCTCATGATTGTAGATTAAAGTCACCCTGCCACTTAATTTGGAAAAAGTTTGGCCATTCTTTCATTGTAATTAAACTAAAATCCTGGAACTCTCTCCCCAACAGCATTGTCGAGTACCTTCACAAACTGTGCTGGTTCAAGAAAGCATCTTACTGTCACTGTTAGTGCAATTGGGAATGAGTAATAAATGTGAGAGAATAATTTTTTAAAATATACTTTCAAGGTAGGAGATTTGCAACTTCCCTCCATCACCTCACGAATGGTATCTTTAGATCTGTCAGCCAGTGGGGTCAAGTTTGAGGGAAGTTGTTCATGTGCCCCTTGGCTGTGCCAGTTGAATAGCTTCCTAACCTTTCCCTGACTGGAATGTGATTAATTGAGCTTTGAGGCAGCTGGGACTGTGTTAATAATTGCAGGTTCTTCCTGAGATTTTCCTTTTAAAGATTTTTAATTAATTTATCTATTACAAAATATATTTTAACATTCTTAATTGATGGGCATAGGCGATTTGCTTGCTGTTAACTGCAGGAAACTGAATTGACGAGTTTTGTTCAGTTTTTTTTCTTTGCTTGCTTCACTCTGGGTCAAATTCAATTTTAATTATCCTTATGAAATGAGGTGAACTTGCATTTGTACAGCAACTTTTACAACATCAGAATATCCCACAACTTGACATAGCCAATTAAGTACATTTCTGTCATGTAGCCAATGCTGTAATGTAGGAAATGCAAGTCCACTTCTGCACAGCAGGATCCCATTAACAGCAATGTTCTAATCAACAGATCTTCTGCTTTTTTGGGGGGTATGTAGGCTGAGGGATAAATATTATCCCAGAACACTGGGAAGAACTTTCCTTGTCACCTTTGTTCTTCTTTAATATTGTACATGGAACGTTGAGTTTCGGTGACAGTGATGGAATGGCAATGTATTTCCAAGTCAGGATGGCGAGTGGCTTGGAATGGAACTTGGTGGTGGTGTTCCTATGTATCTACTGCCCTCGTCCTTCTTTATTAGTAATCATGGATTTGGAAGGTGTTGTCTAAGGAGCACCGGTGAATTTCTGCAGTGAATCACTGTTTGCAATTGTGTGTCAGTGGTGGAGAGAGTGACTGTTTGTGGACGTGGTGCTAATTAATCAGGCTGCTTTCACGATATGCTGTTAAGCTTCCTAAGTGTTGTTGAAGCTGCACTTATACAGGCAAGTGGGGTGTATTCCATCACACTCCTGACTTGTGACTTATGGTTGGAGGACAAGCTTTGGGGAGTCAGGACGTGAGCTGCTCACTGCAGGATTCCTAGTTTCTGACCTTCTCTTGTAGCCGCAGAACTTGTATGACTAGTCCAGTTCAGTTTCTGGTCAATGGTAACTCTCAGGATGGTGATGATGGGGGATATAGGTGATGGTGATGCCATTGAATGTCAAGGGCTGACGATTAGATTCTTTTTTGGTGGAGATGGTCATTGCACATACGCGGTGCAAATGCAGCTTGACAGTTGTCAGCCCAAACCTGGATATTGTCCAGATCTTATTGCATTTGAATATGGACTGCTTCAGTATCTGAGAAGTTGTGAATGTTACTAAACATTGTGCAATAAATCAATGAACAGCCCCACTTCTGACCTTATGGTGGAGGGAAGCTGAAGATTTTTGGGCCTAGGGTACTACCCTGAGGAACTGCTGTAGAGATGTCCTGGAGCTGAGATGACTGATCTCCAACAACTACGGCCATTTCCTACGTGCAAGGTATGGTTCAAACCAATGGAGATATTTCCCCTGATTCCCATTGCTATAGTTATGCCATGGCTCCTTGATGCCACATTTGGCTGAGTGCAGCCTTGATGTCAAGGGCTGTCACTCTCACTTCACTTTGGGAATTCAGCCCTTATTTTTCAAGTTTTAACCAAGGCTGTAATGAGGTCAGGAGCTGAGTGGCCCTGGTGGACCCCAAACTGGGTGTCACTGAGCAGGTTATTGCTGATTACGTGCTGCTTGATAGCACTGTTGATGACACCTTCCATCACTTTACTGATGATCAAGTATAGACCGTTGGGGCAGTAACTGACCAGGTTGGATTTGTCCTGCTTTTTGTGCACATGACATACCAAGACATGTTTCCACATTATCCAGCAGATACCATTGTTGTAATTGCATGCTGAAAGAGCTTGGCTAAGGGCATGGCATATTCAGGAACACAAGTTATCAGAACTATTCCTGGAATGTTGTCAAGGTCAATAGCCTTTGCAGTATCAAATGCCTTCAGCCATTTCTTATAATCACGTGAAGTAAATAGAATTGGTTGAAGACTAGTCAATAATGCTGGGGCCTTCTAGATGAGGCCAAGAAGGATCACTCACTCACTACTTCTGGCTGAAGATTCTTGAAAATGATTGTAGGTGGCACAATGGCTCAGTAGTTAGCACTACTGCCTCACAGTACCAGGGACCCAGGTTTGAGGGGAGGTGATGGCCTAATGGCATTATCGCTGGACTGTTAATCCAGAGACCCAGATAACATTCTGGGGACCCAGGTTCAAATCCTGCCACAGCAGATGGTGGAATTTGAATCCAATAAATACCTGGAATTAAGAGTCTAATGATGACCATGAATCCATTGCCCGATTGTTGGGAAGAAACCATCTGGTTCATAATTGTCCTTTAGGGAAGGAAACTGCCATCCTACATGTGACTCCAGATCATGTGGTTGACTCTCAACTACCCTCTGGGCAATTAGGGATGGGCAATAAATGCTGCCCAGCCAGCGATGCCCTCGTCCTGTGAATGAATTAAAAAAATCCATCCTTGGGTGACTGTTTGTATCGAGTTTGCACATTTTCCCTGTGTCTGTGGGTTTCCTCCAGGTACTCCTTTTTTTTCCCACAATCCAAAAATGTACAGATTAGTGGATTGGCCATGCTAAATTTCCCATAGTGTCCAGGGATGTGCAGGCTAAGTGGATTAGCCACGGGAAATGCATGGTCACAGGGAAAGGGCGGATGGGTGTGGTATGGATTCTCTTCAAAGGGTCTGTGCAGACTCAATAGGCTGAATGACCTCTATCTATACCGTAAGAATTCAATGATTCTTTACATTTTGCACTGATTGCTCCCACATCACTGAGACAGGGGATATTTGTGGACCCTCCTCCTCTAGTGAATTTTTTTAATTGTCCACCAACATTCATGGCTGAATGTGACAGGACTGCAGAGGTTAGATCTGATCCATTGTTTGCAGAATCAGTTAGCTCCATCTGTCACTTGCTGCTTATGCTGTTGTTGTACTTTTACCACATTGACAACTCATTTTCAGGTATGCCTGGTACTGCTCCTGGAGTGTGGGTAAGTGCACTCTCCACTGAACTAGAATTTGTTGAGTGGGTGATATATTGGGCCATGAGGTTGCAGATTATGCTGGAGTACAATTCTGCTGCTGTTGATGGCCCACAGTGTATCATGGACGCCCAGTCTTGAGTTGCTAGATTTGTGCAGAGTCTACCCCATTTAATACAGTGACAGTGGTGCACAATACAATATTATTAAAGAAGTACCTAAGAAGATTTGTTCCTTTTGGTCATACATGGATGAACTCAGCATATCACAACAATTCATTTTCAAATCCTAACAGTGGAAGTTTTACTCCAAAGTATCATATCCATGTTCCATTAGGGACATGAGGGTATTGAATGCACAAGATGGCTAACAAGTGAATCTGTATACTGGCCAGGAGTAAGTCAGGATACTCAACAATTTGTGGTTACATCTGAGACCAGCCCCAGCAGCAGAGGAAGCCTTTACCTCCAATGATGTTCCACCCATGCCATGGATGAAAGTAGCAACAGATCAATTCACAATGCACATGGGAGATTACATTCTTGTGATGTATTATTTTGGTGTTTCCCATTTTTGAAATGACTTAGCAACACATTGAGTGTGACCTTTGTTGACATCGTCAAGCTATTCTGAGTTTGATCGGTATCCTGGATCAGATCCTGACCAGCAATGGACCACAGTTCAAATCATTTCAGGACATATGTAATAAGTGGGGAATAACCCATATCTCATTGTCACCCCACGATCCATGCCCAAATAGTCTAGCAGAACAAATAGTACATGCCATTAAATCAGTGATCATTAAATGTTGAGCAACATAAGATTTTCTCATTATATTACTACATTGTCTTGCAACACCAATTGAGAAGGCATTGCAACCTTCAGCACAATCTGTGGTCTGAAAGTAAATGCAAATTATCTTGCCCAGTAATCAAATGTCTAATCATTTGGAAACACAAAGACATGTTTCTTCATACAAACATGCAAACAAGGAACAAGAATAGGCCAATCAGCCCTTCGAGCCTGCTCCACCATTCAATAAGATCATGGTTGATCTGATTTTAACTTCAATTTTACATTGCTGCATATTCCTCAATATACTTTCATTCCTTTTGGTAATCAGGAATCTATCTCCCTTTGCCTTAAAAGTATTTAAAGATTCTGGATTCACTACCTTTTGAGGAAAGGTATTCCAAAGACTCTCAATCCCCTGAGAGAAACCATGTTTCCTCATCTCTGTTTTAAATGGTTGCCCCCTTTATTTTTAAACTATGACCCCAATTCTAGATTCTCCCTCAAGAGGAAGCATCCTTTTGACATCGACCTGGTCACATCCTGTCATGATTTTCTATATTTCAATTAACTCACCTTTAACCTTTCTCTCCAGAGGATACAGGCTTGGCATTTCTAGCCTTTTCTCATAGGACAATCTGCTCATTCCGGATATTAGTCTCGTAAATGATCTCTGAGCTGCTTCCAACTCATTAACATCCTTCCATTACGTCCAGTGACCAGCACTGTGAACAGTATTCCAAATGTGGTCTCACCAATGCCCCATCTAACTGAAGCATAACCTCTGTATGCTTGCATTCAATGCCCTTCACAATAAAATCCAGTATTATTTTAGCCTTCCTAATTACCTGCTGTACCTTTTATGCTAACCTTCAGTGAGTCATGCACTAGGATGCCCAGGTCTCTCTGCATCTCCCAGCTCTGCAACCTCTCATCATTTAGATAATGCTTTCTTAAAATATTCTTTCTGCCAAAGTGGACATTTACACACTTTTCCTGTTATACTCTATTTACCAGATCTTTGCCCACTCACTTTAACCTTTGTAGGGTCCATATGTTCTCTTCCTAACTCGCTTCCCTACCTATCTTTAGCTGCCATACCTTTGGCTCCTTCATCCGAATCATTTGTATATGTTATTAAGAGTTAAGGCCCCAGCACAGCCTCCTGTGGCACACCGCTTGTGACATCCTGCATAAGACCCATTTACGCTTACTCTCTGCTTCTTTTAGCCAGCCAATCGTCTATTCATGCCAATGTGCTACCCCTTACACTGTGAACTTTTATTTCCTGCAAGAATCTTTTTGGCACTGTATCAGATGACTTCTGGAAATTCAAGTATGTATTTCAAGTTCAAATAGTTCCCTTATTACACCACTTTGAATAACACAAACATATTGACTTTTCTTGATTGGTTTATTGTTTCCCACTTTCTTCTCTGTCCCGTTTTGAATGAAGGGGTTGTGATAGCTATTTTCCAATCTAAACAAATCATCCCTAAATCTAACGAGTTTTCAAAAATTACAAACCCCAATGCATCAACTCTCTCACTAGTTACATCTTTTAAAACCCTAGGATCAAATCCATCAGAACTTGGAGACTTAACTCACAGTTCCAACAAAAGTAGAAGAAAATGAAAGAGCTACATGATGAGCGAGTGTGTAGAAAACTGCCAAAACTATGCACTGAGCAGACAGTGTGAGTTAGAAACACAAACACAAATACCTAATAGCAGCAAAGAATTGCAACCATCTCAAATCAGAGGAAGTCATTATTGATTATGGTGTTACATTGTAGAGGAACAGAAGCCAGAGCAGATCAATACAGGACACACCATTCATGTATGAAGAGAGGAAGGAATAGTACTTTGACAGTGATGTTTGTGCAGTGATGTTGAGTAACAGCAACCAGGAGCAAGACAACCAAGTTGTCAAACACGTGCAGCAGAGAACAACATAATACCATGGATGACTATGTACAATTATGTATAATCTGTTGTGGATATACTTTTACCTTTAGAAAAAGGGCAACATTGTGTGTGTTTCATGGTCAGAAAGAGATATTCACATGATATCATTATTTAGCATGTGACCTAAGGGTATAAAGATTCCACACTCCATCTTCTCTCTAATCAACTGAAGCAAGACATTCTACTGGAATCATGGTCATAGAGTCATAGACTATACAACTCTATGACCGTGGTTCCAGTAAAGTGTCATGCTTCAATTGATCTTCTCTGTTTTAAACTAATAGCTTCATGTTAGTCCAGACATTTATATATACCTGAGGAATGTAATGTTTGTACAAAAAAGTTATTGGTTATAAATGTCTGGTGGATTCTTCAATTCTGGAAAGCCCACGTCCAGTCTCTACTGTTACGAGAGGTAACGTAAGCATTGTTGCATCAGGTAAAATACCCAGGATCCCCTCACAAGTAGATGCAACCAATGGTCTTTAGGACACAGAATACCAATATTGAAGCCTCTGGTAGGCTGAGCAACATGCTGAAGATCACCAGTGTGCTCTTAACAATCGGTGAGGAAGGTAAGTCATTCAATATCTACTGCATATCCGCCACACTTAGGCCCATATAAAGGGAAAATGATAGGCAGAATAAACACCCTCTAGGTTGCCCAGTACAGCTCTTCCAACACAGATTACATACATAGTAAAGCACTCTTCCAGGTCAGATACAAGACAAGATAGACACAACATGGATTAGAACCAGAGTAAGACTACATTTACACTATCTCATCAAACATCCCAGGTTGGATCGAAAGTCAAGCTCCTGCTAAACCAGCTTTGTCCAATACATCAGCCACTAGCCACATGGGGCTAATTGAGAAGTCAAATGTTGCTAATTGCATTTCTGACTTTTAAAAAACAAAATGATTAATAGGCACTATTTTTGGGCCTATGAACTGAATACTCACATTCATGCAGCATATACATGTGAATTTGAACATTGTTGAGAGTTTGTTGGTAAATTGATAAGATGAAAAACAAAGTGCATGATGGTATTTTCATCACTGTCTGTGCTTTGCTTCCTTTGCTCCCAATGGTAACAGATGCAGTTGCTAAGAATTAACATGCATTTGTTAAAATATCTATTTTGTCAAGGATGAAGGAGGTGATGGAGAGTATGTGTGAACCTGGATATCCAATGACCAGTAAGGCTGCTAATAAGCTGGTGTTCCTCGAGCAGACACATGTATCAACTTAGGTAGCTAGGGTTAAGCATTAAATGCTGATATTGTTAACAGAACTCATATCCCAAAAATGACTAATACAAATGGTTAAAGCCAAGACATAACACTATGAATGATAGAAATCAGGAATAAGCATTTGTCATTCACTATCAGAGAAAATTGGATGAATATTGCAACTCGATGGGCCACAGAAGCTGCTTTATCAAAACAAAATCAGAGAAACACCAAAGGAAGTGAAGGAGGTGGAGAGATGTGAAAGCTGCTGCTGTGTAAACCCGGGCCTTTCTTTTCTGTTGATCAAACAAAAATGATACTAATGATTTTGAAAGGTTACTGGCCAGATTGGAATGTGGGGTTGGGGTTATATAAAAAAAAAAATTTCGTTTTTATATTATGTTGAAACAACTGAGGTTTTTTAATCCATCTCAGTGAAAGGTGATCAACATATGAACTATAGCGATGGTTGAATGTAAAATCTTCCGGCCCTGTGTGGTTTAATCACGGTGCGCAGTATGTTTACCCATGTCAGTCATGGCTCGAATGCAAAATGGCACCCTCACCTCAAGTCAAAAATTCCTGAGTTCAAATTCTATTCCAGAGACCTGAACACATAACTGAGGCTCTGAATCCAGTGCCAATACTAAGAGGGTGCTTCAATATTGGAGGTACCACCTTTTCAATTAGATGTTAAAGCTAGGCTTCAGCCCCAGATGGATGTGAAAGGTTCTATGGTATTATTTTGAAAAGAAGGACAAGTTTCCAAGTGGTATTGTTCCCTCAGCCAACACGGCTAAAATAGTCTTACCTGACTATTAACACATTGTTGTTCGCCAGAGCTTGCCTGTACACAAATTGGCTCCCTTACAACAGGGACTACACTTCATAACAAATACTTTACTGTATGTAAAGTGCTTCAGGAAATCCTGCAGATGTGAAAGGTGCTATATAAATAAAATTATATCTTTCAACAGGAGATGGGGGAGATACTAAACATGGAGAAGGACATGGAAGATAGAGAACATGGGGAAATAAATAGCAACAACTTGAAAAATGTCCACATTACAGAGGAGGTGGTGCTGAATGGCTTAAAATGCATAAAAGTGGACAAATCCCCAGGACCTGATCAGGTGTACACTAGAACTCTGTGGGAAGCTAAGGAAGTGATTGCTGGGCCTCTTGCTGAGATATTTATAACATCGATAACCACGTGAGGTGTTGGAAGACTGAAGATTAGCTAACGTAGTGTCAATACTTAAGAAAGGTGGTAAGGACAAGCCAGGGAGCTATAGACCGGTGAGCCTGATATCAGTGGTGTGCAAGTTGTTGGATGGAATCCTGAGGGACAGGAGTTATATTTATTTGGAAAGGAAGGGACAGATTAGAGATAATCAACACGGCTTCATGCATGGGAAAGCATGTCTCACTAACTTGATTGAGTTTGTGAAGACATAACAAAGAGGATTGATGAGGGCAGAGCTGTGGACGGGATTTATATGGACTTCAGTAAGATGTTCGACAAGGTTCTTCATGGTAGATTGTGTAGCAAGGTTAGATCACTTGGAATACAATGAGAACTAGCCATTAAATGCAGACCTAGTTCGAAGGTAGAAGACAGAGGGTGATGGTGGAGTGTTGTTTTTCAGACTGGAGACCTATGATCAGCAGTGTGCCATAAGGATCGGTGCTGGGTCCACTGTTTTTTGTCATTTATATAAATGATTTGGATGTGAACAAAGGAGGTATAGTTCAAATCTTCATAGAATCCCTACAGTGTGGAAACAGGCCCTTCGGCCCAACAAGTCCACACCGACCCTCAGTGCATCCCACCCAGACCCATCTCCCTATAACCCATCCCTGAACACTACGGGCAATTTAGCATGGCCAATCCACCTAACCTGCACATCTTTGGACTGTGGGAGGAAACCCACGCAAACAAGGGGAGAATGTGCAAACACCACACAGACAGACACCCGAGGCTGGAATCGAACCTGGGTCCCTGGTGCTGTGAGGCAGCAGTGCTAACCACTGTGCCACTGTGCCACCGTGCCACCCGAAAAACTCATCCATCAAGAAGTCATTTAAAAGGCACACGTTGAGGAAGCGTAGTCAGCAGGATTCAAACCTGCTCGGGGAAACCCCAACAAATCACTAAACCATCACCTTAACCACTCGGCCACACCTACTTAGTAAGCTTGCGGATGACAAGAAAATTTGAGGTGCAGTGGACAGTGAAGAAGGTTACCACAGAGTACAACGGGAACTTGATCTAATGGGCCAATGGGCCAAGGAGTGGCAGATGGCATTTAATTTAGATAAATGTAAGGTGCTGCATCTTGGAAAGGCAAATCAGGGCAAGACTTATACACTTAATGGTAAGGTCCTGGGGAGTTTCATGAACAAAGAGACCATGGATTGTAGGTTCATTGTTCCTTGAAAGTGGAATCCCAAGTAGATAGGATGGTGAAGAAGGCATTTGGTATGCTTGCCTTTATTGGTCAGTGCATTGAGTATAGGAGTTGGAAGGTGTTGCAGCTGTACAGGACATTGGTTAGGCCACTTTCGGAATACTGCATGCAATTCTGGTCTTCTTCCTGTTGGAAGGATGTTGTGAAACTAGAAAGGGTTCAGAAAAGATTTACAAGGTTGTCACCAGATTTGGGGGATTTGAGCTACAGGGAGAGACTGAATAGGATGGGGCTATTTTCCCTGGAGTGTTGGAGGCTGAGGGGTTTATAAAATCATGAGAACATGGGTAGGGTGAATAGCTAAGGACTTTTTCCCAGAGCAGGGGAGTCCAAAATTAGAGGGCATAGATTTAAGATGAAAGGGAAAAGATTTAAAAGGGATCTAAGGGTTTTAACACAAAGGATGTTCTTTGTATAGAATGAGCTGCAAGAGCAAGTGATGGAGGCTGACATGATTACAACATTTAAAAGGCATCTGGATGGGTATATGAACAGGAAGGGTTTAGAGGGATACGGGCCAAATGCTGGCAAATGGGACTAAATTAATTTAGAATTTTTGGCCAACATGGATGAGTTGAACTGAAGGGTCTGTCTCCATGCTGTACAGCTGTATGATTCCAATTGGATAGGTACTAGTCAGCATTATATAACCTTATTGCCTTAAATATACAAAAAATCAAAGGCACAAAGGGTTGTTATAAGACAAAATCTGACATTGGACAATGTAGATGGTGACCAAAGCATTCTAGATGTGGTAGATTTAAAGGACTGTCTTGAAGGAGGGGAGAGGTAGAGAGATGTAGGGAGGGGATGTGAAAAAAAGTGAGGCTGGGAGATGGGGAAAGGAGTCTTGCCTAATTGGAACACCATAAATAGACAATGATTTGCGGTGTGCCCTCTTAGACCACTGTGATGTTGTTACTTTCTGTTTCCTGCATTCTAAGTTCTGAGACAAGCCATCATTAAAGTCAGGTTGAATCTCTCTGAAACAATTAACTTTACCCTTGGCTATCCAAAACCCACAAAAAAAGGCAACAATTCGATTAATGAGAGGGAGGGGATGTGCTCCCAGTCTAATTTCTTCCTCCAGCATTGCAATCTCTTTAAGGCATTCACATTCTCTTTTCACTCAAGACATAAATTACGTTGATGTGAAGATCTTCTTTGGCTGTGTTCTTTTTGCAAGCTGTGCATCTGATAATTCATGATTATCATTTGAGCAGAGAGAAAAACATTTCAGCTGTCATTATAGCATCTGGAGCTGTTCTCTCTCCTAAAGGACGTACTCATCAGTTTCCAGCAATGACTGCTTTGTACATTGGGATTCACCATCAGATTGATTTTAACAGAAGCTCAATCTAATAAAGCTCTAATATTAATATTGGTCTGGAAGCATTATCCATGGAAATTAAAAGAGTATAAATCAGGGAGAGGCAATGCAGATTGAAGAGTGAAATACATTATTAGTATACACTATTCAGCAAGTGACGAAAGGTGAATTGTAGGCCAGAAGCCTTGTTTTCACTGCTGCCTGCTGAGTAACATCCGTGTCTGTGGAGGTGCAGTACAATATATGGTCAGCATTCTTGGTTGCCTGCTATTCCAGAAGGGAATGAATGTCACACTGTCAGATGACCCTCTAATGTTGGCACCTTGTGATTTTGGGGGGGCTGATGTACGTCTTCATTGTCAGGTGAGAAAACACTCTGATGAAAGGCTGTCACTACATGCTGAATGGGAGTTTGAAAGCCTGACACAGATATTTAAAAAGTGACACAGCAGCATTTTAAAGATGCCACCACTGTAGGTAGGTAGAGGGAAATGGAGCTGAAAATAGCACATTGTTGTTGCACAACAGATGGTTCTAAGGAAAGGATAGGCACATTCTTGGGTAGTACCTGTGTCAAGCTGCATGCAGGAATGCAAAGAAGGATTTCCTGGACTCACACTCCCACTACCTCAAAAGGTCAGTTCAAAATGTTTGACAGGGGACAGGTGACAAGATGATTTCTCTCCATAGCTGTAGCGCAGTAGTAAGCTCTCTTCCTCTGATTCAGAAGGTTGTAAGTTCAGTTCCCACACTGGTGGCTTGAGCACAAAATCTAGGCTGACCCTGCAGTTCAGTGCTGAGGGAGAGCTGCTCAGCTGGAGATGTGATCTGTCCAGGCCAATATGAATACCTCAATCAACATCACAAAAACAAATTACCTAATTATTATTGTGTTGTTTGTGTGGTCTTTTCGTGTATAGTTGGCTGCTCTGTTTTCTACATTACATCAGAGACTGGACTGTAGAATTTGTCTGTAAAACGCATTGGGGAGTATGCAAAATGCTGTCGAACGGCATGTCTTCCTTAATACCCTTCAGATTTTGTTACAAACACGGGATTAATAGCAACTCCAAGGAATGGTTTTATCTAGAAGATTCTTTGAGTATATTTGCATACTATGTTCATGCTGATGCACCCTCCAAAGCAATCATGCAATGTCACCAGCCTATACCAGCCACAGTGCACAGCAGCCTGATGTACATACAGACACTTGTGATAATACCATGGCTTTAAGAGGTGTATTTTGTCCTGTCTTTTGTTCCAAAAAGAGGTTTTAAGACAGAGGCAATGAACTGTCTATTTGAAGCCAATTAAGTGAACAGTTTGTGAGGCCTTGGGTTTTTTTTAAAATGTTGGAACAATAGAAGCAGCCTGAATGGGTGGGGTCAAGCTCCCAGTGAACCAGAAATTTCAGTTTTAGTTTTCAGTAGCAGCTTCTGGGGTCTTAAAACTGGGTTTGGAAGCTGCTTCCACATTTCTCCCTGCTACTTTCTCTCTCTCTCTCTCTGAGTTTTCTCTTGATGTTTTTTTCCTCCTGGACTGGAAAATTACCTGCAAGACAATCTATTTTTGCTGAATTTGCCTTTGCCAGGGGTGTGTTTATGGATTGTTACTAAATTGGAGCAGTTACGGTTTAGTAGTTAAATCTATTATTCTGTTAAGTTTTCTAAATGAGTTGTTACTCCAATTTATTCTTTCTTTTGTTGTATTTTAACAATCGTGTATGAATAAAGTGTGTTTAGCTTCACATCTGGCAGTTTGACCAATTGAATTGCATTTGGAACACAATGCCTGGCACTAGTCTTTAAAATAAGAAAAGGTTAGGGTCTAGGCTACATTCTTAATATATTTTCAGGGTGTTCGGTCTGGTCCATAATACACTGGAAACAGTCGTCATACTGAGCCATTACAGTGGTTTCACACAATGAATCCTTTCAGCCTGTACATCAGGCAAGGGCCAATTGCTGATGTAAAGATAGACTGCAAGGAGGGGATTGTATGAAATCTTCAATTTGCCCCTGACATATCTTCAGTGCTCACAGGAGAGGTGGCTCATATTAAAAAAGGAAGATAGCTGAACTAACAGAACCATTAGAATTATTCCTGTCAGGAGGTAATCCTGGATATCAATGAAATCATTTGGCCAATCCTTTGGTCATTCCATTGATTGATAATGACCTTCAATCACTCAAAATCTCACTCCCATGGCCCTGTCCATCAGAGATCCTTCTCTTTGTTCCTCCTTTTTTTGTTTGACTCTGTATTTATTTTTACAGTAAACTCTTCAGTCTCAGGCTTCTCCCAGTTCTCACACAAGGTCATCAACTTGAAATGTGAATTTTGGTCCCTTCTATACAGATGCTGCCTGATCTGCAGAGTATTTCCATCACTTTCTATTTTAATTTTGGATTTTCAGCATGTGCAGTATTTTACTTCTCTTTGTTAGAAAGGTTAGTGAGTCTGGGGAAGTAAAAATGGAGACACACTCAGCTCAGGACAGATGATATTCTGACCTTGCCATGACTTATCCATTTACTCCACGAGGTAAAGCACAGGTATTAAACTGCCTGTATCCTAAATTATCACCAGATGCTTTCACACGTCACCCTTATGCTTATTGACCTACACTGGCAAGAGCCCTGGCGATGCATTGATTTTAAAATTTCATCCTTGGTTGTGGTGTTAAGTGCCTACGTTCTGGATCTTGTTACAGTTTTCTGTAATTTCAGCAGAAGGTGGATGAAAACGTTGTATGATGGTTAGTCCTTGGGAGAAACCTTTGATGAAATTTTGGATGTGAAATTAATTCAAGGCAAACTCAATCAATTTCGTAGAGGACACAAAAAATTGTTCAACCCTTAGGCCTAAATATCTCACTCAGAGATTTCAACAGAACCTAGATCTAATGATCTAGAACAGAAAGTCTAATGCAGGAGTGAAGTATACAGTAAGTGGCAGAACCCTCAGTAGCATCAACATACAGAGGGATCAAGGTATACAAGTCCAAAGTTCCCTGAAAGTAGAAACACAACTGGATGAGGTAGTCAAAAAAGCAAATAGCACGCTTGCCTTTACTGGTCGGGGTGCAGAATATAAAAATTGGCATGTCTTGTTGCAGCTGTATAGAATCTTAGTTAGACAACGTTTGGGATATTGTGTCCAGATCTGATCGCTACACTACCAGAAGGATTTGGAGACTTTGGAAAGAGTGCAGAAAAGGCTTACCAGGATGTTTCCTGGTTGTAGGGATTTAGCTATGAGGAGACATTGGACAGATATGGTTTGTTTTCACTTGAACATCAAAGGATGAGGGCCAACCTGATAGAAGTTTGCATAATTATGAGAGGCATGGATAGAATGGATAGTCGGAGTCTTTCACAGGGTAGAAATGATAATTACTAGTGGGCATAGGTTTAAGATAAATGGAATGAGGTTAAAAGAGATGTGAGAGGTAAACCTTTTAGACAGAGGGTGGAAAGTGCTTGGAATACGCTGCCAGAGGCGGTGGAAGAGGTGGATACAATGGTGACATTTAAGAGGATCATGTATTGGTGCAGTCTTGGTGGGACAAAGGGCATATTCCTGTGCTGTTTTGTTCTTTGTTCTTAATGAAACACAAAAGAACTTTCAAGAAATTATCTAGTGATATGGCTAAACTGTTTTGTGTTTTCAATGTAGATCCATTATATTCTGTTTAGTGAGAGAGGGTACCCCTGCTAAGATCGAGTCAATATGAGTGTCTTGTCAATGACAGATCAGACAATGATGCTATATTTAGGCAACATTGATGGGATACAGTCACACGCTGTCATTTTGATAATTATGGTTGAATAGAGTCAATGCAACTGTTCAATCATTGATATGCTAGTATATTGAGTCAGTATATTGGTATGCTCAGTCATTGGTATACTAGCATACTCAGTCAGTATGTTGGTATACTGAGAACTTCTCTTTTCATTTTGGAGAAACTGGTGAGTCACAATAAAATAATTGCCTGGGACGCACAGAGGAGTGAATCCTCTCTTACTCTTTGCTCTTTGTGATGAAGTACATCATCCAGTCTTCAACACCAACCACCATGCGAACTTCTATAACACCTCTCAGCTAATAAAATATTTGCAAGATCTTAGTGAGATGAAAAATTTAACACAGAACCACACAAAAAGATATAATGGGACAAGTGACAAAGAGCTTAACCGAACAAATAGGTTTCTAGGAGTGACATAAAGGAGGAAGGAAACATGAAGAGGTTTCAGGTTTGGATTCTGTAGCTGACAGCCCAGGCAATCGAATGCACTGATTTTATAATGCACATTGAGGAGGAGCACGAGATAACAGAAAAAGTGAGTTGCATCCAGTCCCAGAACACAAAGATGTAGGTTTAATACTGTCACATCTCCCTTTGAAGAATCAACTTATTCTAAATGGATAAGATTTGATAAGATATTCAAAAGGTGCACAAAGGCCTTTTAGTTCAATGTTACAAACAGTACTTGTACAAAGATTGCAAAATATCAACTTAAAGAAAGAGATTAAACAACCTGTCCTGCACCCCTCCCACTTTGCTGCCAGTCTGCATCTCACCATCTTCATATTTTCCTTCGTTTTCACTCCCTTGAATTCGAGACATATTGCACCATGTCTTATTCTAACCAATTCTTTCTCCACATCCCTAAATGGTGATTTACCATCTCCCTCCCTCAATGTGCCAATTTGCATTCCTCTGGCAATATATTGATTCTTGCCCCTGAAACTTGTGCTGTCTACTCATTATTACAACCAGTCCCTGGATCAGTTTGCCCAATGCATTCCCATTCCATTCATTCAACTTTAAATCATTAAACCCTGGGCTGAGGAAGTTTGAATGGGATCCCTCATTTTACTCACTCCCAACCCTCCCCCTATCATTGGTCAAGGATCCCTTCTTTGGATATCTTTCCCCAGACCAAATTAATTTGTCTTTTATTATGAGCCAATTCAACCAGGTTTTCTGGAGTTAAGAGATTATTCATTCTAAACGTAAGAAAAATAATAATGTAACCCGAAACACAAAGATTTGGAAGAAGATGTGAGTCCAAAAAGAGGATTAAGCTTTATCTCCCCTCCCCTGACTACATCCCAAAACCAGCCCAGCTCGTCCCTGCCTCCCTAGCCTGTCCTTACTCCCACCTATCCACTCCTCCCACCTCAAGCCCCACCCCCATCTCCTACCTACTAGCCTCATCCCGCCTCCTTGACCTGTCCGTCCTCCCTGGACTGACCTATCCCCTCCCTAACTCCCCACCTACACTCACATTTACTGGCTCCAACCCCGCCTCGTTGACCTGTCTGTCTCCTCTTCACCTATCTTCTCCTTTATCCATCTTCTATCCATCTCCCCCTCTCTCCCTATTTATTTCAGAATCCCCTCCCCCTACCCCATTTCTGAAGAAGGGTCTAGACCTGAAACGTCAGCCTTCCTGCTCCTCTGATGCTGCTTGGCCTGCTGTGTTCATCCAGCTCTACACCTTGTTATCTCAGGTTCTCCAGCATCGGCAGTTCCTACTATCTCTTAAGCTTAAAGGACCTGTCTCTGTGATGGTCATGAAACAGCTACTCAAATGTTGTGTCCATTACATTGTTCGGTACCAGTAGCACTGAATTTAATGGTTGCGCAGTTGGCTTTTGAGATTCATGGCTTTGTCGATCCAAGAAAATTGTTTTGCCTGGTTTGCTCCAATTGTGGCTGGCTGGCAGCTCTCAGAATGGTACAGTGTCTTTTTCTTTCCTGTACCTGCAGTAGAGGGGTGTTTAATGACTATTTCCTCACCGTGACTCTCACATAAAACTAGTCCAGTCATTAACTCATCACACCACTAACATACACAGGCCATGTGTTGTAGTCAGTCTTTACAACTTGTTTTTGTAATTCCTGGAAGAATAAAACACAAACGTGTCTTCAGGAGGTGGCACCCTGCCGAGAGGGAGTCTTTCTCTCTTCATCTCTTCCTTTTTAATCTGTTTGTTTGACTCTGTACAGGTGTAACATTCAATGGATTCCTACACGACTGCAGCAGACAGTCTCTGAATTTACATCCACAGTCATTTTTTGTCTGTAACAATCCCCTTTTCAAAAACACATTTGGGAATTAAATGCTCAATATGCCCATAAATATTTTGGGGTTCTGATCCATTGTCATGATATCAGTGTTTCCTGATTTACCCAGCCACCTCTGTATTGTGTAAGGTAATGTTTCTGAAGGGGTTAATGTTCATGTTACATTGGCTCTACCCATTTGGCTGATATCTCACACAGTCTGTGGGTGAGGTCAAGCTCTATCATTTAGAGAAAACAGATGGATCTCTACCAGCTTCCTTAGATCCTAGTAATTATGTCAGACCATATGTAGTTGTACTTATTTTAAAAACCATCTTGCCATCTACAGTGTCTCTTCTGTAGATACTCTGCAGTGGTGTGTACATTCTGCCACTAATCACTAGATATCCCCAAGACAAAGGAGGATTGATGTCGGCAAAAGCTTATCCAGTACAACATACTGGTAGAGGTGGCAAATACCACACAGTCCCAAGAGTGTACCATACTCTGCTGATCTGCTCTAATCAAAAATACTGCACTGACCCCTGGACCTCTCAACCAATTCTTTCTCAATGACATGGATAAATTTATTTGGATTGGGTTCGAATTACAGTCCAAGAGGACGACACCGCAATACCTGGCTCTAAAACAAAAGTTAGACCATTAAAAGAGAAAACTGAACTGTGATACATTTCAGAGGCCTAAAAATGTTTCAAGTCTAAAGACACTGATGGACTGCAGTGCAGACTTTAAAACTATTAATACTTATCTAGAACTTTACATCGTAATTAACTGCAGATTATTCCTTAACAAATTTGCAGTAACAATTGTTACAACAATTAATCCTCTGGCATCAGTACTATCATATATCAAGATTATAGAATATCCTGACAGGTGACGTTATTCCACATCAGCGACATGACAAGACTTAACAGTAGGTAGTGGCATAGCTGGCACCAACATTGATCAAATTCTGAATGAAAGCTAAGATAGAATTAACACTCTGTGTGTATTAAGAAGAGGAACTGGAATTGGGTCTTTGTGAGGGGGAAATCAGCAACTGTCTGATGCTGTGTGCCACACTATGACACCATCTGAGCTGTCGTTATAATCTCCCAGCTTCTCTCAGCATTTTATGTAGCTGGGTGTGACCAGGTTAATAGTTTACAATGGCAAAATGTTCAAAATACTCGGGGTCAAGGGTTCAAAATGAATCAGTTACAAACAAGAAGAGAATTAACCTGATTTTTTCAGCCGAAGAAGCTAGAGGGGCTTGCAGAATACAGCAATGTGGCTAGTTATCAATTCCCATATACCAGCTGCAGCCCAAATCCAAGCCTTACCAGGTAAATAAGCAAAATACTGTGGACGCTGGAGATCTGAAATGAAAACAGAAAATGCTGGACAAACTCAGCAAGTTTGGCAGTATTGCTTTAAAGAGAAATCCAATATGACCCTTTTTTAGGGCCTAAACTCTCCCATGTCTCAGCCCCCTACCCCACATACAAGGCCTTGTTACCACATAGCCTGCCATTACACACCTGTTATTAGTCACTATTAGTCCCCATTAACAACTATTCACCCTCCCAGTCTGATCGTTATCAAT
The DNA here is from genome assembly GCF_021869965.1 of Rhincodon typus. Taxonomy (NCBI): domain Eukaryota; kingdom Metazoa; phylum Chordata; class Chondrichthyes; order Orectolobiformes; family Rhincodontidae; genus Rhincodon; species Rhincodon typus. The sequence continues at coordinate 22,605,387 of NC_063352.1, read as the reverse complement.
GCTTTGTCTGTCCAACTGTCTTTCTCTCTTTAGGCTCTATCCTATCATTTACTCCCTACCCCACTCCCTCCCCTTTTTTCTGCATATAAACTGACGTTTTCCCAGCCACCATCAGTTCTGAGGAAGGGTCACTGGACCCGAAACGTTAACTCTGTTCTTTCCTTCACAGATGCTGCCAGACCTGCTGAGCTTTTCCAGCAACTTTGTTTTTGTTCCCAATATGACTCTTCTTTGGAACTGTTACAGTTAAAGTTAACTCTGTTCTTCTCTCACCTCAGGTTCTGCCAGACCTGCTGAAGTTCTCCAGCATTTTCTATTGTTATCTCCCCAGATAAAAAATGGTGTTCATTCTCTTCCAGTCCACTCTTAAACAAAATGTAATAAACAGCTACATAAGAAAATATTAGTACAGGTGGCAAAACCTCTATCATAAAGGTAATCTTTGAAGAGCATTGAAAAGAAGAGAGAGAAATAGAAAGATGAAGAGGTTTCCAAAGCTTAGGATTTTGATAGTTGAAGACACACCAACCGATATTGGAGTGACTAAAATTGGAAAGGCTCAAGAAACAAGAATCGATGAAATGTAGATATCTCAGAGGGTTATGGGGCTGGAAGATATTGTGGAAGAGTGACAAGGAGGAGGAGAATTTTCAATGTAAAGTATTGTCATATCTGCGCAGGACAGAATGTAATTTTGAGCAGTGCTGGGAGTTAAGTGAATATCCACAATCTTAATCTCATTCTAAAAATCTAATTTTGTTTGTATTTGACATTTAACATTTAACTAACACAAAGGGACGAAGAGAGAGCGAGAGAGAGACAGGTCTAGCAATAAATAAACAGCTATTGCTAGAGTTTGTAAAAATGAAGAGAACAAAACTGAAGGCCCTGTACCTGAGTCCAAATAATATTCAAAACAAAGCAGATGGTCTACCAGGATTGATAGAAATAAAATAAGTAAGATCTAATAGCATTCACACAGACATAGCTGCAACATGAAGCAGATACTGACCAGAACAATGAAGGCTACATAACATTTAGGAAGGACAGGGAGCTAGGAAAAGGTGGAAGGCAGGCTCTGTTATTTAATGATGTTATTAGCACAACAGAGAGGATAACCAAAATTCAGGTAAATAGGATGTTAAAGCGGTTTGGATAGAGATAAGAGTTGATAAAGGAAAGAAGTCACTGTGGGAGTGGTGTGAAAGCCCCCTAAAAGTAATCAAAAGGTAGCATGGAATATAATGGAAGAAATAATGGGAACTTGTCAGAAAGAGATGGCAATAATCATGAGGAGACCGTTTTCATACAGAATGGAAAAATCAGGTGGAAAAATCAAGATAGTCTTGATGAAGAGTTTGCAGAAAACTAGAATGAAAGTTCAGGACACAATAAGGAAGACAATTGGAATTTGGCATTTATTGCTAAAGCAATAGAATATAAAAGCAGGGAAGTATTACAGCAATTGTACGAAGCATTAGTAAAACTGCACCCGAGTGCGGCGGACATTTCTGGTCACCTTGAGGAGGGATGTAGTTGCAATGGATGCAGTTCAGAGGAGGTTCACTAGATCAATTCCAGAGGTGAGTGGATTGTTTTGGGAAGAACGATTGAGCAGATTACTCTCTGGAGCATAGTAGAATGAGAGGAGATCTAATTGAGGTATATAAGACATTAAAGGGGATTGACAAAGCAGATGAACAGTAGATGTTTCTGCTGTGGGGCAATCTAAAATGAAAGGTCATACTTTTAGCATAATGGGTAGCAGATTTTAAACAGGGTAAATGAAAGGATCATGAATCTGTGGAATTCACCACCCAACTCTGCAGTGGATGCCGGGACACTGAATAAATTTAAGAGGGAGATAGACAGATTTTTTTTATTAGTAATGGGTTGAAGAGTTAGGGCGAGCAGGCTGGAAAGTGGAGTTCAGGCTGAGATGAGATCAGCCATGATTTCCAAACTTTTCCAGATTTGGTGAAGGTTCTATTAGATTGGAAAATAGCAAATGTTATTCAAAAAGGGAGGGAGCTAGAAAGCAGGAAACTATAAGTCAGTTGGCTCATTAACCTTCATAGGGAAAAAGTTAGAAGCTGTGTTAAAACTGTGATGGCAGGGCACTTAGAAAAGTTCGAGATAAATCAGCCACAATCAACAGAACATATGCTGTGGATAAAGGGGAAACCAGTCTATGTACTGTGTTTAGATTCCCATAGACATTTTAAAAGGTGCTAAATCAAAGAGTATTGTAGAAAATAAAAGCTCATGGTGGAGGGGGTAGTATGTTGTCATAGATGGAATGATGTACTAGCTAATGGGAAACAGAGTAGGTGTAAATGGATTTTTTTTTTGGTTGACAAGATGTAATAAACCGTGTATCACAGGGATCAGTGCTGGGGTCCCCTCAACTTTTACTTGGACGAAAGTACAGCAGGTATGGTTGTCGAATTTGTTGACAACATTAAGACTGATAGGAAAGTAAGAGCTGGCTCAGTGGTTAACATTACTGCCTCAGTGCCAGGGACCTGGGTTCAATTCCAGCCTCAGGTGACTGTCTGTATGGAATTTACACATTCTCCCTGTGCTTGTGTGGGTTTCCTCCAGGTGCTCTAGTTTCCTCCCATAGTCCAAAAATGTGCAGATTAAGTAGATTGTCCATGTTAAATTGCCCATAGTTGTGTAGGTTAGATAGATTAGCCATGGAAAATGCAGGGTTACAGAGATAGGGCAAAGGGGCAAGTCTGGGTGGGGTGCTCTTCGGAGAGTCAGTGCAGACTTGTTGGGCCAAGTGGCCTGTTTCCACACTATAGGGATTCTATAATAAAATTCATGAAGAGCTCACAAAGAGGCTGTGATGGAAAATAAATAAATTAAATGGGTGGACAAAGATCTGTCAAATGTGAAATTGTCCATTTTAGCAAGAAGAATTTTTTCATAAAAAGCAGATTATCCAAATGATGAGAGATTGCAGAGTTTGGAGATGCCAAGGGATCTGTTTGCCCCAGAGCACGAATCACAAAAGTTAGGATGTAGCTACTGCAAGTAATTAGGAAAACAAACAGAATGTTATTGTTTATGGTGAGGGGAGTTAAAAACAAAAGTGGAGAACTTATGCTTCAGATGCGCAGGGCACTGTTGAGACCATGTCGAGAGTATTGTGTACAATATTAGTCTCCCAAACAATTGGCTTGATGGTAGGAAGCAGAGCGTAATAGTGGAAGGATGCTTGTTGGACTGGAGGCCTGAGATTAGTGGAGTTGTGCTGTGGCCCATTGCTGTTTGTTATCTATATCAATGATTTGGATGAGAATGTATAAGGCATGATTAGTAAGTTTGTGGATGACACTGAACTAGGTGGTATTATGGACAGTGAGGAAAAAGGTTATCAGAAATTGCAGCAGGATCTTGATCAGCTGGGGAAGTGGGCCGAGAAATGGCAAATGGAGTTTAATATAGATAAGTGTGAGGTGTCGCATTTTGGAAAGTTAAATCAACATAGGAGTTTCATGGCAAATGGTAGGGCCTCGAGGAGTGTAGTGGAACAGAGGGACCTTGGAGTTCAGGTGCACGGTTCTCTGAAAGTGGAGGCACAGGTCGACAGGGCAGTGAAGAAGGCTTTTGGCACACTGGCCTTCATCAGTCAGGGTATTGAGTATAGAAGCAGGGAAGTTATGTTACAGTTGTACAGGACATTGGTGAGGTCGCACTTGGAGTACTGTGTTCAGTTTTGGTCACCTTGCTATGTGAAGGATGTTATTAAACTGGAAAGAGTGCAAAAGGATTTACAAGAATGTTGCCAGGACTCAAGGGACTGAGTTATAGGGAGAGGTTAGAACAGCTGGGATATTTTAGTTTAGAGCATAGGAGACTGAGGGGCGATCTTATAGAAGTGTATAAGATCGTGAGAGGCATGGATAGGATGATTGCACTCGGTCTTTTTCCCCGGGCTGTGAGTTGAGGACTAGAAGGCATCAGTTTAAGGTAAGAGACAAAAGAATAAATGGGAACCTGAGGGCCAACTGTTTTACACAGAAGGTGGTACACATATGGAATGAGCTACCAGTGGAAGTGGTTGAAGTGGGTACATTAACAACATTTAAAAGGCATTTGGATGAATTCATGGACAGGAAAGGTTTAGAGGGATGTGGGCTAAGTGCAGGGAAATGGGGTTAGGATGGATGGATATTTTGGTTAGCATCGACCAGTTTGGGCTGAAGGGCCAGTCTCCGAGCTGTGGGACTCTGTGACTCTATGTGTGTTTTTCTGGTTGGAGGTCCGTTACCAGTAGTGTTCCACAAGGATCAGTGCTGGGACCTCTGATATTTGTAATATGTAAAAATGATTTGGATAAAAATGTAGGCAGTTTGACTAACAAGTTTGCAAATGACACAAAAATTGGTGGAGTTGTGGATAGTGAGGAAGGTTATCGAGAGATACAGCAGGATAAAAATTAGTTGGAAAGTTGGACTGAGAAATAGCAGAGGGAGTTTAATCCAGACAAATGTGAGCTGATGTAATTTGGGAGTTGTTGGGACATCATGTTGAGGTTGTACAGGAAGTTGGTGAAGCCATTTTTGGAGTACTGTGTACAGTTCTGGTTACCCTGCTATAGGAAGGATATTATTAAATTGGAGAGGGTTTAGAAAAGATTTACCGGATGCTGCTAGGACTGGAGGGTTTGAGTTACAAGGAGAGACTGGATAGGTTGGAACTTTCTTTAATGGTGCGTAGGAGGCTGAGGGACGACCTTACGGAGGTTAATAAAACCATGAGAGGCATGGATAGGGTGAATAGCAAAGATCTTTTCCCTAGGGTGGAGAAGTTCAAAACTAGGGGGCATATTTTTAAGGTGTGAGGAGAAAGATTTAAAAGGAACTTGAGGGGCAACTTTTTTCACACAGAGGGTGGTTTGTCTGTGGAATGAGCTGCCAGAAGTAGATGCAGTACAGTTACAACATTTAAAAGGCATTTGATAGGTACATGAATAGGAAAGATTTAGAGAGATAGGGGCCACACACAGGCAGGTGGGACTAGTTTAGTTTGGGAAACTTGGTCAGCATGGATGGGTTGGATCGAAGGGTCTATTTCTGAGCTGTATCACTCTATGACTCTATTTAATGGATATAAATGTGTTGGAAGCAGTTCAGAGCAGCAGTTCATCCCACCCACCGGTCTCTTCAAAAATCACCATCCCCACTGTGGCAGGGTGTGTGAATACAGCTTTAGACTGTTTATTCACCTCAGGACCCACAACTGGGAGTGAGCCATCCTCAGTCTTGAAGGATTGCATATGAAGTAGAAAACTAGGCTGGAACCTGGAAGGGTGGTTTGCCTTCCGAGGACAAACCAAACAGGCAAGGCTTGTACCTGCTGGAGCTTAGAAGAATAAAATGTGATTTGTTTGAAACATATAATATCTTGAAAGGTTTTGACAGAGGGAGATGGAAAGGATGTTTCTTCTTTTGGAAGAATCTACATCTAGCGGTCACTGTTTAAGAGTAAGGAGTTACCCATTTAAGATAAAGATGAAGAGAAACTTTTTCTCACAAAAAGTTAAGAGTTTTTAGAACTCTCTTTCTGAAAAGGCATTGGAGGAAGAGTCTTTGATTATTTTTAGAGCAGAGGTAGGTAGATTCTTGATAAGTAAGAGGGTTAAAGATTATCGGGGGTTTGGCTGGACTGGGGGGTAATCAGATCAGTGATAATCTATTGAATGACAGAACAGGCTCAAGGGCTTGGGTGGCTATTCCTGCTCCTAATTTGTATGTTTATAGACCATTTGCAACTGTTTTCCTAATTCCCCTGGCCCTTTTGGCTCATCTACTACTGAAGTCCTCATCCATGCCAATGTGACCTCTAGACTTCACTACTTCAATGCCCACCCAGCCAGCCATGTTCTACCCTCTGTAAACTTAGGCCATCCAAAGTTCTGCTGCCTGTCTTTACTTGCACTACATCTCATTGAGGTGTTGCCCTGTTGAGCACTGAATGAAATTGGCTCCCAGTCAATTGCCACCTTCACTGTAACATTATCATTTTCATTATCAGATCCCTCCTTTAGCATTACCCTCCTTTAGTTCAGTTATCTCCTCCAGCCCACAATTCTCCAATATATCTACACTTCATTATTTTGATGATTTTAGTCATTCTATCATTGGTCACCATGTCTTCTGCTGCCTACATCCAATGCATTGAAATTCCTTCTCTCTTTGTTTCCTTCCTTTAAATAGCTCCTTAAAACTGACCTCTTTGTCCATGCATTTGGTCATCTGGCTTAATATCTCATTAAATTGGTTGGTATCTAATTATGTCTTATAATCTTCCCGAGAAGTGCCTTGGGAGCTTTATTATTTTAAAGGTACTATATAAATGTAAGTTTTTTTTGTTGTTGATTTTAATGGGGGTGGGAATAGGCAGCCTTGGTGATGGAGTTAATACATGATTTTGAACAGGGATAACTAAGGAAGCGGTGAGTGAAGGAATTGTATATAAACCCAAGAAGGGTCTAGGCCCGAAATGTCAGCTTTCCTGCTCCTCTGATGCTGCTTGGCCTGCTGTGTTCATCCTTGTTATCTCCTACTATCCCAGGAACAATTAGTTGCATCTTCGAGGAATTGAGGGGCAGGTGAAAATGTGAGGTGGCATCAACGACAAAGTGGGGATTGTTGGGCCCATGTTCTCTTGTTCCGTAAACTGAATGTTATTGTTTACTGTCTGTGTGCCATGGAAGTGCTGCTCTGGGAAGTTAATCTCCCTAGTGGCCTACTCAAATTCAACACCCACTGCCAGAACACACAATATAAAAAATACACAGCTTTTTCAGTAATAGATGAGAAGAGATTGAAATAAATGGTGACATATTTATTGAATTTAGAACAGTTGAATTATTAGGTATTGTCGTGAGTGACATTGTTATAGTGACAGATTTTAATCACAAGCCAGGGTTAGAGATTAACATAATATTTTTAAGCAGGACAGCAATGCAATATTGTTCTTTTTTAAAATTCTCTTCCTTTCTCTGTGCTATTTCTCATTTCAGGAACCCCACTGGTGGTAATGCTGCTTTTTGGAAGATTTTCTGTAAAATGTTGCCTTTTCTGGGGTGGAGGGCTGATTCCTTCTCTTTTGAATTTTGTCTGTTAGAAACAGGTGCCATCGGAGAAACAGGGGCAAAGAGAGAGAGAGGTTGAGGGCTCGCACAGAATAATCCGAGGCCTTACTGAGAAGAATTTCTATTGTTTGTTGTTGTCTCTGATGGTCAAACATATCTGCCTCTGCGGAGACGGAGTTGAGGAGTACCAGGTGGGGCGATGAGGTGGCAGATGTTGTTTGTGATGGCACATGGACTCAGCTGAGTCAGGGTGAAGATACAGCACAACCCACATTGCAATCAAACCCCACTGATCTCTGTGGCATATGCTCAACTCCAACATCCACCTGCTGCTGGGTAAAAGTTTGCCTGCCAATCCTAAAGGACACATTTTTTGAGTGCAGTTCATCTCAGCCGTGTTAGCTATAACACAAGAATTATTCATGGCTCAGTGGACAGTCCTCTCATCGCTGCGTCGGAGGGTTGTGGGCTCCGGTGCTTTCATCCTCAGACCTGAGAGCAACGTGTAAGCCCGGTCTGTCCTGTCAGGCAGACAGGAAAGATCTTGGTGCATTATTTCAGGTAAGAGCAATTGAGTTCTCTCTGATTTCCCCCACATTTTTCTGACCCCTTTCACACCCACATAACTTCCCAAAACACTTCATCATCATTTGAAATGTTCTTTGAAATATTGCCACTGTTGTAATATCGCAGCTAATCGCAGCAAATTCCGACAGAGTAATGTGGTAATGACTAGATAATCTATTGTAATGATATTGATTAGGGATAAATATTGGCCAACAGACTGAAGAACTTTCATGTTCTTCAAACTAGTGTCTGAGAATCTGTTATACCCACCTTGACAGTGGCCTATAGAATAGAATGACACTGGAGAAATTATGCGAAAGATGTCAGAACTTAATGTTACAAAAGATTGAACAGACTGGCCCTCTTTTATCGAGGAAAGAAAAGTCTGAGAGGTGATCTGATTTGGTTTTCAAATTATGAAAGGTTTTGATAAGGTAGACATTGAGAAGATGTCTCTACTTGTTAGAAGAGTCAATCTAGAGGCCAAAATCTAAGATAGGGAAGAATTTTACATTCTTTGGGAGTGGGTTGGCAGATGGGCAGAGAGGCATAAAAGTAGGCATGATGCCATGAATGCCTACTTGTCCATTTTCCACCTCACCACAACCGGCAGTTGCCCCAAGCTTTAGTGTGTCCCCCAGTATGTCCTGGACCATGGAATGTGCCAGTCTGCCACACTCGTTCGAGGTCAATTCCTTGCTCTGGAAGAGCAACATATCTTGGGCAGACCAAAGAGCATCTTTCACCGAGTTGATAGTCCTCCAGGTGCAGTCAATGTTTGTCTCGGTGTGCTTCCCGGGGAGCAGACCGTAGAGCCTGTGTCATGGTGTTGCTCGGGATGACCCTCAACAAAAACCACTGCAACTTTCTCCAGACTTCCTTTGTAAAGACACATTCCAGAAAGAGATGTGTGACAGTCTCAACGCCTCAGCAGTCGCTTCGAGGGCAGCGTGCGGTGGAGCAGATAGTCCGGGCGTACAAGAAGGATCTCGGAGGTGGTGCCTTTCTCACCACCAGCCAAGCGATGTCTTGGTGCTTGTTTACAACCTCCTCTGTAATGCCCTTTCCAGGGAGCGGTGTTGGGTTAAATCAATGTGACACCCATTCCCAATTGCTTTTCAGTTGGGCTTGTTTGGCTAAAAGTTATTACCTCAGTGTCTCTGCTTGCATGAGAGCAATGGGTTTTGCATAAAATACGAGAGGGAGAACAGCACATCAGAGAAGCAGCAGCTTCAGGTAATGAAACGAAAACCCATCAAACTCAAAAGCAAAACTTTAAAACAGACTGTTTTTGCATTTTCAATAAGGTAGACAGCATGATCCGTACAGTACATTGACCTCAATAACACGGATGGCAAAAATAGTAGGCACTGCACACTCGTTAGAAGGCTTGCCCTTGAGAGTCAAGGCATATCTGTGTCTGGTAATGAGATTCGTGCTGTGGTGAGTGGCCCACAACTGTTGCAGACAATGTAACCTGAGAAAAGGTGGGAGACAATGCCACATACCCTTAAAGTATTAGTGCGGAGATCCTTATAATAAGGAAGGGTGTAGCGTTGAGAGGGATCCAGCGACTGTGGCTCATTACACCCTTTCTGTGTTATGTGCAGGCACAGAATACAGTGCAACGACCTCGATGCTAAGGACAGCAAGGCTGATACTTAACTGTCGAAGGGGAAACATCACCAATTGCTCATTAAGACCAGAGCCTGAGCCACTAAATGAAGACACCCAGTAACAGCATGTATGCCCCCACTGCTCTGAATCGCACTGTCCTCATTACAACCAATATTAGCTCCTGGCTTCGTCTATCTGGCTTGGGGGAGAGTGGGGGATGGGGGGGGTGGTTGGAGTATGCGGGAGGGGGAAGTGCTGCTATAATTGCAATTAGCCAGCTTAAACTCCACGATAGAAACCAGAAAATGCCAGATTTCCCTAGCAAATAGCTGCTAATTGAAAATGGCATATTAATTTTCGAGACATTTTTAGAAGCCTGAGCGAATTTTATTTTTGTCTGACATATCATCACCAGTCCAAAAACGTTAGCAGGAAATCAGAAAGAGAGTGCTGCATCATCGGAGGTGCTGCCTTTTGAGTGAGCCATTGCACCTTCTACTTCTGCCCATTTACTCAGCTGTGTGCATAAGATCTTCTCAAGAGTATTTCAAAAAACAATGGGGAAGCTGTTTCAGGTTTGCTGGCCATTATTCACCCCTCAATCAACATCACTAAAAACAGAATATCAGGTTATTATAGTATTTCTGTTTGTGGGAGCTTCCTGTCCTCAGGTCGGGTGCTGCATTCCTTAAATTGGCTCACTGACAACACCACGCTGATATTTCACTGGCTGTAAGAACTCTCGGACATCCCAACGTTATGAAAGCCAATTGAGAAATGTATATTGTCGGTAAATAAATGTGATTTATTTCTGCGATAGTAGGAACTGCAGATGCTGGAGAATCCGAGACAACAAGGTGCAGGGCTGGATGAACACAGCAGGCCAAGCAGCATCATAGGAGCAGAGAGGCTGACGTTTCGGGCCTAGACCCTTCATCAGAAAAGGGGGAGGGGAAGGGGGTTTTGAAATAAATAGGGAGAGAGTGGGAGGCGGATAGAAGAGGGATAGAGGAGAGGATAGGTGGAGAGGAAACAAACAGGTCGAAGAGGCGGGGATGGGGCCAGGAAAGGTGAGTGTAGGTAGGGAGTTAGGAAGGGGATAGGTCAGTCCAGGGAGGACGGACAGGTCAAGGGGGCGGGATGAGGTTGGTCGGTAGGAGATGGAGGTGCGGCTTGAGGTGGGAGGAGGGGATAGGTGGGAGGAAGAACAGGTTAGGGAGGCAGGGACGAGCTGGACTGGTTTTGGGATGCGGTAGGGGGAGGGGAGATTTTGAAACTTGTGAAATCCACATTGATACCATTGGGCTGCAGGGTTCCCAAGCGGAATATGAGTTGCTGTTCCTGCAACCTTCGGGTGGCATCGTTGTGGCACTGCAGGAGGCCCAGGATGGACATGTCGTCTGAGGAATGGGAGGGGGAGTTGAAATGGTTCGCGACTGGGAGGTGCAGTTGTTTGTTGCGAACCGAGCGTAAGTGTTCTGCAAAGCGGTCCCCGAGTCTCCGCTTGGTTTCCCCGATGTAGAGGAAGCCACACCGGGTACAGCGGATGCAGTATACCACATTGGCAGATGTGCAGGTGAACATCTGCTTGATGTGGAAAGTCTTCTTGGGGCCTGGGATGGGGGTGAGGGAGGAGGTATGGGGGCAGGTGTAGCACTTCCTGCGGTTGCAGGGAAAAGTGCTGGGTGTGGTGGAGCTGGAGGGGAGTGTGGAGCGGACAAGGGAGTCACGGAGAGAGTTGTCCCTCCGGAAAGCAGATAAAGGTGGGGAGGGAAAGATGTCTTTGGTGGTGGGGTCGGATTGCAGATGGCGGAAGTGTCGGAGGATGATGCGTTGGATCCGGAGGTTGGTGGGGTGGTACGTGAGGACGAGGGGGATTCTTTTTTGGTTTTTATTGCGTGGACGGGGTGTGAGGGATGAGGTGCGGGAGATGTGGGAGACACGGTTGAGGGCGTTCTCGACCACCGAGGAGGGGAAGTTACGGTCCTTGAAAAACGAGGACAACTGAGATGTACGGGAGTGGAATGCCTCATCCTGGGAGCAGATGCGGCGGAGGCGAAGGAATTGGGAATAGGGGATAGCATTTTTGCAGGAAGGTGGGTGGGAGGAGGAGTATTCTAGGTAGCTGTGGGAGTCGGTGGGCTTGAAATGAATATCGGTTTCGAGGTGGTTGTCCGATATGGAGACAGAGAGGTCCAGGAAGGGGAGAGAGGTGTTAGAGATGGTCCAGGTAAATTTAAGGTTGGGGTGGAAGGTGTTAGTGAAGTGTATGAACTGTTCGAGCTCCTCGTGGGAGCACGAGGCGGCACCGATATTTCTGCGTTTCTTTTACTCCTAGCCTAATTTATATTGCCATGTGATGAACAGAGTTAATGTTTTAGGTTGATCAGGATCCATTCTGTTTATCTCTCCGCAATGCTGCCAGACCTGTTAAGTATTTACAATGCTTTCTGTTTTATTTTCCACTCTTCATCCAACTTTCAAAAGCTTCTCCTAAATATTTTGTGATCCTCAACACATGTCAATGAAAAAAATGGTTTCAAATGTGGTTCTGAACGACATTGGACTATTTAATCTTGCCTTCTAAAGGTACCATGTTTGATTGAATGTAGTATGAATATAAGAAATAAAAGCAGGAGCAGGACTTGAACCAGTCCTCCCATTCCATAGGATCATGTTTCCTTTTCAACCTCTTTCCTGCAAAATCTCTATTTTCCTCAATTCCCTGAATACATATGAATCTACTCATCTCAACCCTGAATATTCTTAATAACCGTGCATCCATGTTCTCTGTGATAAAGATCTCCAAAGATTCACAAATCTCTAAAAGAAGACTTTTTTCCTCGCCATCGACTTTTATCCAGATACTTCAACAAATTCAGTCAAATTGAACTAAACTGACTGTTCAAGGACATTCTGGGGACTAGCCGCACTGGGAAAGGCTTATTCAGCAGACCTCCAGAATATTAAAGATAATACAGTTTTGAGGTCTTAATGAGCTGTGCAAAGTTGTACATTAATGTTTTAGTATAAACTTCTTACAAATTGTAGGTAAAGGATGATGCATTCTTTTTACTAATAAGATGGGTATAAAATGTGCCTAAGTTTGAGGAAACAGTCTATGAAGCAGAGTTCAGAGGCTGATCAGATACAGACCAGATACTGACCAAAGCTACGTGAGAAACTGTCTATGAGGAGATTACAAAGACTAATCACAGCAGTATGATATTGGGCAGCAACTCCTTTGACTGCACTTTCCTAATCTGTGACCTCAGCACCTTGAAAGACAAAGGCTGTAGATGCATCGGAACACCACCAACCGCAAATACCCAAACAAGCTCCGCACCATCTTGACTTGAAACTATATCATCTTTCCTTCATTGTTGCTGGGTCAAAATCCTGAAACTCTCTTTGTAACAATGTTGTGGATGTCCCTACAGCCCAAGGACTGCAATGGTTCAAGAACTCACCACCCCACCTTCTCCCCAGCAATTAAGAATGAGCAATGTATGGGGCCTAGATAGTTATGCATGCGTCCTATGATAGACTTTTAAAACATTGATGGAGTACTAACCTCTCAGTCTTCCGTAGCTAATAAATTGGCCATTCTGCATTTCCACTTGTACAACAAAATTTGACATTGTATGAATCTCTATTCATGAAACTGCCTGTCTTTTAATACTGTCAAAACTAATAGTTAAGGAAGTTTAAAGGCATGGTTAACCTTACCTGTGTTTACCCTGAAAAGTAACAGAGGCTACACTGCTTGTTACACTGAAGAAACTAATAATACATCCTTAACAAAATCATATACGGACAGAGATCATTTGAATGATACCAAAGGTCTCTTAAGATGTGGAATTGCATCCAGATTCAGAAAATATATGCCTGAAGGAGTCAAAACTGCCAAAGGATGGGGAAAAAACCTGAACAATAATCACTTCTAACAGATAAAAAATCAATTTCTGTTCAATCTTTTACATCTGCTTTGGTCTTTTCATTCCGCTTTTTTTGTGATGTTTCACATGTATTAGTGAGGCGTTCACCAAAGAACTCCTTTACTCAGCTCACCATTGACAGCAATGTCTTGAACTGCCAAGGCACTAGGCTCTGGAGTTCACTCTTTAACTTTCTCTGCCTGTCTTGCCTCCTTTCTGACATTTCTTAACACCCGTTCCTTTCACTAAGCTTTTGCCCATCAGCCCTCAAGTCCTCTCAGGTGATTCAGTGTCACATTTATTTTGATAACGTTCCTGTGAAATGCCTTAAACATTTCACCTTTGTTAAAGATACTTTCTAAATGCAAGTTGTTGTTCTGTATCAGTTGAATTGAAAATGTAACTTTGATAACTTGTCCATTGTATTTTGAAATCTCAAAGATCGACTGCTATTGTCGCATACCTGAGATTTATATGACTGTAATGTTATGGGACATGGTCTTTAACAACTGGAAAGGTGTTGAGAATGTCCAGTTGTAATCAGGTATATTTTAACAAAGACTGAAAGTCTCTGTGGTTCAATGTACAGGTGTGCGAATGACATTTACACATGGATTGAAAAGACTAAGCTTGTGAGGAGTTAAACAGAGGAGAGAGAATTCACATAGGTTTCAGTAAAAAGAGAATCTCTGGGAAGACTTTCATTGTTTTAGGGTTTAATGTCTCAAGACCAAGAAAGGAAAACAATTAAAGTAAACCCTGAAGAATTAAGAATCACTTCTGACAGTTCTGGAATTGTTAACTGAAGGACTTTGTGACCAATACCTGTAGAGTGGGTTTTTCAATTATTATAAAAGTAAAAGGGAACATTCTGTTCTGTAGTTTAAAGTACAATTTGCATATAAAGAAGTGCTTAGTCAATGGTGCTTTTAGTCTGTTTTATTACAATAAAAGTCTTAAAATGTGAAAACTTCTTGTGTCATCACTTTTGAACCATTGATTGGAAGTTTGGTTTATTTTTGAAAGTTGCCGGTCTGTATGTGGATTATAACAATATGCATGCATATTCCATAAACAAGCGGTTGCTAAATCCATCAGCTAGATCCCATAATGTTGCTAGGAGAAGCATGTTATAGAATGTGTCCTCCTAGATGGATGGTAAAGAGGAATTGAAGGGAAGATGAGCTCGTAAATAATGAAAATGGGAAATCAGTCAAGACCTTATCTGCCTGGAAAATACTTGGAAGTGTTTGGCAGGTCGACCAGCCTCAGGTATTGAAAAGTTTGGTTATAATGTCAAATGACGTAGTATCTCGGATGCACTGTGTCCACCTCACATATCCCACACCCATCCACCATTGCTCACAATAGTTCTCAGATCAGGGGCAATATGACTAATTTGAGATAGCTCTCTCAGTGGTCTGAAACTGGGAACCTGGGCTGAATGGGGCTCATTCTGCAGCTTAAAATTCTCTGGTCTGTCATGTTACCTCATCATGTTTTGTTTTTGTTGCACATTGACAGTTGATTTTGTGAAGTGTTTTTATTTTAAGTTGAGGTGTAAGAGGCTGGTGGGTTACAACGACTTTACAATGGGAATGAGATGTGTGTCTATGCAGAAGTGGTGGGGGAAGGGACAGAGAGAGCAGCATGATGGCAGCAAGCCGACACAGTTCAAATCATTTATAGAAATTAAGGCAATTTCACTGTCTGTGCTTATTACGGCAATAATTTAATTTGGATTGCTTTTAGCTAATTAACACTTCTAATTAATTCGTTGACATCACAATTAAGATGTCTGTTTGAAATTGGCGTCTCCTGATAATCAGGATGAGGAGGCTGACACTCGCGAGCAGATCAGGCGCGAAAGAGACTGGGAAAAAAATAGAATAATAAAAAAAACGCGGTTAATGAATTTCCTGTCAGTTGTGGTGATGAGATGAGATTGTCACATCGTGATGTTTATGTACAGCAAGTGGCTTCATTGTAAGATCCCTGATTAATGTTTGTGGCGATTATAATACAGGGAAGCTGGTTCACAATGTAAGTGCACACTGTTCAACAATTTTTGTTTCCCTGTTTAGAGACATTGTCAGGAATTTGTTATTCTGTGTTGGTCAAAGCAGTCTTAGTACTACAACTTTTCTACTGTAGTTATTAGCACTTTAACTTTCCCTTTTAAAATCACAAGGGAAAAATAAAGCGATTCACTGGAGAAGCTCAATAGGTGTGGTGCTCTTTGTTTTCAGATTGAAGTGAAACATTGGGAAAAGTAGAAGTAGTGAATGTTAATTCTGCTTTCTTCCCACAGATGCTGCCAGACCTGCCGAGTTTCTCCAGCACTTTTCTGGTTTTGTTAGAGAATGTGGGTCTTCAGTTGGTGGAGACACTCTATGAATCTGGAGTTGATACCTTTGGAACACAGAAAATGTGAGGATGAGATTTAACAGAGGTGTTCAAAACATTGACAGGGTTTGATAAAGTGGATACGGCCATGGAAAGGCTGATGACCAGAGGACGAAAATGGTAAAAGAGCAAGAAAGGAGATGAAAATAATTTATTGTGTTATGCAGCGAGATATTTTGATCTGGAATGTGCTGTCTGGAAGAACGGTGGATGCAGATTCAATTGTACCTTTCAATGAGGAACTGAATGTACACTTGAAACAAAAGGGCTATGGGTAAAAGAAGGGGAAAGCACTTGTTTAATTTTTCTGTACTGTACACAGCCTGGTTGACCTATTCTGCCATACCATTTCAATTCATGTACCAAGATATCACCTGTGGCGTCTATGGGCATATTTCAGAAAAAACAAACCTCTCTGCTTTGGCCCTTCTGATTTATCATCTGCTCTGGTTTCAAAAACTTTAATTCTGTTGATTAACAGAACATAGAACAGTACAGCACAGGCCTTTCAGCCCACAATGTTGCGCCAAACACGACACCAAATCAAGCTAATCCCTTCTGCCTGCCCTTGGTCCATATCCCTCCATTCCTTGCATGTGCTTATCCAAAAGCCCCTTAAATGCCCCTATTGTATCTGCCTCCACTACCTAACCTGGCTGTGCGTTCCAGACTCCTACCACTGTGTAAAAAACTTGTCCCTCACATCTCCTTTGAACTGACCCCCTCTCACCTTAAATGCATGCCCCCTAGTATTAGACATTTCAACTCTGGGAAAAAGATTCTGACCGTCAAACCTATCCACGCATCTCATAATGTTATAGACTTGTATCAAGTCTCCCTTCAGCCTCCACCGCTCCAGAGAAAACAATGTAGCACATTTCCTTGTGATCCTAGACACATGAGCACTGTCAGCAAACAGGAAATTAGTTTCTCACCGTTAATCTTTACCTTCTTTCTCCCCAAATTTTTCTCACTGAAAAAGTACAATTCCTCCCCAAACAGTTTTCTTTTCTTCCTCCTTAAATCGCCATCATATTTTGTCCCCTGCTGCCGGAATTCTTACTGCACTGGAATTAAAATTCTGTCCCAGAAGCAGGTTAAAAGTTGCTGAATTGTGAAGATGCTGTCTTTCAAAAGAAATCCTAAACTGAGGGTCTGTCTGCCTTCATGGATGTAAAGGATGCCAAGGTATTATGTTGAATAAAAGTAGGGGAGATCTCTTTCATGTTCTGATCAATACTCATGTCTCATCGCAAAAACAGATAATTTGGTCATTATCGCATTTCTTTTCATAGGAACTTGCTGGACACAAATTATACCAGTGTTTCCTGTGTTTACAATAATGATAACATTTCAAAAGTATTTCGTTGTTGTGAATTGATATCCTGAGGTTGTGAAATGCTAATCTGTCTTTCTTTCCATCATTCTACTTTAAATATTCTTGAATATGAAATAACCAGAATTAGAAACAGGGCAGTTTCTGGAAGGATAACTGATCCACAATCCCAAATTCATGATCAAGTGGAGGGATGAAAATCTACCTCAGTCTCCTAGTTCATGATATTATAAGTTGAATATATTATAAGTTCACTGTTAAAAAAACATCTACTATGGAAGAGAAAGCCAATAATTTCTTGTGAGATTTCCTGACCTGTGTTTTATGTTCGAGAAAACAAGCCATTATCAACATAGAGCACCTTCCAACATCAACAACAATTAGGAATACAAAAACTATCGATGAACAGAAGACTGAGGTCTCTTTTGTTTACCTCCTATTATCCCAATGGTTTTAAGATCCAACAATAATGGAATTGTTGACTAATCATTTCAATCAATTACCATAGAAACACAGAGAAAAACAGAAAAGTAGGAACTGGAGTAGGCCACTCGGCCCTTCGAGCCTGCTCACCATTCAATAGGCTAATTTATCCAATTCACTAACCTGTTCCAGCTTTTCGCTTTGATCCCTTTAGCCTTAAAAACCACATCTAACTCCTTCCTGGGAACATTCAATATTTTGGCCTGAACCACTATCTGTGCCAGAGAACTGCACAGGGTAATCGCTCTCTGGGTGAAGAAATTTCTCCTCATCTCAGTCCTAAATGGCCTACCCATATCCTTAGACTATGATCCCTGGTTCTGGATCATTGGGAACATCCTTCCTGCGTGTACCCTTTCTAGTCCTGTTATAATTTTACAGGTTTCTATGAGATGCCACCCCGCCCCTCACCTACCTTATTCTTCTAAATCGAATTAATATAGTTCTAAGCAATCAAGTCCCTCTTCATATATCAGTCCTGCCTCCCCAAGAGTAAGTCTGGTAAACTTTAGGTGCGCTCCTTCCATAGCCAGAACATTCTTCCTCAGATAAGAAGATCAAACATGCACACAATATTACAGGTGTGGTTTCACCAAGGCTATGTATGAGACATCCCCGCCTCTGCACTCAAATCCTCTTGCTATGAAGGCCAACATGCCATTTGTCTTCTTCACCACCTAGTTGCACCTACATGCTTACTTTCAATGACTTGTGTACAAAGACACCAAGGTCTCACTGCACCTCTCCCTCTCCCAGTCTATTGCTGTTCAGGTAACAATTTGCCTTCCTGATTTTGATACCAAAGTAGGTAACCTTAAATTTATCCACATTAAACCTCTGCTGTATGCACTTATTCACTCACTCATCTTGTCCAAATCACACTGAAGCATCTACGTATCTTCCTTACAGTTCATGCTTCCACTCAGCTTTGTGTCATCTGCAAATTTGGAAATATTACATTTAGATCCTTTATTTAAATCATAACTATTAACAACATTTCTTAATCAATTAATCTACATTCAAAACCTAGTGATAGCTTTGGGAACCTTTGGTTCAAAGTCATCTTTTCTCCTAAGTATGCTATACTCATCCATGTGTCCCACCTCAAATTGCTTGTAAACCTAGATAGAAAAATATTATACATGTGCTTTTATTATCAAGGTCAGAAATCAGATGACACCAGGTTACAGTCCAACAGGTTTATTTGGAATCACAAGCTTTCGGAGCCCTACTCCTTTTTCAGGTGAAGTCACTCCTTCGTCAGGTGAAGACGAAGGAGCAGCGCTCTGAAAGCTAGTGATTTCAAATAAACCTGTTGGACTATAAAATGGTGTTGTGTGACTTCTAACCTTGTCCATCCCAGTGCAACACAGCCACCTCCACATCACTTTTATTATCAGAAATAGTTTCTAGTTCTTGAGGGATGATATCATTAAAAGCAGGGCTAGGCCATTCGGTGAGATGTCAGAAAGCATTCCATCAAACAAAGGTGAGTGGAAATATAGAAAAATGCAGTTAAGAGACAGACCAACCATGATCGTTTTGAATGATGGCGTAGGTTTGAGGGATAGAGTGGCCTATAGGATCAGCTTGTTTAGAATATGTTTCCCAAAGGGGTTATTTGATCAGTTGTCTTAAGATAACAGCCTGCAAAACAGCCCAACAGCACACATGTGCTCCAAACCACATATGTCTTATGGGTAACACCACTGGGAGTTCTGTCAGTTATTAATATCACAGAATGCGAGCTCCTCTCTCTGTCTGGGTTATTACTACGGTATTCAGAAATTCTTAAAGCTTTAAGTGTGGAAGCTGAAGAAAATACTGACTATCCCAGCATTCCATGCTGGCATCATAAACCATTTGGATCTGGGTATCTGATAAACCAGGAGAGAATGCGGTGTGGAGAACGTTATTTGCATATGTGGTTGCACATCTGGTGATGATTATATGCTGTTGCATGAGTTGTCTTGTGTTAAGAGTATAATCATATTTTTGTTACGTTAATGGATCCGATTCAGTTATAATGGTCTGCCCCATATGTCCTTAGCATGCTTGGATTAGCAGTGCAGAAAGGAAAATCAGAAACATTCCTTCAAGTTAAACCCTAACAGTGGTTTACAGAGGCACTGATGAAAGGTAAGTGCGAGATTGATCTCTTCTTCAATTAGCTGGCTGTCAGTCCCATGCTGCAAGATAGTGCCACTAGAGTCAGATCTCCAACTTTTTTAAGATCTAGTGACGCTGTGTACGACCTGTCCAGGTGGAGAAACATCTGGGAGATGTAATGATTCACCTGGGCCACTACGCAAATCAAGACTGGAGGGCAAGAGAATTTGAAACTATCACAACATTAAAAAAAAATCTTTACCAGGCTAGCAAAGGGACAGAATTCTGATCAACATTCCTTTGGCACTGTACACAAAGCACCAAGTGGTCACATCTTCTCTGGGTCAGTGACATTGTGCAACCCAGTCAGGTCTCTGTTCTCCTTCTTAAAACTACTACCCCATGCTCCACTCTCTCCCTTTTTCTCCTGTGTTTTCCTAAAAGCTGTCACCTTTATAATGGCACAGGATTAGACAAAGTGACCATGCAATTCAAGACCACCTTATCTGAAATATCTATGATCTATTTATCATTGTACTATGCCTTCTTTCATAAGAATGTGCCTCAGATATGTTTGATAAAATGCAGAAACAATGGATATTCATCCAATGCTGGTCAGTTCTGACTCATATAGCTAAAACCCATTTGCTGATCTAATGCTTCTCGACGTTTACTTTGACACCGCTACAAGCAGTGGCCAAAGTGACACAATGACCTGAAGGGTCTCCTTCTCTGTTGTATCATTCTACAAGTTACTGATGGACTGACCACTCTCAACTGGTGCTTAGACTTTACGATGTTATATTGGCGCTTAGACTTTGTGCTTTAACATGTTCAATCAAGACTATTTATGCTTTCCATTTGCTTTCTATAAATTGTCAAATTAGTAGTATTTCTATTTGGACCTCTGACTGCAAAATTCCTACTGGGAAACAGGGCCTAGTGAAAAAAGCCTTGTTTGATCTGATAAACTCAGTCAAACACCAGTATCCCCTAAGAGAAATAAACCCTTCCTACGTAACTGTGAGACACAGTTTCACATATACATGGTATCTTCCAAAATGTGTCACGTTGACCGCATTCAGGCCTAGTTCTGTCCCTGTTCAAAGCCAACAAATAAGATAGGATTAAGAGAAGGAACCTTGGCTGAATTAATTTTACCCATGTTTACTGGTGCCACTCATTCCCACCCCCACTCCCATGCAACCACCACCCCCACCCCAAACACTTAATTGTTGACACAAATCAAATAAGCAAACTCAGCAGTAATTTGGGAGAAAACACAATTGCTGGAGGAACTCAGCAGGTCTGAAGAAGGACCTGAAATGCTCGGTCTGTTTTCTCTCCGCAGATGCTGCCGGACCTGCTGAGTTTCTCCAGCAATTTCTGCTTTCAGTTCAGATTTCCAGCATCTGCAGTTCTTCGTTTCTTTTTTGATTAGTCATTTGGGAGCTCTTAACCTAATGGCTCAAGTCCAGGCTGGACAGGGCACCTACACATTACCTAACTAACACCATGTCCCCACAGCTCCCTCACCTGAAACCATAGAGGGACCTTGTTAGGTATCTGTATCACATCATTTCCCAAACTGACAAGAGTGCCAAGAGTATGATATATACTTTTACCACTAGTAGGCAATCAGATAATTAGTCATCAGTGGTTAACAATATAATTACATTATACACTACACAAATAAACAGCTCACGTTGCCTCAGGCACTGATTCTGCACATATCCTAGGTATTCTCCAGTTGTTCTAGAGCTGCTATAACTAAGAAAAATCATAACTTTTTCTGGTTGTGCTCTTAACTGTAATTGTATTTCTTCCATAATGTGTCAATAACTTGGATCCTCAACTCAAAGGAATGAAATTGGAGAGAAAGGGAGGTGCTCAAATTGAACTGTGACAGACTGAGAATATAGAGGCAATATTTGAATATTTGAACTGTAACCCAATGCCAAGGGTTTATACACTATTGGCTAGCTATCAGCCTGGTAGAGGTACAGTTTCCGCCTCGATCTGTGCGCTGTTGTATTGCCATTCTGCAATAATGTCCAAACCCATTTCAGTTTCACACAAAGGTGGGACAGGTACTGTTACCATGGAAAACCTTGTAACCACAGGCAGTCAGGTAGAAAGCAGTTATGCAGGTTAACTGTACCCAGCAACAAAGGAGTCAGAAAGCAGGGGTCCTGGCACTCTTCAGCTAGTGCTTTCATTGTCTGACAAGAAACATTTTAACATAAAACAGAAATGGAACTGTGAGGTGAATGAAATATGTAGGCAAACGGCAAGTGTCTATTCAAATTTTCTGTGAAAATAACCCATGCTGTATTTGTCCTAAGACAGTTTAGTTTGCGGGGGGGGGGGTGCGATGGAGAGGGAGATTGACTCTGTATCAAACATCTCTTGTATCTGACTTAGGAGCATTTCATGAGAAATTGGAGAGGGAGGCTGGTATTTAATGCCCTCTACCACAGTTGGCTTGCTGGTGGGGACATTTAATCAAGTAGGAGAGTGACAGCTCTACCCTTGTCAAGTCTATGGTAAGATGCCAAGTGTACTGCCTTCCTTCCCCGCTACCAATTGAGGCCCTTAATGCCCACTTAAGGATGCCATCTTTCCACTGGTATTCACCAAGTGGTGTGTGGGACACCTGCCATGGAGGGGACCTAGAAAGCTACCCACATCTCAGTTGCTTCTGGGCTACAAAGGAGAGGTCCTCATTCAAAAGACACACAGTCCCCAGCTGAGGAATGTGGAATTAGGAAGCGGGTGGCTTGCTGAGAATCATTCCCCTACCTTTGATGTTGTTTCCACCCACTGCCTCCCCCTCCCACATCCCCCTCAATCTCCCCCTGTCTACTTCACTCCCCTGTGGCCTGGGTGCATCAAAGGATCTTGACTTGTGGGTGGATGCCATGCTGGCAGCAGCACTGCCTCCTGGGTGGCAATGAACAATGAACAGATCTCAGCCTCTGGTTAGCTGACAGCTCTTGGCAGGTGGCACCTCAGACCCCAAGATTCTTGATCCTATGGGATGGCCTACCCCTGCCCAATTAAATAGGCTTTCCCAAAAAAAACAAAGGCAACGTGGCGCTCTCATTAGCTCCCCAGCAAGTGGGCAGAATCCCTCTCACCCACGTGGATCTCAACTTTTGACTTAGGAGAGTTTGCTACTGATACTGGGTGTCTGCAATGCAAAGTATTTGACAGCACTGACATCCGTTGCTAATTTCTAGTTTAACATCACACCAATTTGCATTTGGTGCCCTAATGATCACTGGTGATCATTAAAATGGTCATTGCAGCCTGTGGGATCCTGCTGTGCACCAACCAGCACCTTCTTCTGCTTATATTGCAACACTTAATAAAGTTCTTCATTGACTTGTGAATTACCTTGTCAAGGTTTCTACATAAATTGCAGCATTTCAATTTTTTTTATATTGGTTGAAATACAAAGCACAGATTCAGAACAGAAGCAAGAAAGCTGAGGAAGTCAAGATGTGGAGGTGTAATTACACTCGGCAAGAGGTCTGAAATCTCAGAGGCATGCAGCAGGAAGTTAAGAGCAGTTGCTGGGGGAATAAGCAGACAGTTTGAAAGAACAAGGCAATGGGAGAATGACTGGAAACAAGCTCAAAGAATACCTCTTCTGAGTATCAGTGGACATCTGTGTTCCTTCTTATTGATAAATTTATTGAAAGACTGATGCTAGTTTAAAAAAAAAGCTTCTCATGTATTTCCACATGAAGGAATATGTAAATATTTAAATATGTAAATGTACATCAAATCTAAATTAATCAAACCTGACTAGGTTAATTGCATGTTTACATTTTAAGTTTTTAAATTTTAATTACCACTATAACTGGCAGAATTTAAATACACGGTGCGATGTGAGTTCTGAGTACTGGAATTAAGTAACACCTATTAAAATATCATTTCCAACTTGAGGCATCTCATTACTATCTCTGATGCTGAGAACATTTCTGTTATCAAGCGCCCTGACTCCAGTACTCTGCTGTTAATCTCACTGACACAAGGTCAGATGATAGGTTCCCTGCTGTTTCCATTTAACGGTGCACAGAGTTCTCCGGATCCTAAATGAGGGCGAAACGTGGCACCATTTACTGGTTATAGAATAGACTTGATTGCATGATGGCCCACTCTTTGGGGGCGGGGGTGGGGTGGGAGCGGTAAAGCAGGTTGAAAATCACCCTAATTTTCAGGTCCATATTTTGGGTCAGGCTATATCTTCAGACGTTCATAAACTAGAAATGGCATCTGACCCTTGTGCAAGCTAATGAGAATCTCTAGCCTTCTTCTTAAAATCCCTCTACCCAGTTGGGTTACCTTGCACAGAGTGAATATTGGACTTGCTTCTCTCAGGTTTTCTGCTCATGAATGTGACCTATAGCCAGATTGTGCTGTCAGAAGATGAGTGCAAGTGACAAATAGGCTTGCACTTAACACATTTACAACACTGCTATAGTACACAATGCACTTGTAGATGTCTTAAAATTGACCTGTTCAGAGATGATATTACACGCACCTCTGGAGCAGATGGGACTTCAACCCAAGTCTCCTGGCTCAAAGGTAGGGACACTACCATTGCGCCACAAGAGCTCTTCAAATCAAGTAATTCACCATCAAGGTTCACACTTGTGGATAATTTTAACTAACCTTTTCAGAGCTGTTCTTGGACAACTCTGGTCTTCCTAGCTCAGAGCTGGGGACACTACCACTGCACCACAAGAGCCCCAATATTTTTTAATCAACTATTTCAGAGACAGTATTACACTCTTCTGGGTACTTGAACCCAGTTCTCCCGCCTCAGAGATAGGGACACTATTGCCGCACCACAAGAACTCCTTACAACACACTTGTACTATTTTCTAATCAGCCAGTTCAGAATGTTACTATACACCTCTGCAGCAGGTGGGACTTGAACCGGGCCTTCCAGCCCAGTGGTAGGAATACTACCACTGCACCACAATAAATGCCACACCACACTTGCATCTCTTTATTACTGGTATGCAACACATGTTCCAGAAACGTTTAACTAATCATTTCCAAAGTTGCATCCACAAGTTATGAATATGAAACAGGTTCCCAACTCCCTAAAGCAAACCATAATCCTAGATATCTGTAACTCATAAGGAACACACTCCCGGCTACTTGGCACTCCATAAGGAACACAATTCTAGCTGTCAGTCATGGATAAAGATATCTTCCTTATCTGGATAACTGTGAGTGTTATTTTTATCACACTCCTAGCTATCAGTTACTGATAAGGTATATTAAGCTATCTAGCTAGCCCAAGGTATGGAACACACTACCAGCTTGCTATCACTGATAAAGTACGCACTTTGCTGATATCTGTCATTAAAGAGGAACACGTTCCCAACTTCAATTATTAATAAAGAACACACTTCCAGCTGTCTGAAATTGACAAGGAACACATGCCCAGCTACCCATCACTGATAAAGGACGCAGCATAATTACTTGTCAATAATACAGAACATAGTCTCAGCTATATGCTGTTGATAAGAAACACACTCCCAGCACATATGTTACTGATATGGAAGATGCTATCAAAATTCTGGAACTAATAATGAACACATAACAGCTATCTGTTACAGATGAGAATTACAGGCCCAGGTATCTGTCTCTGGTATGGAACACACCCAGCTACCTATCATTGATAAGGATACACTCCCTGCTATCTGTGAGTGATATGCAACACACTCACAGATACTGAAAAAGTACATACTCCAAGCTATATGTAATTGCAAAAGAACACATTTCCAGATGTCCTTTACTGACAACAAATGCACACCCAGCTATGTGTCACTGATAAGGAATACAGTTTCAGCCAAGTGTTACTGAAAAGGAGCCAAAGTCCATCACTTGTAACCGATAAGGAACACAGTCCCAAACACAATAAAACAAACTCCCAGATATTTGTAACTGATACTGATGTACACCAGCTATTTGTCATTGATAAGGAAAACCCTCCCAGATTTCTATAATTCATTAGGAAAACACTTGCATTTCTCAGTTACTGAAAGAACACACTCAGTTGACTGCCACTAATAAGGAATATTCTCCGAGGTGTCACTGATTCAGAACATACTTCATATAATCTGTCATTGATAAAAGAACACACTCCTAGCTATATGTTATTGATAAGAAGTACACACCCAGTTGTTTTCTGCCAATGATAAGGAATACAATACTGGCTATCTGTCATGAATAAAGAACAGAGTCACACACAGCTATATGTTACTGACGACGAAAACACTCCCAGTTATCTTTAACTGATAAGGAATACTGTCACTGCTATCTATCACTGATTAAGAACACACTCCACCTATGTGATATTGAAAAGGAGTACTCTCTCACCTATCTGCCACTGATTAAAAATCCCAGTTATCTGTGAGTGAGAGTGACCAGTGTTCTGTTGCTAATAAAAAAATCATACTCAGATTTATGTCACTGCTAAAGAATGCACTCTCAGCTATCTGTGACAAACAGCGGTATAATGCCACCTTTCTGTTACCGAAAACAAAAGTGTGCCCTCGACATGTTTCTGACGAGGATCAGAGTCTAGTTATGTATAAGTGATGTGGGTATTCAGCAGCTTTCCGTTGTCGATAAGGAATATTCTTACAGCTTTCGATAATTATTAAGGAAACTTAAGAGTAACAGCTATCTATTATTGATAAGAAACACACTCCCAGCTAACTATCACTGATAAAGAACACAATCTCAACTATCGGATTCTGAAAAAGAACACACTCCCAGCTCTCTGTCACTGAGAAAGAACACACTCCCAGCTCTCTGTCACTGAGAAAGAACACACTCCCAGCTCTCTGTCACTGAGAAAGAACACATTCACAGCTTACTGTCACTAAGAAGGACACACTTGCAGCTCTCTTTACTGATAAGGAACACACTTCCAGCTCTCTGCCACTATCAAAGAACACATTTCCAGCTCTCTGTCACTGGTACAGAACACACTCCCAGCTCTCTGTCAACCGGACCAAAAACATTAACTATGTTTTTTTTTCTCTACAGATGCTGCCTGACCTGCTGAGCGTTTCCAGCAACTTATGTTTTTGTTCCTGATTTACGCATTCCCAACTCTCTGTGACTGGAACAGAACACTCTCCCAGTTCTCTGTCACTGGTATAGAACACACTCCCAACTTTCTGTCACTGGAACAGAACACCGTCCCAGCTCCCTGTCACTGGTATAGAAAACATTCCCAACTCTCTGTCACTGGAACATAACTCTCTCCCAGCTCTCTGTCACTGGTATAGAACACACTCCCAACTTTCTGTCACTGATACAGTACACACTCCCAGCTCCCTGCCATTGGTATAGAACACACTGCCAGCTCTATGTCACTGGTACAGGATACACACAGTCCCAGTTACCAGAAACTGATAAAGAACTTACTCCCAGCTCTCTTTCACTGGTGAAATAACACATTCCCGGGTCCCTGTCACTGAGAAAGAACACAATCCCAGCTCAATATTACTGAGAAAGAACACAGACACAGCTCTCTATCATGATAAAGAAAATGCTCCCTGCTCGCTCTCACTGATAAAGAATACAGTCCCAGCTCTCTGAAACTGACAAAAGAACACACTCACAGCTCACTGTCACTGATAAAGAACATTGTCCCAGTTATCAGCAACCCATAAAGAATACACTCTCAGCTCTGTCTCACTGACAAAGAACACACTCCCATATCTCCGTCACTGATAAAGATCACACTCCCAGTTATCAGAAACTGATAAATAACACACACCTAGTTCTCTGTCATTGATAAAAGTACAGACTCAGAATCATCAGAAAGTGATAAAGAACACAATCTGAGGTCTCTGTTACTGACAAAGAACACACTCCCAGCTCCCTGTCACTGAGAAAGAACACACTCCCAGCTCTCTGTCACTGATAAAGAACACACTCCCGG
>NC_063352.1:22561320-22572836 GCF_021869965.1 Rhincodon typus | reverse complement strand
ACACACTCCCAGCTCTCTGTCACTGATAAAGAACACACTCCCAGCTCTCTGCCTCTGACAAAGAACACAGTCCCAGTTGCCAGAGGTTGATAAAGAATTCACTCCCAGCTGTCAGACACTGAAAAAGAACACGCTCCCAGTTATCTCTTACAGGTATAGAACACATTTCGAATTACCAGAAACTGATGAAGAACATACTCCCATCTCTCCGTCATTCAAACAGCAGAGTCCTAGCTCACTGTCACTGGCAAAGAACACAGTCCCAGCTCCCTTTCACTGACAAAGAACACAATCCCAGCTCACTGTCACATGCAAAGAACACACTTGCAGTGCTCTATCACTGACAAAGAACACAGTCCCAGCTCTCCATCACTGACAAAGAACACACTCCCAGGTCTCTGTCACTTATAGAGAATAGAGACCCCGCTCTCTGTCACTGATAAAGGACACCCTCTGAACTCTCTTTGACAGATAAAGAACACTCCCAGGTCTCCGTCACTGAGAAAGAACACACTCCCAGCTTCTGTCAGTCAAATGAACACACTCCCAGCTGTCAGGCACTGAGTAAGAACACACTCCCAGTTCTCTGTCACTGATAATGAACACACTCCAGCTATGTGACAGTGGAAAGGAATACGTGCCCACCTATCTGTCACCGATTAAAAATCCCAGCTATCTCTAAGTGAGAGTGACCATGAGTGTTCTGTCACTGCTAAAGAACACACTCCCAGCTATCTGTTAATGAACAGTAACATAATGCCAACTACCTGCGACAAACATTAACATAATGCCAGCTATCTCGTACTGAAAATGAACATATGTCCATCGACATGTTTCTGATCAGGAACACAGTCCAGATATACATAAGTGATGTAGGTATACACCAGCTTTCTGTCGTCGATGAGGAATAATCTCTGTTTTCAATAATTATTAAGGAAACTTAACTTTTACAGGTATCAACTATTGAGAAGAAACACACTCCCACCTATCGGACACTGACAAGGAACACACTCCCAACAATTGGACAGTGATAAAGAACACACTCCCTGCTCTCTGTCACTGACAAAGAACACACTCCCAGCTGTCAGACACTGACAAAAGAACATACTTGCAGCTCTCTGTCACAGAAGAAGAACACACTCCCAGCTCTCTGTCACTGAAAAAGAACACAGTTCTAGCTCTCTGTCACAGAAGAAGAACACACTCCCAGCTCTCTGTCACAGAAGAAGAACACACTCCTAGCTCTCTGTCACTGATAAAGAACACAGTTCCAGCTCTCTGTCACTGAAAAAAGAACACACTCTCAGTTATCAGAAACTGATAAAGAACACACTCACTGCAAGCTGTCACTGCTAAAAAATCACACTCCCAGCTCTCTGTCACTGATAAAGAGCACACTCCCAGCTCTCTGTCACTGATAAAGAGCACACTCCCAGCTCCCTGTCACTGATAAAAGAACACAGTCCCTGCTCTCTGTCACTGTTAAAGAATATAGTCCTCGCTATTGGACACTGATAAAAACACATTCCCAATTATTGGTCACTGATAAAAGAACACACTCCCAGATATTGGACACAGATAAAGAACATAATCCCAGCTCTCTGTCACTGAGGAAGAACATACTCCCAGCTCTCTGTCACTGATAAAGAATGCAGTCCTCGCTATTGGACACTGATAAAAACACACTCCCAGTTGTTGGTCACCGATAAAAGAACACACTCCCAGATATTGGACACAGATAAAGAATACACCCCCTGCTCACTGTCACTGAGAAAGAACACACTCCCAGCTCTCTGTCCATGATAATGAACTTACTGCCATATACCTGTAACTCCCAGGTATCTGAAGTGATATGGACACACTCCCAGCTATCTGTATTAGAAAAGAAATTCATTCCAGCTGTCTTTGTTAAGGAATGCATTCCTAGCTATCTGTAACTGATAAAGAAAGCTTGTTGTGTCTTCTTTAAGGCACAAGCAACATAATTCTAGCTATTCACCGCTGATAAGAAACACAGTCCCATTTATTTGTCACTGATAAGTGAAAGACTCCCAGGTGTCTGTAACAAATAAAAACGCAAACCCAGCTAGCTGTTACTGATAAGGAACACAACTGAGCTATCACTGGTAAAGAATACATTCCCATCTATTGTTACTACTAAAGAACACAAACCCAGCTGTCTGTTACTGATAAGGAACATATCCTATCTATCTCTTAATGATAAACAACACACTCTCCCACTCTCTGCTACTGATCGATTGAACTATGTTCTTTGTCACTGATAAGCAAAACAGTTCCAGCATCTGTCATTGCTAAGAACACAGGTCCAGCTATCTGCTACTGATTAGCAAAATATTTCTAACTATCTGTGATTGATAAGGAACACACACCCAGCTATGAATGCTGTTGCAACTATGTGTTTCTTAATGGGAACTTGCTCCAACATATTTGTTTTTGATAAACATATTTCTAGTGATCTGTCAGTGATAATGAACACACTTCCAGCTATCTGTTACTGAAATGGGACACCCCCTCCAATTATCTATTGCCGATAAAGAACAGGTTGCTGGCTATCTGTTACTGATAAGAAACATACTCCAACTATCTGTCACTGATAATGAACACAATCACAGGTCTCCATTATAGATAAAGAACACATCACTGTGCCATCTGCTACTAAGAATGAACACACTCCCAGCTATCTGTAACTGTTACCAAACACAGCCCCAACTATCTGTGACTGTGAATGAACACACTTCCAGCTATCTGTAACTGTTACCAAACACAGCCCCAACTATCTGTGACTGTGAATGAACACACTTCCAGCTATCTGTCATTGATACAAAACACATTGCCAACTGTCACTGATAATGAACCTACTCCCAGCTATCTGCCAGTGTTCCCATTTATCATTAACTGAACCCACTCCCAGCTATCTGTAACCATTAGCAAGCACAGGCCAAGCTAACTGTAACTGTTAGTGAACACAGTCCTAACTCTCTTTTACTGATAACAAACACATTTCCAGCAATTTATCACTGACAAGGGACACACTCCCAGCTATGTGAAACTGAAAATTAACACTACCAATTCTCTGTTACTAAAGAAGGACATTCTCCCAGCTATTTCCAGAAAGCCTTTGAAAAGGTGCTGCTCGGGAGGCTGCTAAATAAGATAGGAGCCCATGGTGTCAGGATAAGGTACTGTTATGGATAGAAGATTGGCTAAATGGGAGAAGTCAAAGAATGGGGATAAAGGGGTCTTTTCCAGAGCGTATTGGAGGTCCACAGGGGTCAGTATTGGGACAACAACTATCAACAACATGTTCTACATTAATGATCTGCGTGAAGGAACTGATAAGTTAGCAGATGACATAAAAATAGGTGGATGGGCAGGTAGTGTTGAGGAAGCAGGGAGGCTGCAGGAGGATTTGGAGAGTCTAAGAGAGCAGACAAAAAAGTGGCAGATGGATTACAATGTGGGAAAATGTGAGGTTGTTTTTATTCATGTGTGGGACTTGGGTGTCGATGGCTAGCCAGCATTTATAGCCTGTTCCCAGTTGCCTTTGAACTAAGTGGCTTGCTAGATCATTTCAGAGGGCATTTGAGAGTCACATGTAGGTCTGGAGTCACATGTAAGCCAGACCAGGTGAGAATGGCAGATTTCCTTCCCTGAAGGACATGAGCGAGTTAGGTGGGGTTTTTCCAACAATCAACAATGGTTTCATGGTCATCAGTAGATTCTTAATTCCAGATTATTATTGAATTCAAATTCCATCATTTACCATGGCAGGTTTCAAACCCAGGGCCCCAGAACATTACCTGAGTTTCTGGATTAATAGTCTAGCAATAATAACACTAGGCCATAGCCTACCAGTTATGCAGAGTGGTAGGAAATAATAGAGGCATAGACTATTTTCTAAATGGGGTAAGTCTTCAGAAATCTGAAGCTCAAAGGGACTCAGAGTCCTCGTTCAGGATTTTCTTAAAGTTAGCACGCAGGTTCAGCTGGCAGTTAGGAAGGAAAATGCAATGTTAGCATTCAGAGGGTGAGAATTGAAGAGCAGGAGTGCACTGCTGAGGCTGTATAAGGCTCTTGTTAGAACACATTTGGAATATTGGAAGCAGCCTTGGACACTGTATCCAAGGAAGGATGTGCTGGCCTTGGAGGGTGTCCAGAGGAGGTTTACAAGAATGATATCGGGGATGAAGGGTTTGTCATAAAATACTGAGGGATCTGGATAGAGTGGACGTAGAGATGTTTCCTCTAGTAGGACCTGAGGGCACAGCCTCTGAATGAAGGTATAACTCTTTAGAACTGAAATGAGGAGGAATGTCTTCAGCCAGAGGGTTGCAAATCTGTGGAACTCATCGCACAGAACGCTGTAGAGGCCGAGTCATTGAGTGTATTTAAGACAGAGATAGACAGGCTTTTGATTTTTAAGGGGTCAATGGTTATGGGAAGAAGGCAGGAGAATAGGGTTGAGAAAAACACCAGCCATGATGGGCTGAATAGCCTAATTCTGTTCCGATATCTTATGGTCTAATGTCTTGTTAATGAAAAGGAACACACTCTTTGCACTCTTGTTACTCATAAAGAACACCCTGCCATCTATGTGTTCTTGTCCAGGCGTGCAATTAAAACTCTCGATTATTCGCTTTAATATAATACCACATGTTGCCGATGGCTAATATTCTACGACCACTGATAAGGAACACCATTCCAGGTATTTGTCACTCATAAGGAATGTATGTCCATGTATCTGTCATTTATTAGGAATACTCTCCCAGTGATGTTGCTGATAATGAACACATTCCCAGCTATCTGTCACTGGTAAGGAACGCACTCCCACTCATCTGTTATTGACAGGGAAAACACTCTCAATTCTCTCTTACTAAAAAAGAACACACTCTCAGCTACCTATAACTCATAAGGGACACAGACACAGCAATCTATTTCTGCAAAGGAACACACTCACAACTGTCTGTACCTCCGGGTATTTATAGGGGGTAAAGACACAATCCTATCTATCTGTCTCAGAAAAGGAATACGTTCCCAGTTCTTTACATAGAACATAGAACATAGAACATTACAGCGCAGTACAGGCCCTTCGGCCCTCGATGTTGCTCCGACCTGTGAAACCAATCTGAAGCCCATCTAACCTAAACTATTCCATTATCATCCATATGTTTATCCAATGACCATTTAAATGCCCTTAAAGTGGGCGAGTCTACTATTTTTGCAGGCAGGGCATTCCACGCCCTTACTACTCTCTGAGTAAAGAACCTACTTCTGACATCTGTCCGATATCTATCACCCCTCAATTTAAAGCTATGTCCCCTCGTGCTAGCCATCACCATCCGAGGAAAAAGGCTTCCTCTGTCCACCCTATCTAATCCTCTGATGATCTTGTATGTCTCTATCAAGTCACCTCTTAACCTTCTTCTCTCTAACGAAAACAGCCTCAAGACCCTCAGCCTTTCCTCATAAGACCTTCCCTCCATACCAGGCAACATCCTGGTAAATCTCCTCTGCACCCTTTCCAATGCTTCCACATCCTTCCTATAATGCGGTGACCAGAACTGTACGCAATACTCCAAGTGCGGCCGCACCAGAGTTTTGTACAGCTGCAACATGACCTCATGGCTCCGAAACTCAATCCTTCTACCAATAAAACCTAACATACCGTACGCCTTCTTAACAACGCTATCAAACTGGGTGGCAACTTTCAGTGATCTATGCACATGGACACCGAGATCTTTCTGCTCATCCACACTACCAAGAATCTTACCATTAGCCCAGTACTCTGTATTCCTGTTACTCCTTCCAAAGTGAATCACCTCACACTTTTCTGCATTAAACTCCATTTGCCACCTCTCAGCCCAGCTCTGCAGCTTATCTATGTCCCTCTGTAACCTGCAACATCCTTCCGCACTATCCACAACTCCACCAACTTTGGTGTCATCCGCAAATTTATTAACCCATCCTTCTACGCCCTCATCCAGGTCATTTATAAAAATGACAAACAGCAGTGGCCCCAAAACAGATCTTGGAGGTACACCACTAGTAACTGAACTCCAGGATGAACATTTCCCATCAACCACCACCCTCTGTCTTCTTACAGCTAGCCAATTTCTGATCCAAACCGCTAAATCACCCTCAATCCCATGCCTCCATATTTTCTGCAATAGCCTACCATGGGGAACCTTATCAAATGCTTTACTGAAATCCATATACACCACATCAACCGCTTTACCCTCATCCACCTGTTTGGTCACCTTCTCAAAGAACTCAATAAGGTTTGTGAGGCACAACCTACCCTTCACAAAACCGTGTTGAGTATCCCTAATCAAATTATTCCTTTCTAGATGATTATAAATCCTATCTCTTATAATCCTTTCCAACACTTTACCCACAACCGAAGTAAGGCTCACTGGTCTATAATTACCAGGGTTGTCTCTACTCCCCTTCTTGAACAAGGGGACAACATTTGCGAGTCTCCAGTCTTCTGGCACTATTCCTGAAGACAATGACGACATAAAGATCAAAGCCAAAGGCTCTGCAATCTCCTCTCTAGCTTCCCAGAGAATTCTAGGATAAATCCCATCTGGCCCAGGGGACTTATCTATTTTCACACCTTCCAGAATTGCTAACACCTCCTCCTTATGAACCTCAATCCCATCTAGTCTAATAGACTGTATCTCAGTATTCTCCTCGACTACATTGTCTTTTTCCTGTGTGAATACTGACGAAAAATATTCTTTTAGCACCTCTCCTATCTCTTCGGACTCCACGCACAACTTCCCACTACTGTCCTTGACCGGCCCCAATCTTACTCTAGTCATTCTTTTATTCCTGACATACCTATAGAAAGCTTTAGGGTTTTCCTTGATCCTACCTGCTAAAGACTTCTCATGTCCCCTCCTGGCTCTTCTTAGCTCTCTCTTTAGGTCCTTCCTGGCTAACTTGTAACTCTCAAGTGCCCTAACTGAGCCTTCACGCCTCATCTCTACATAAGCCTCCTTCTTCCTCTTGGCAAGAGATTCAACTTCTTTAGTAAACCACGGTTCCCTCGCTCGACCACTTCCTCCCTGCCTGACAGGTACATACTTCTCAAGGACACGCAGTAGCTGTTCCTTGAACAAGCTCCACATTTCAATTGTGCCCAGCCCCTGCAGTTTCTTTCTTCATCCTATGCATCCTAAATCTTGCCTCATCGCCTCATAATTGCCTTTCCCCCAGCTATAACTCTTGCCCTGCGGTATATACCTATCCCTTTCCACTGCTAAAGTAAACGTAACCGAATTGTGGTCACTATCACCAAAGTGCTCACCTACCTCCAAATCTAACACCTGGCCTGGTTCATTACCCAGTACCAAATCCCATGTGGCCTCGCCTCTTGTTGGCCTATCTACATACTGTGTCAGGAAACCCTCCTGCACACATTGGACAAAAACTGACCCATCTGAAGTACTTGGACTATAGCTTTTCCAGTCAATATTTGGAAAGTTAAAGTCCCCCATAACAACTACCCTGTTACTTTCGCTCCTATCCAGAATCATCTTTGCAATCTTTTCCTCTACATCTCTGGAACTTTTCGGAGGCCTATAGAAAACTCCCAACAGGGTGACCTCTCCTTTCCTGGTTCTAACCTCAGCCCATACTACCTCAGTAGACGAGTTGTCATCAAACGTCCTTTCTACCACCGTAATACTGTCCTTGACTAACAATGCCACACCTCCCCCTCTTTTACCACCTTCCCTGATCTTACTGAAACATCTAAACCCCGGAACCTGCAACAACCATTCCTGTCCCTGCTCTATCCATGTCTCTGAAATGGCCACAACATCGAAGTCCCAGGTACCAACCCATGCTGCAAGTTCACCCACCTTATTCCGGATGCTCCTGGCATTGAAGTAGACACACTTCAAACCACCTTCCTGCCTGCCGGTACACTCCTGCAACCTTGAAACCTTATTTATGACCTCACTACTCTCAACCTCCTGTACACTACAATTCAGGTTCCCATCCCCAGTTCCCATCCCATTCCCATCAATGACCAGAAATACACTCTTAGCTATCTGCAATTGTTAAGGAACAGAATCTGTTACTGATAGGACCACAACCCCAGCTATTTGGATGTGATACAGAACATGCTCCCAGCTGTGGATACCCAATAAGCACCACACTCCAAGCCATCACTGATAAGGAACAAAGTCCCAGCTACCTGTTACTGATAATTAATACAGATCCAGCTATCTATTGTAGAATCATAGAGATGTACAGCATGGAAACAGACCCTTCAGTCCAACTCGTCCATGCCGACTAGATATTCTAAATTAATCTAGTCCCATATCCATCTAAACCCTTCCTATTCATATACCCATCCAGATGCCTTGTAAATGTTGTAATTGTATCATCTTCCACCACCTCCTCTGGCAGCTCATTCCATTCACGCACTACCCTCTGCGTGAAAAAGTTGCCCCTCAGGTTCCTTTTAAATCTTTCCCCTCTCACCTTAAACCTATGCCCTCTAGTTTTGGACTCCCCTATCCTGTGGAAAAGACCTTGACTATTTACCCTATCCATGCCCCTCGTGATTTTATAAACCTCTATAAGGTCACACCCCTCAGTCTCCGACACTCCAGGGAAAATAGCCCCTGACTATTCAGCCTCTCCCTATAGTTCAAACCCTCCATCTCTGGCAACATCCTCGTAAATCTTTTCAATACCCTGTCATGCTTCATTGCATTGTAAACAGATGGCAGCGGTGGAGTAGCAGAATTTGTGCCTGGGTTCTGAGCCCAGGGCCCATCCACTTCTGTCACCCTTTTTTTTTCTCTCTTTTCCCTTTATCGACAGCACAGATCCCTTATCCGGGGCCTCGGCAGCGGTTCCTTCCAAGAGTAATGGCAGCGATGGGAGTGGGTCCTTCCTGGAGTAACGGCAGCAGTGGGAGTGGGTCCTTCTTGGAGTAATGGCAGTGGTGGGAGTAGGTCCTTCCTGGAGTAACGGCAGCAGTGGGAGCGGGTCCTTCCTGGAGTAACGGCAGCAGTGGGAGTGGATCCTTCCTGGAGTAATGGCAGCGGTGGGAGTGGGTCCTTCCTGGAGTAACAGCAGCGGTGGGAGTGGGTCCTTCCTGGAGTAACGGCGGCAGTGGGAGTGGATGCTTCCTGGAGTAACGGCAGCGGTGGGAGTGGGTCCTTCCTGGAGGATCGGCAGAGGTGGGAGTGGGTCCTTCCTGGGGATGGGGGTCAGCAGTAGCACGTTTCTTCACTGAAACGGCAGACCCAGACGCAGTAGCGGCAGCAACGTAAGCCAGAACGAAGCCACCAGCTGTTTCAGGGCAGTGGGCCCAACGTCGAGTTTGAGGTCAGTTTGAGAGCCGGCAGCTTCAGTGGGGGCTGCATTGCTGAGATTGGCCCAGCATGGCCTCATGGCAGCAACGCCATCGGTGGAGGCAAGATGGTGCCTCGGTTCCAGCGGCAATGGCAGCACAGGTCCAGGCCATGGCTGGGTGCAGGTCCCTAACGGTGGAGGCAGTGGTGTGTGGGGACACAGGGCACCTGTGTGTTCACAGACTGAGGGATGGACTCTGTGGCTTTGTCTTTCTGCAGCGAGGACTCATGGTGGAGGTGGCTGAGTGATCTGGACATTTCCTTTTCTTCTGGCTGTTTCTTTTATTTCTGCTTTTTTTTTTCAGTCATGCCTTTTGTATACTAAGATGGTGCCAGATAATTGTGACTTTGTACGCTTTTCACTGTACTCGAATACATGTGACAATAAATCCAGATCTAAAAAAAATCCATATCTGAACAATTTAACAACATCTTTCCTATAGCACTGTCACTGACAAGAAACTTGTCCCGGAAGCTTCTTGAGTATTGTTGGAGCTGCACCCATCCAGGCAAGTTGGGAGTATTCTATCACACTCCTAACTTGTGCCTTGTAGATGATGTCCAGGCTTTGGGGAGTCAGGAGGTGACCTACTCACTGCAGTATTCCCAGCCTCTGGTCTGCTCATGTAGCTGCAAGAGTTGTGTGACTCGTCCATTTGAGTTTCTTGTCAATGGTAACCCCCAGGATGCTGATAGTGGAGGATTCAGTGATGGTAAGACCATTTAGTTCCAACGGCCTGATGATTAGATTCTCTCTTGGTGGATGGGGTCATTTTCTGGTATTTGTGTGGCATGAATGTTACTTGCCACTTGTCAGTCCAAAACTGGATATTGTCCAGGACTTGCTACCTTCAAGGACAGACTGCTTCAGTATCTGAGGAGTTGCGAATGGTGCTGAACATTGTGCAACCATCGGTGACCATCCCCACTTCTGGCCTTATGGTGGAGGGAAGGCCATTGATGAAACAGCTGAAGATGGTTGGGCCTAGGACACTACCCTGAGGAAAACCCACAGATATGTTCTGAAGCTGAGGTGACCGACCTCCAATAACCATGACCATCTTCCTATGTGTCAGGTATAACTCCAGCCCGCTAAAAGTTTCACCTTGATTCTCATTGATTCCAGCTTTGCTAGGGCTCCTTTGGCCACACATGGTCAAATGTCAAGCCTAGATGTCAAGGGCCATCATTGTCACCTCACCTCTAGAATTCAGCTCTTTCATACATGTAAGGAGCAAGACTATAACGGGGTCAGGAGCTGAGCGGCCCTGATAGTACTCAAAGTGGGAGTCACTGAGCAGCTTATTGCTGACCAAGTGCTGCTTAATTGCACTGTTGATTACACCTTCCATCACTTTACTGATGTCAAGAGTAGATTTGTGGGGCAGTAACTGGCTGGGCTGGACGTGTCCTGATTTGATATACGGGGAAGTTTTCCTGGGAAATTTTCAACATGTTTGGGTAGATGTCAGTGTTGCACCTGTACTGAACAGTTTGGCTAGGAATGCAACAAGTTCTAGGGCACCAGTCTTCAGTACTATGGCCAGAATTTTGTCAGGGCACATAGCCTATGCAGTATCCAGACCCTCCAGCATTGCTTAGTGCAATATGGAGTGAATCAAATTGGCTGAAGACCTGGAGAAGGCTGAAATGGATCATCAGTTTTCATCAAAGATTGATGTGAATATTTCAGCCTTACCTTTGGCACTGAGCTACCCTATTACTGAGGATGGGATGTTTGTGGAGCCTCCTTCTCCTCCAGTGTGGCTCCACTGGAAGAGAAAGGTCCACAAACACCTGACAATTAAAACACTCTGAGCTAGCTGTAACTGTTAACAAACACACTCCCAGTTATCTGTCATTGTTGGGGAACATACACCCAGCTGTTTGTCACTGATAAAGAACACACTCTCAAGCTCTCTGTTACTGATAAAGAACACAGTCCCAACTATTAGTCACTGATAAAGCACACACTCCCAGCTATTGGACACTGATAAAGAACACAGTCCCAGTTATATGTAACAAACATAATACACATAATACATAATGATAAAAAGCAAAGTTAGCTGGAAGTGTGTTCTTTCTGAGTGACAGAGAGCTGGGAGTGTGTTCTTTCTG
>NC_063352.1:22560287-22561310 GCF_021869965.1 Rhincodon typus | reverse complement strand
AGTGTGTTCTTTCTGAGTGACAGAGAGCTGGGAGTGTGTTCTTTCTGAGTGGCAGAGAGCTGGGAGTGTGTTCTTTCTGAGTGGCAGAGAGCTGGAATGGTGTTCTTTCTGAGTGACAGAGAGCTGGGACGGTGTTCTTTCTGAGTGGCAGAGAGCTGGGATGGTGTTCTTTATTAGTGACAGATGACTAGCAGTGTGTACTATACTGGCGTCGGGGAGCTGGGGCTTAGTTGGCAACTGATAGATGTGAGTGTTATTTATTGCTGAAGTACAGCTGAGTGTAATATTTACAAGCAACTGATAGATGACTGTATTTTTTTTGTAAGTGACTGATAGCTGGGAGTGTGTTCTTTGTCAGTGACTAATTGGTGGGAGTGTATTGTTTACAGGTGATGGATAGTTAGGAGTGTGTTCTGTATTAGTCGCAGACAACTGTTAGTGTGTTTTTTGTCAGTGACAAGAGAGCTGGGAGTGTATATTTATCAGGGACACGTAGCTGCGTTTGTCCTCCTTATCATGAACAAATAACTGGGAGCGTGTTCCTCATCAGTGACAGACAACTGTGAATGTGTTCTTTCTCAGTGACCAGTAGCTTGGAGTGAATTCTTTATCAGGAACAGACAACTGAGTTTCTGCTTTTCAATACTGAAAAAAAATGGGAGTGTGATCTTTAACATGGACAGATAGCGAGGCGTGTTTTTATTTCTGCTAATGGATTAACTGGGGTTTGTGCTTTTTATGATTAACAAAAAACTGGGAGTGTGTTAATTTTCAGTGACAGACAGCTGGGAGTGTGTTCTTCATCAGGGACACTATCAGCTACATGTGACCAATAAAGCATGCACTCTGAATTAGCTGTCACTCTCAATGTCACTGATACAGGACACACTCCCAGCTCCCTGTCCCCGACACAGGACACACTCCCAGCTCCCTGTCCCCGATGCAGGACACTCTCAGCTCTCTGTCACTGGTACACAACACACTCCCAGCTCTCTGTCACTGATAAAGAACACACTCCCAGCT
>NC_063352.1:22531705-22550287 GCF_021869965.1 Rhincodon typus | reverse complement strand
TCCAGCTCTACACCTTGTTAGCTCAGATTTTCCAGCATCTGCAGTTCCTACTATCTCTGTTCAGAAATTGACTTTGCTTCTTACTAGTCTACATCAAAATGATTTTTTTGCTTGTCAAGACTCTTCCTTCAGCATGTGGAGAACAAGAAACTAGAGAGTGTGACAAGTTAGCATTCAAATTTAAAAGCAATAATAGCATCCAGACAGTTACCTGAGCCTCACCCCAATACAGCTAAAAAAATTGGAAAGTTAAAGTTACAACAAAGAGGTGATTAGGAATCATCTGTAGTACTGGAGGAAAAGGGAGCTATTCTACCGGGATGGACTCCAGTTGAAATGGACTGAGACCAATGTCACTTACTGCTGGTTCAGGTAACAATCCACAAGTTATTACTTTTGGGTTCTGTTTTTTCATGTGGACCCAAACTACACAGACTCCCTCATTCTGAGTTCTACATAAGTCGTTAGTTCCTACGTGGACTATGCAAACTGGATACTCCCTCTCCAATTAATAAACTCCCAAATATCTGCAACTAATATCAATGAACTCTGAAATGTGGAATCATTGAATTGCTACAGCACAAAATTCCATTTGACCCATCATATCTGTGCTGGCCCTCCTAAGAAGCAGTTCACATACCAGCCCATCCTATTCCCTCCCCACATCCCTGCACAGTCTTCTTCTTCAGATATTTACAAGATGTAGAACATTTTGGCGCACAGTAGTCTACTTTGCCCATCATGTCTACACCCAGCCGAAAACAAACTGCTTTCATTCTCCTGCACATGGACCATAGCATCGTGGCTTATGGGACTTCAAGTACGCGTCCAGACACCATTTTTCAATGAGTTGAGGGTTTCTGCCTGTCTTGAATTTCCAAGCAGTGAGTTTCAGGGCCCCTGCCAGTCTGAGTGAAAACCAAATGCTTTCACTCCAATCACTTTAAATCTATGTTCCCTTGTCACTGACCCCTCTGCTAAGAGAAATATGTCCTTCCCGTGCACTTTATCCAGGCCCCTCACATATCATGTCTGTGATTGATATTAATCATTCAGACACCTATTTGTGATTGGTAGTAATAATCAGCTAG
This sequence comes from Rhincodon typus, assembly GCF_021869965.1. Taxonomy (NCBI): domain Eukaryota; kingdom Metazoa; phylum Chordata; class Chondrichthyes; order Orectolobiformes; family Rhincodontidae; genus Rhincodon; species Rhincodon typus. The sequence goes on along the minus strand of NC_063352.1, from coordinate 22,549,196 downwards.
ACGTGTTACCTACACTAGAGACTGTGGGATGTTTCTTGTTAACAGTAACGCAGTCCCAGGTATCTGTTACTGATCTGTAAGGCAGTCCTAGATAGCTGATCACGCTATATACCTTCCCATTTGTTTGTTGTGGACATGTATGTGAAGTCTTGTCCTAGTCAATATTTATGGAGACGATTTTCAATATCCCCTTCATTACATGACCAAACATGATGTCCACCTGCCAGCAAATAACCTGTTAGCCTTACAGAAAACGAATGGGACCCAGGCAAAACAGCACAAGTAACAATAGCAGCCGTAGAGACTGGTGAAGCTTTTCAAAAGGGGGACTAATACAGGCGGGCAGAGGCGGCCTGCTGCTCTCTACTGGTGTGGGGATTCGGGGACAAAATATCCCTTAAATGCCCGCCCCACTCATTGATTTACTTTGAATTGAATCGTTCCTCGGTGTAAACAAACTCGCCACCATCTGCACCTCTCAACCCACTCCCCCCCCGGACAGGAGCACAAAGAACAAAACATCTAGCTCTGCTGTAAATCGGAGAGAGGAAGACTTTTAATAACAGTCTGAGCACTTGTGATCCACATTCTCCCTTCGGATGCTTTCTTTGAGTCAATCCACTCCCACTCCATTTCCCAAAAAGTAGCTCATTACTAATTTTTTTAAATAAAGATAGGAGTGGTTGACCCTTGTGCGAACTCAGTGCAATTTTGGTTCGCAGACGCAAGCTAGTTTTCCAGGAATGCAATTTAATGTTTAAATTATCAAATAAACGTTAACACGAGGCATTGTCTGGAATGAGATCACGAGAAAATGACCCTTTTAAAACAAAGATTTTTCGGCCGAAATTCTCCTGAGAGTTTCTGCTAATGGCCTCGCGTGGTATTTCCAGCTCTGTCGGCACAAGACCAGGTTTCACTTTTTTTTTTGCAAAATTAATGCACGTTTCCCAGAGTTAGAGTAAAAGTGTATTACTTCTGCACACAGCGTTAGTGGACCGGCTGAAAGTTTGTCTCTGTGCTGAGAGCGGACAGCAGAGGACGCTGCTCACTCACCCTCCCTTCCCTCCTTCCTTCCTTCCCTTCCCTCCATCCATCCCCTCCTCACTTTCCCTTTCTCCCTTCCCCATGGCACTGTCTGTCTCTGCTCGGATGAATTTGCGTCTCTTTTCATCGCTCTCTGACGTCCAGCTGCTCCTGTCAACACCTTCTTATAGCGTGTAATTCATCTCAAGGCACTAACAGCTGAGGCTTAGGGGGGGCCCACATGGTCAGACCCTCAACTGCTGTTTCTTACACCCTTATCGGGGAGTGTGCAATGCTGGAAGGAGTGAAGAAAGGGACAGGAGAAAGGGAGAGGGGTGCAAAAGGAGGGAATATATATTGAAAAGATAGAGGAAGGGGCCGGGGGGTGGGGAAGAAGTGAGGGAGCTTCCTATTGTAGATGCTAAAACTTTTTTTCCCGAAGGGGGCAAATTTCTCCCATCTTTACGTGCTATCTCCCCCCGCCCCCCCCATCCTTTACACATTTCTCCTACCCCTTTCATCTCCCCGCCCCCCCAACCTTTCCATTATCCACATCTCGCTCCTTAAAATCAGAACTCCTGATTAACAGGATTTTTTTTCAGAACCGGTGCCAGAGAGAGAGAGAGAAGGGGACATCGCCCCAACGAAACTCCTTCAACACTAATTAGTGGCAAAGGAGCCTGGTGAGGCCGAGAGTGCTTGGAGATGTTTGGTAATTAAAACTACAGCCACTGAAATGATGCACTCTATTTTCATCAGGAGCTGCTGTTTGTTGCCCGGGCTCCGTTGCAGCTCTTCGCAATAAACAGCGATAATGAAAGGTGTGATGCCTCTGGGGAACGGCCTGGGCTGCAGTTCCACCAGACACGGAATAAAATGGGGCGAGCAATTAGAACGAGTTTGTGTGCAGCCTGGGCGACAGTGATTAGTTTAACATTCCAAGCGTTGAGGCCGAGCTGGGTTTCCCAACAGTCGTGGTGATGCGAACGACTGGCATCTTGGAGGAGAGGAATGGTACTGACTTCTTCGTAATTACCTCGGATTTTCATATTCCTGCTTTCTCTACATCACCACATGTTCAACACGGCCGTCACTCCCTGCGCTTGCAGTTTAGTCAATCCCAGCTGTGGCTCAGCAATTTCCATGGATTCTATTAAACTAATTAGTTTTTTTTTCTCCCTCCCTCACAGTATTTTTAAACCAAATGCTTTGTGTATAGCTATATACGATTGTTAAAATTGGGCGACTAACATCCGGCAGCATTAATATCAATACCAGAACGGACACTGTGAGAGATAGTGAGGAATTCTAATTATATTACAATATATAATACATAATTAGGGCATTTAGCAACAGCACGGATTCTTTTTAAACAGGACTGTTCACCAAAATGTGCCTACAGCATCATGAATCTACTGGTCCATTTCTCAACTGGGGCTTGCATCAAATCTGCTAAGACGATCTGCATTTCCATAGCACCTTTCACGACCTTAATCAATGCAGCACTTTTGAAAAGTGTCCTCAATCAGCCAGGAAACAGGTACCCATTCTGAGCTCCTGCACACAGCAATGTCACAATGAACAGATTGTCTTCTTTCATGGTGAGGGTGATTGAGGATTGAATACTTCCCAGGATGGTGTGGGGAACCCCCAAGCTCCTCTTCAAAGTTGTACCATGGGATTTTTATGTCTACCTGCCAGTAAAAGTTGCTTTGGTTTAATGGAAAAAAGAACAGACATCCTTATTGATATATTTGCTGACACCAACACTCCAATGATGCTTGCCTTCTCTATTTCTCTTTCCCAATATGCTGTTTCCTTAAAGTTGTCATTATCCAGTATTTGTCAGCGTTAAATTATATTTATGAGAGATATCACTGCTAATGCACATGCTCCTGAGTGTCAGCAAGTGCAGCTATTTTGCACCTTTCAGGACCTGAGGACACCCAATGTGTAAGGAACAACACTCTTATCACTGACATACTGAGTCAGAAGGTAATGGTGTTTGTCATTGTAGGGACTTGACCGTTAAAATCAATGCAGAACGGATAGAATGCCACACTGGCAGAGTACCACTGTTTGGTTGAGATGGTCTATCTGTCACAGATGGATGTAGAAAATGCCATGGCACTGTTTCAAAGGAGAGCAGGGGAGTTCTGACCATTGCCCAGCCGATATTTATTCCTCAACTGAAACCGATCATCCGGTCAATATCACATACCTGTTTGCGGGAGCTTGCTGTGCACAAATGGGCTGCAATGCTTCCTATACTCTGACAGTGACTACATTCAATGGAATTTATTAGCTGCAAAGCACTGGGGTCATGAACAGCATGTAACAGTAAATGCAAGTTTTCTCTCTTTAATGGCAACAGGAAAATTGGAATAATTCAGGGAACATGGGATAGTGTATTGTTCCAATGGACTACAGACCCTGACAAAATAAACATCTCAGATCTGGGGGAAGATATTATCGCTGTTTTCAAATCTACTTTGAAGTCTTTATCAGGTGTGTTTTCGCAAGGAAATGTTCAATAATTGTTTCACACAAACCACCTTCCTCACCTCCTAGAAACACAGACTAATAGTCTACAATCAATTACTAAGCCTCTGCAGACACTGTGTATAAGCAAATTAATTTAATGTTTATTTAGTGCCTGTTTCAGGTGCAGGACTGACTAGGAATGAGAACTGCATGCCCGTGAAGGCGTTGTCTTTACACTGAACCCATGACCTCTGCCACCAGTAGCTGGCTGTCAATCAAACCAATTGGATTGTAATGTCCCCATGGAGGCGGAGTTGTATCTAAATAGTAATCTGTGGATTTACAGTACAAAGCTTCCTTTCCCTCCTTTAAGATCACCATCTTTTAATTACATTTTTTCCACCTACTTGCCACATCCAAAACCAGGAATGGGCCTTAGGAATGGAATTGGTGCCGAGAACAATGTTGCAGGCTCTGGTTATTACCAAACGATCTGCCTACAACTCGGGGGCATTTCCTTATTCATGCAGATGGCAATACCAGCAAAGCAAATCAGACCTCCCCAGACCTGACAAAGCCGTGTGGTTACTTTGTGATTGTTTAAGAGTTTCTCCCAATTTAGTTTCCAAGGCGGGTTGCTCCCTTTTGAGGAGTCAGAACCCGAGGTGGGCAGGAGAAATTTGGCAGAAAATGGGGCAATTGTTTTAAAAAGACTCTCGTCCTTCCTTCACAAGCTGTCAAAGTGAATGTGGCAGTAAATTTAAGTCCATTCCCTGCGTGTTCTGAGGCGTGCTGAACCTGTGCAGAGTATCACACCATATTTGAGAAACAGAAAGGAAAATTTGCATTTATATAATGTCTTGAATAACCTTGGGATATCCTGAATTCTTTCCAGCCAATTAAGCACTTTTCAAGTATAGTCACATTATAATGTACCTGTACAGAGACTGACATTGGAACATGTAAAGAGGGAGATCTGGGGCATATGCAGAGGGAAGTACTTGAAGGTGTACTGAGCAACACAGTGAGGCACATACAGAGGGAGACGCTGGAACATATAGAGAGGGAGACATTGGGAAATGTGCAGAGTGACACACTGGGACATACATCAAAGCACAGAATGGAACATATACAAAATGAGCACTGATGGATGTACAAAGTAAGGACTGGAACATATAGAAAGGGCACACACTACCTGCATACATCTAGAAAGATTCACTGGCACAGAAGCAGTTTACTCTGTGATGGATTTGGCAATAATGTTTGATGATGAGAAACTCCTACCTGTTTAATTAACTTAATCCCAAACCATGGCAGATTCTTCAAGAAGAGCAAAGGGTAGCTATTTTGGGTAGGATCCTTGTGGTATTCCCATGGGTGTCCAGTGAGAAGGGTAGAATGGATGCAGCTATATGATGCCAATGGATGTGGCAATTCTACTGTCCAGACAGCATCACTAACAACAGAAAGTTTCCTCCATCTTCCCCTCTGGTTTTACATTAACAGTTATGGCTTTTAGCCATATAATTCCATTTCATAATTTTGTTTTAATATATTGCTGAAAAAAAGTTTGATTTGTCTTACAAAGGGTTAACTGTGAGAGATACAATGAGATTTGACTTAACATTTAACACCAGCACTCACGAAATCCAAATTGTTGCCATAACCATTTAGAATGTTAATTAGAATAGTTCCCTGGTGGGTCTCCAGATGGAATAGTCATCAAAGTGGGTATTTTTGCGTTGCTACATTAGCTTTGAGACAATGAGGTTAGTTAGGTTTGCTTTGAAGTATCTCTCGACATTGTGATACATGGATTTTCATTCAATATACCCTGAACAGGAGCTAGGCTGAACAAAACAAATGAGAACCATGAGGTTCCATGTCAAGGAAGGCAATAATTTTCTTTAGGATGGTAATATCAACTGCACATTAGATGTTAGATGTGCCTCAGAGAGTAGTAACCTTGCTTATGGATCAGGAGGTCCTGGGTTTATATGCACTCAAGAGACTTCAGTACATAATCTAGGATAGTGTATCACTGAAGGAGGATTGCACTGTTAATGGTGCAGTATTTTTGATGAGATGTTAAACCAAAGCATTGTCTACGTTTTCAGAGGGACATGAAACATTTGAGTTCTCCATGCTTGCCTGGCTAGTATTTATTCCTTCAGTCAACATCTGAAAAATAAGTTATCTGGTCATTTTCACATGCTGTCTGAGGAGTCTAGTCGTGCACAAATTGGCTACCACATTTCTGTCACGACATCAATGACTCCACTTTAAAAGTACTTCAGCTGTAAAGTGCTTTGGGATGGCTTGAGGCTGTGGAAAGTGCTATATAAATGCTTCACTTGGGAAGACAATCCTCACCTCACTAAGTTAAGATCAGAGTGCCTTTGTTTCTCAGTTTCTGGGAGAAAAAGGAAGAGATGAGCTGATATATAAATCTGTGCCAGATTTCAGATCTTGCCCAGTTTTGCGTCAGGAATATGAGGCAGTTCAGACCAGGTCAGACCAGAGTTGGAAAGATCAGATGGAGCTGAATCTGGTAGGGTCAGACATTGCTCAGACCACTTAGAGTACAGGAAAATACCAGAGTAAATAACTAATCCACTCCAATGCAGCACCTGGATGAATAAGCTGCCGAGGTATTTTGCCCATTTAATAAGAATTAGTATTTGTGCCTGGCAGGCTTATAAAAATGGCCAGATTTTGGAAAATTGCCAGTTTTCAGCAGGCTAGATTTAAGATACTGTTACCTGTACATCACAGCCAGTAAAAGTCACTTTTACTAGATGTCTAATCTTCCTCAACCAAAACAGTTTTAAAAATTCCTCTAGTCTTTGAGAGATGGTCATACTGCTTCAATGGTTTAAGATGTGAGAGGGTTTAGATTGTGGAAGAGGAATGCAAGATAAAACACTGGACTTATTAATGTGCACAGCAATCAGGGTTTTCTAAAACTATCAGACTCCAATTTGAGGGACAGCATGGCAATGATTTTTCTGAGACCAGTAGACCTATGAGAGAGAGAGAAAGAGTGTGTGTGTGTGTGTGAGAGAGAGTGTGAGAGTGTGTGTCTGAGAGAGAGTCTGTGTGAGTGAGAGAGAGAGAGTATATGTGTGTGTGTGAAAAAGAGTGACAGCGAGAGAGAGTGGCAGCGAGTGTGTGTGTATGTGAGAGAGAGAGAAAGAGTGTGTGTGTATGTTTGTGTGTGAGAGAGAGAGTGTATATGTGTGTGTGTGAGAGAGAGAGTGTATATGTGTGTGTGTGAAAGAGAGAGAGTGTCTGTGTGAGACAGACAGTGTGTGTGTGCGCATGTGTGAGTGAGTGAGAGAGAGTGAGGGAGCGAGAGAGAGAGAGTGACAGCGAGTGTGTGTGTGAGAGTGAGAGAGAGATAATGTGTGTGTGTGAGAGAGAGAGTGAGAGTGTGTGAGTGAGAGAGAGTAAGCAAGTGAGAGAGAGCGTGCGTGAGAGTGTGAGCGAGAGCGTGAGAGAGAGTGAGAGCATGAGAGAGTGAGAGTGCAAGAGAGAGTGAGAGCAAAAGAGACTGAGAGAGTGACAGCATGAGAGAGTGAGAGTGCGAGAGAGAGTGAGAGCGTGAGAGAGAGTGACAGCGCGAGAGAGAGTGAGATCGTGAGAGAGCGTGACAGCATGAGCGAGAGAGAGTGAGAGCGTGAGAGAGAATGAGAGCACGAGAGAGAATGAGAACACAAGAGAGTGAGAGCGCGAGAGAGAGAGCACGAGAGTGAGAGTGCGAGGGAGAGTGAGAGCATGAGAGAGGGCATGAGCGCAAGAGAGTGACAGCGCGAGAGAGACAGCGCGAGAGTGAGAGTGCGCGAGAGTGAGAGCATGAGAAACAGTAAGAGTGCGAGAGAGATTGAGAGCATGAGCTAGAGAGAGAGCGCGAGAGAGAATGAAAGCACGAGAGAGAGTGAGAGCGCAACAGAGTGAGAGCGCGACAGAGTGAGAGCGCGACAGAGTGAGAGCGCAAGAAACTGAGAGTGCGAGAGAGTGTGACAGCAAGAGAGAGAGTGACAGTGAGAGTGTGTGTGTGTGTGAGAGAAAGAGTGTGTGAGAGTGAGACAGATTGTGTGTGCGAGAGAGAGAGTGAGTGAGAAAGAGTGAGAGTGAGAGAGAGTATGTGTGAGAGAGAGAGAGAAACTAAATTCACATCAACCTATTTAAATAGAACATAGAACATTACAGCGCAGTACAGGCCCTTCAGCCCTCGATGTTGCGCCAACCTGTGAAACCAATCTGAAGCCCATCTAACCTAAACTATTCCATTATCATCCATATGTTTATCCAATGACCATTTAAATGCCCTTAAAGTTGGCGAGTCTACTACTTTTGCCGGCAGGGCATTCCACGCCCTTACTACTCTCTGAGTAAAGAACCTACCTCTGACATTTGTCCTATATCTATCACCCCTCAATTTAAAGCTATGTCCCCTTGTGCTAGCCATCACCATCCGAGGAAAAAGGCTCCCACTGTCCACCCTATCTAATCCTCTGATCATCTTGTATGTCTCTATTAAGTCACCTCTTAACCTTCTTCTCTCTAACGAAAACAGCCTCAAGTCCCTCAGCCTTTCCTCATAAGACCTTCCCTCCATACCAGGCAACATACTGGTAAATCTCCTCTGCACCCTTTCCAATGCTTCCACATCCTTCCTATAATGTGGCGACCAGAACTGTACGCAATACTCCAAGTGCGGCTGCACCAGAGTTTTGTACAGCTGCAACATGACCTCATGGCTCCGAAAGTCAATCCCTCTACCAATAAGACCTAACATACCGTACGCCTTCTTAACAACGCTATCAACCTGGGTGGCAACTTTCAGTGATCTATGCACATGGACACCGAGATCTCTCTGCTCATCCACACTACCAAGAATCTTACCATTAGCCCAGTACTCTGTATTCCTGTTACTCCTTCCAAAGTGAATCACCTCACACTTTTCTGCATTAAACTCCATTTGCCACCTCTCAGCCCAGCTCTGCAGCTTATCTATGTCCCTCTGTAACCTGCAACATCCTTCCGCACAATCCACAACTCCACCGACTCCACCGAAATACACCAACACTATATATTTGTATAGCGCCTTTAATGTAATAAAATATTCCATGGTGCCTCATAGAAATGTTTGGAAACAAAGATTTAGACTGAGCCACATAAAGAGATATTACAGCAAGTGATCAAAAGCCAGACAAACCTGATTGAGCCATTTACCACCCTATCTGTATACTCTCAATCATCAGCAAAATCTTGGAACGTGTCATTGACATGCTATCAAGTATCATTTACTCAGCAATAACCTGCTTATTGATGCTCAGCTCTGGGTCCATCATGACTACTCAGCCCCAGATCTGATAAAAACCTTGGTCCAAATTTGGACAGAAGAGTTAAAATCCAGAGTGAGAGTGCCCTTGATAGCAAACACAGCAGTTGGCCAAGCATGGCACCAAGAAGTCCAAGTAAAATTGAAGACAATGGGAAGTGGGGGAATAACTCTCCTCTTGCCAAATCCAGCAAAAACACTGGTTGGATGCCAATCATTTCAGCCATAGAACATCATTGCAGGAGTGACTCAGTGGTTAGCACTTCTGCCTCACAGTGCCAGGGGCCCAGGTTCAATTCCCCCTCAGGTGACTGTCTGTGTGGAGTTTGCACATTCTCCCTTTGTCCGTGTGGGTTTCCTTCGGGTGCTCCGGTTTCCTCCAAGTTCAAAGACGTGCAGGTTAGGTGGATTGGTCATGCTAAACTGCCCATAGTGTTCAGGGATGTGTAGATTAGGTGGGTTTGGGGAATGGATCTGGATGGGATGCTCTAATGGTTGGTGTGGACTTGTTGAGCTGAAGGGCCTGTTTCCACACTGTAGGGATTCTATAGAGTTAGACAGTGTAGCGTCTTAGGTTCAGTTATCTTTAGCTGCTTCAACAATGATTTTCCCTTGACTATATGGTCATAATTGGGAAGGTTTGCTGATGGTTGAACAGTAGTTGGTACTGTATTTTAATCCTTTAGATAATGAAGCTGCCCATGCAACATGACCTACATACCAGTCAAGCTTGAACGGATAAGTGCGAAAGTAATATTTGTGCCACTCAAGTGCCAATGACCATCCATAACAAGAGATAGTTAAATTACCTCCTATTGATATTCAATAGCATTGACATCACTGAGTTCCGCCACAAACATCATCCTGGGATTATCCACAATCTCTACCACCCACAAGGACAGGGGCAGCAGATGCATAGGCATATCCCCCCCTGCTATTCCAAGCCAAACACCATTTTGATTTGTGAGTATACTGCTGTTCGTTCACAGCCACTGAATCAAAGTCTGTCTCTAACAATAAATGGGTAGTGTATCTACAGCACGTGGACTGCAGTGGGTTAAAAAGGTCAGCTCACTGCCACCTTTTCAATGGTGATTAGTGATCAGTAAAAAAAAAGTGCTAACATAGCCTGCAACACCACTGAAATAATTCTAAAATGTATTTTTAAAGTTGCTATTGTAATGTAAGAAACTTGGTAGAAGTTGGTTGAGGGATAATTATCAGTCAGTATTCCAGGGCGAATGCCGTTGCCCTTCTTTGCAAAGATGCCACAATTCCTTATATGCACACTAGAGGGCAGAAAGACTCTCAGCTTAACATCTTATTCAAAAGGATCTCTGACACTGCAGCACTCCTACAATATTGCACTGGCAGCATCATCTTTGATTAAGTGCTTTAGTCTCTGGAGTGCAGCTGAAACCCACATCCCTGTGGCTCAGAATGCAAGATTGCTACATGCTGAACTGCATTTAACAGCTGACAAAAGAGATAGGTTTTAAAGAATGGCATCTGGGTGGACAGAGAAGGCCAGGAATACTAGCGTTAATAGCCTGAATAACTGAAAGCGACTCCCAAACTCCACCTTCCACACTTTTCAAAAGAAAACAGAGGAGAGGGTTGAAGAGCACAAAATTATTGGGACCTAAGAGAAAAAAAGTATTGATTGACAGAGTTTCCCAGATTGTGCCTTGTGTCTGTATTTAAAAGGGTTTTGAAGAAAATGCATCAATGAAGCTGTAGATCACAACTATCAGTAACAGATGGTGTAACCAAACTTCAGTCCTCTTGAATAGGCCCTTAAACACACAGTAATGGAGAGTCATGACATAATCAGAGAGCCATAAAGGCATCAATGGCTGTGGCACAATAGACAGCAGCACCAAGAACACAGCCTTGAACAAAGAATGATCTAAAGGCAGAGAATATACAAAGAATAGACAACACAAAACAGTCAGAATATTTAAGGTAAAGATAGAGCATTGCACGCTCATATAGTGAGAATAGAATTCTAAATGTACAGAGATCAATGCAACAGACAAGATAGAACACTAAACTATACTGAGAATTAACAACAGGGCAATAACACACCACAAGTTGACCACTGACTAGAACCCTAATATTCAATATTACACAAACTCTGCATAGGTTATTTAATTCTTTGATAATAGAACATGGCATTCACTGGCGTAAGAACATAAAACATGCATTAAGTGGACTGAGAACAGGGCATTAAATAGACAGATAATTCAGCACTGTATGAAAACAAGGAGAAAGGTGCTCTAGGAATACTTGCAATGATGAAGATAAGTGACAACAGAACATAAAGTCATGGAATAATGCTGACTGAGAATACAGCATGAAGAGCACTTAATACATTGTGAAATAGAGCACTTAAGACACTTAAAACGCTACACACTCACTAGTAGATCGATAGCTTACTGAGAATGCAGCATTAAATTGTCTGAGAATGAAGCACGGCAGAAACACACAAAGAAAACACTTAATACATTGCTGATAAAGCACTCAACATCCTTTAACTAGAGTACAAAATGTGGAGTGTAGAGTGGGTCACATACTTTGAATAGGGCTGTCTAAGTTTGAAAACTGCTGAGAGTGATACACTAAACCAAAGCATGGGAGTTGAGGCAGTTAAGTAGTTGGCATCTCACGCCTTTGCAACTGCAACAAAAGCATGGCTCAGACTTCAGTCTTCCTCCAAGAAGGGCTTGCCTGACGTTTGCTCAGCTCCTCAGAAAGGTTCTCCAATCATCTACGCTTCCTGCATATTCTACTTTAACCCAAGCATCCCATCCACCCGCCTGTTAGAACATCACTTGCCCCACCTGCAGCAGGATCTATGTGGATGCAGCATTCAGTTGTTAGTCACCTCAGGAGCCACAGCTCCAGAATAAAATCAAGTCACCTCAATCTCCAGGGAGCGCCAAAGAAGAAGATTTAATTATGATGTTACCAAGTGGACTGCATCCTGCTTAAAAGGACATCATCATCTTCCGTAGCTCCAGCATGTGATGCTCGACTTGTTCCAGGGATTTCCCACTGGGAATCACACACATACTCCTGAGAAGCCCTGACTACAGCAGCTGGAAGAGATTCAAAATGGTCAGGTGGCATTATCCCATTTAGAAATACGCGTAAGTACTTATTTTTGTACATCCAAGGAAAATACTTTGGAGACAATGTTTAAATATGTCCATGTTAGTTTTAGCAGGAGATTCAGTCTAATCTGACAGAACCCAATGGGCATTAGGCTGAGAGACAGCAGTGTTCCTGCTGCTGCTACAACTCACACTGTGGAGGTCAGAGGCAACTGGTGTACGGGTTTCAGGAACGATCAGAAGGTGCGAGAGAAAGTCAGGGCAAATGGAGAAAACTGGGGAGCAAGAATTTTCCCTCAACCTCCTGCTTAGGAAAAACAAACATGGAGCGACAGATATGACCTGTAACATTCTCTTCCCTCAGTCAGAAACTGTGAATTGAAGTCCAACAACAGAGGCTTGAGCAGAGAAATCTTGGCTGACAATCTGACAGCAGGAATGAGGAAGTGTTGCATAGTCTGAGCTGCCATCTTTTGGGTGAGATGTTAAACTTCAGTCAACATCTGCCTTCTCAGGTGGATGTAAGAAATTCCATGGCACAGCTCTGCCCAATGTCTTGGCCAGTTGTTATTCTTCAACCAACAATAGTTTAAAAAAAAATCATTATTACTTAGCTGTTTGTGGCATCTTGTTCTACAAAAATTGTCTGCTGCATCTTTTAATTCATTCACAGGATATGAGCATCACTAGCTAAGCCAACATTTATTGCCCATTCCTAATTGCTGTTGAGAAGGTAGTGCTGACCTGCCTTCTTGAATCACTGCCATCCATTGAGGGTACAGAGCTTTTAGATTTAGATTTTGTTGTCACATGTATTCAAGGACAGGGTACAAGAGGACAGTGAAAAGTGTACAATGTCGCCACACATCTTAGGTACAAACTACCTAGGTACAAAATCTTAATTACAGAAAGAGAGAAATAAAGAAATAAGGTAAAAGGTTCAGCACTGTAGCCTTCTTAGCATAAAAGTAGAAAATGGAGAAATAAAGTTAAAATGTCAAACATTACTTTCTTGAGCCATAGGCCTGTGGATGTTCCAAGCTGGGCTTCCCCAAAAGGGCACGCTGTCCCCTGCGCTGGGCTAAGACTTGACTGGGCATGCCAGGCTTCGGGCCTGACCACCACTGGGAAGGGATTTCGAGGATTCTAACACTTTTTACATTTCAAACAGTCAGAACACTTTATAAAGGCATTCACTGGCTGGAAAGTGTTTTGGGACATCTTGAGGTTATAAATAAATGTGAGTTCTTTCTTTCTAAATGTAATGAGCTGGGGGCAATTGGGCTGAGACTCCCATTTTAAGCATTGCACCTGTTTAGAGACAGCTGAAGGAGTTGGCACATAAAGTGAATGTGATGGGGGAGTGAAGACATAATTGATAGGTGGCTCTGTCAAACCATCAATAGAGTGGAAAGAGCTTGGAATGCTTAGTCTGACTAAGACCAGTATTAGTGTTTGAGTAATGACTGCCCTCTCCCTCTTCCTGTTCACAGCAGGGCGGTGTTCCATGATCAAAGGTGTTTCCCCGGGTGTCAATTTATAGTCAAGAAGAACAATCATTCCCACTGGCAAGTAAAATAATTCATTCTGGCCTGAAAGGAAAGAAAATACCATCCTCCACTGCTGAGAATGTACAATAATACTGGTTCATTACTTGCTCAAGAAACACCAGGAGTACCTGACAGAGAGGGGGAGAGAGAGAAAAAAATTGTCCTGAAATAACGTAGCAAACTGCTTCCAAAAATGTTATTCATTATCCACATGTGAGGGCACTCCTATTACAAGAGGTGAATGTGTTTTGAGATCATTCACTAAGGCTGTCATCGAGTGCACTTTGTAAACACATTAATTCACTATTACAGCTGTAGCAGCCCAGAGAAGCTTCCGGTTCCTTTGAACGAAAAGTTTACCCACTGCATACAGCCAAATTGTGTAACGGAGAAATGCCATCACCTGCATGGCACAACCAGTCTCTCTGCTTCAGCTTCCTTGCCCTCTATTTTATCAATAATGTGATGACTTCTTGATCCCTGAATCCTCCTTTCTCACTGCCCTGTGCACACATGCTGCAAACAATCGCATTCAATTCATAACTCACTTATACCACACACATACCCCACCCAAACCTGGCCAATCTTCAGTTCATTCTTTGCCAGGACTTCAAAATCGGGAAATCTCCTCAATTTCCATCTCACTCCTCCAAAAGCCTGAGGAAACTCATCTCAATTTCGTGGGTCCTCAGTAGTGCCTTGGCTGCCCCTGTTTTTTAAGCTAAAATATCATGAAATCTCAGCAACCCAAAAATGGCAGGTGGTGTAAAAACTGAGCTAAACACACCATGAATATTTGTAAACAGCAGTTTATACTCTCATCTGTACAAAATTCACAGTGGATCATTGGGAATTTCTGGCTCATGCCAGTCACTCTGACTGTCATAGACTCAGAGAACCACAGCACAGGAAAAGCCCCTTTGGTCCAACACATCCATGCCAATCAAAAACATCCACTAAACTGCTCTAATCCCCTTTTCCAGCATTGGCATCACAAGTGCGCATCTAAATACTCCTTAAATATTGTGAGGGTTTCTTTCTCTACCATCCTTATAGGCAGTGAGTTCTGGATTCCCAACACTCTCTCAATGAAAACATTTTTCCTCACATTTCCTTGCCCTTACCTTACATCCATGCCCCCTAATCATTGATCCCTCTATCAAGGGGAAATGTTTCTTCCAGCCTACCCTATCTATACCCCTCATAATTTTATACATCTCAAACACATCCCTCTCAATCTCTTCTGCTCTTGGCAAAACAACTCCAGTTTGTCCAATCTCTCTTCATAACCGAAACTCTCCAGCCCTGGCAACATCCTGGTCAGGTTCTGAGGAATAGTCAGTGAACCCAAAATGTAAACTGATTTCTCTCCGCAGATGCTGCCAGACCTGCTGAGCTTTTGCAGCAACTTCTGTTTTTTGTTTCTGAATTCTAGCATCCGCAGTCCTTTCATTTTTTGTAACATTCTGGTCAATCTCCTCTGTACCCTCTCCAGTGCAATAATGTGGATTCCAGAACTGTACATAATATTCTAGCTGTGTCCTAACCAATGTTTTATACAGTTCCAGCATAACCTCCCTGCTCTTCAACTCTGTGCCTCAGCTAATAAAGGCAAGTATCCCACATGCCTTCTTAATCACTTTATCTACCTGTTCTGCTACCCAAGGGACTGGTGGACATACGCAGCAAGATCCCTCTGATTCTCAGTGCTTCCCAGGATCCTACCATCCAGATGTCAAGCTGGAGATAGACTGTCACTACTCTGTGAATGACATTAAGTGCAAACCCATGCTCACACTAACACAGAATTTTGCAGCACAGGGTAGCTCAGTGGGAGGAGACCACTAGCTTCAATGGGAAGTGTTAACTAATTCCATGCTAACATAGTGTTCAGTCAGATTGTGGTAATTCACTTCACGCCACACTGCAGCAATGCACCAAGGTTCCTTCAAAAATACTTTCCAAATCCGCAATTTTGATCATCTAGGAGGGTAAGGGCAGCAGAGATATAGGAACACCAATATCTTGCAAGTACCTCTCCAAGCCACACACTGTCCTGACTTGGAACTATATTGCTGTTCCTTCACTGTCACAGGCTCAAAACTGATGGAAATCCCTCCATAACTGTGCTGTGGGCATCCCTACACCCCCGTGTACTGCAGTGGTTTAAAAAGGGAAGTCACCACTATCTCGTTAAGGTCAAATAGGGAGCAGGCAATGCTCACAGCCTGAAAATGAATAAACAGAAAACAAGAGATTAGGATGGTCATGGTTTATACCTGAAAGTGCTCTTTAATGTTTAGATACAGGGGTGTTGTTATTGTCTGTAGGAGCTCCAATACTTAAAAGGGGGAGGAGAGACAAAGGGTTACTATGAGACCAATTACTGGGGGAAAACATTTTCTCAACCTCTAGCATCAGTAGTGACGGCAGGTATTATTTCAATAGTTTTTAACCTCAGGGGAGAGGGTCACATTTGCTGCCAACAAGTTGCATTTATATAGAACTTTTGATGTCACAAAAGATTCCAAGGCACTACACAGGAGTGGTATCAGCCAAAATTTGACTGAGCCATATAAGGAAAGATTAAGACAGGCAGCCAGAAGTTTGGTTAAAAAGATAGCTTTTTAGGACTTTCTTTAAAAAGCAGAGAGATAAAGAGGCAGAGAGGATTTGGGAGTAATTCATATTGGTAAATGTATGGCATTCCACAGCGCAGTGAACACAAATGGAAAATGAGCAAATGCAGGAGCCTAGAGATCTTGGAGGGACACAGAACTGGAGGATATTATAGAGATGGGGGTTACTGAGGCCATGGAGGGATTTGAACACAAGGCTGAGAAGTTTTAAATTGGCGCATTGTCATATTGGCTACTCATGTGGGTCAGTGAGACTGGGCAATGAGTGAACAGGACTGGGATGGGTGTGCGTGGGGGCATGGGCAGCTAAGGTTCAGATGAGCTCATGGTTTCAAAGGGTGTAAGATGGGTAGCAGGCCAATGGAGCATTGGAATAATCAAAGTCATAGGGGATGCAGTACAGAAGGAGACCACACCATCTATTGTGCTGGGGACAACTCTTTAAAAGAACTAGCCAAATAGTCCACTCCCCAAACTCCTCTCCAGTCTTTCTGTGGTTGAACAGGAATTATTAAATTCTGAGCTTCACGTTAATCATGTTGTTAGAACATTGATTGCTGACTTTTTGCACTGAGTCCTTCACCAGATCTGTACACATTACAAGTCAGTTGTGTCTTGTTAGGGCGCTTTATTCTGCATTCTGTAGCACTTTACAAGCCGCCAATATTGAAATTGTTCCTGCTAATATTTTACTGGTAACCTATGGGAAAGTGGTGTTCTTTTGCTAAATGCTGCTGTTAATTATGTTAATGCAGAATTTCCCAGTTTACTGACTTACAAGTTATTGCTCAATTAACTTGCAGCTCAATAAACTTCTGACCAAAATGTTGCAAGCATCTTCAGGAATCAATAGGAGGTGGGGGTGGTCAATCAGTGCAATGTAGGAAACACAGCAGCCAATTTGCACACAGTAATTCCTTAAAAACAGCAATGTGATAATGATAGCTTGTTTTTAGTAGTATTGCTTTAATAATTATTGGCCAGTACACTGGGAAAATTCCTCTACTCCTTTCTATATAGAATCATGGGATCTGTTATGTCCACACATAACAACACCTCTGACCATGCAACACTCCTTCAGTATTGCACTGAGACTCATGGATTTGCACTCAATTATCTGGAGTGGGATTGAACCAGTGATCTTTGCACTGAGAGGTGATAGTTAACATGAATCCATATCTGAGTGACCAAGGCAGTATAGTGTGAAATGAGAACAATCTCCCATGAGGAGGGGGAGAGGGCGAGGTGTGGCATTGTTAGTCAAGGACAGTATTACGGTGGCAGAAAGGACGTTTGATGACAACTCGTCTACTGAGGTAGTATGGGCTG
>NC_063352.1:22494302-22531305 GCF_021869965.1 Rhincodon typus | reverse complement strand
CTGGTATGGAGGGAAGGTCTTATGAGGAAAGGCTGAGGGACTTGAGGCTGTTTTCGTTAGAGAGAAGAAGGTTAAGAGGTGACTTAATAGAGACATACAAGATGATCAGAAAGATGTTTTCTGAAGAAGGGTCGAGACCTGAAACGTCAGCTTTCCTGCTCCTCTGATGCTGCTTGGCCTGCTGTATTCATCCAGCTCTACACCTTGTTATCTCAGATCCTCCAACATCGGCAGTTCCTACTATCTCTGAGTACTGATTTCTGTATGTTTCTGATGAATCAAGTGCAAACCTGAATATCTCAGTTAAGTAGGGACTGAAACAAAGGCTGATTTTTGCTTTCAGCTTCATTCCATCAGAACAATTGAATCCCACGAATTAAATTCCAGACAACACTTGCAAACTCTGTCTGGGTTTAGTTACGTAAAGAAACATTGTCACTCAGAGTTGTTTTTTGGCAAATACTTTCCTTGCCGCTCCTGGCTCAGAGTCAAAATTTCAGTCACTGAAACCCAGGATGCCAGTTTATAGGAATGGTTCTGAGAAAGAAAGCTGAGCATTTTATACAGCACTTATCATGGCCTTAGAACATTGCAACATGTTTTGTGGATTGTGGAGTCATTGTGAACTGCAGTTGTTTCTAGGAAATGTAGCTGCTTAACTGTACATGGCAAGTTTCCACAAACAGCAGTGCGATAACCGATCTGTTCTTAATGATGTTGGTTGAGGGAAAAATATTGCCCAGGACATCAGGGAGAACAACCCTATTCTTCTTTGAAATAGTGCCATGGGATCCTTTAGATCCACCTGAGTGTCAAATGTCTCATCTGTAGATGTCCCAGTCCTGGAGGTTTAGCAATCGTTTCCCATGTTGCTGACACCAACAGCTCCTCACCCCATTTGGGGGATTAACATAAATGGGCTGAGGAGTCCAAGCAGCTCATTATACCACCAGTTTAGTAAAACAAAAACAGCACTTCCCTCCAGTGATTTGCCTCTCCCTGGATGAATAATTTCTGGGCCTTGATCTCCTTAGTTACATTATGGTCTGAATACATCCATTATAGTCTAGATCTAAATCAACAACAATGTCTTGCACTTACGTAGCACCTCTAACATGGTGAAGAGGTTGAGGGAATAAAGTAAACGCAGCAGTCGATTAAAACCCAGTCTGCAGCTCACTCCTAGAATATCAGATATCCCATGTAAGAATCATTTGAACCTTCATTCAAACCTCAGCATATAACTGACACCTAGGGCAGTTGTGGCACAGTGGTTGTGCACCTGCCTCAGAGCCAGAAGGCCTGGACTCAAGTCCCACATGCTTCAGAGCTGTGTCACAGCACACCTGAACAGATCGATTAAAACTATTTGTTACTGTGCATAGAATATCTGAACCCCTCTGTTAGATTCCAGGCCGTCGGTCACACACGTATTTATTATTCTGTATATAATTCACCCAGGACTCCTCACTTAGATTCTAGCCAGTGACTCAAGTCCTGATATCTTTGCATAAACCACTTGTACCCTTGATTCGATTCCACCCTGTAACTTGCTTCTGGATGTGCGCTGGTTTGCTTACGTATGCAATGATGATATCCAGTGCTCCCTACTATACACACAGCATGACAACAATCTGATTTACTGTTTTCTGAACGATTGAAGAACCACACATTAACTCTACTGTTTGCATTGTCGCGGAGCTGCAGAACAATCTCCTGTCTGTACTAGGTTCGGTAATGAATGACGTGGTTTTAGTTTCACTGTGTTGTCTGCCCCTCCTATTTAGCACCTTCGCCTCCCTGTGTTCTCATGCTTGTCTCCTTGCTCCGCAACTTTCAGCTGTTTCCACAAGCGCAGACTGGCATTTATAGCCGGATATTAATACTGACCCTAGACGCGCCCGGGGTCGCAGCAAGGTCACGCCGAGCCCCCTCAAGTTCACAATCCCCCAGTTTGTCAGCTAGCGTGTGAAGTCTGCCCTTGGTGCGGAAATCACTCGCCTGATGTCCGATTGGTCTGCATAAGCAACCTGGCCCCATTGGGGCTATAGCTGGGGCCTCTGGCACATCCTTGGTGGCTTTGGGAATAAGTTAGAAAGTTGTTTTCCACAAATCACTTAGAAAAAAACAAGGCTGGTGAAACGCGGTGAGCTCCCCCCTCCTCCTGGTGTTATTTATGACAGGAAGTATTCTCAGCCTACCCAAGGAGGAAAGCTTCAAAACCAGCTGACAAGGTAGGGAGCCTCCCCACTGTGAACGCCTTAGACACAGGATGACTTCCAGCAGCAAAACAACGCGACAAAGCACAAATAAACAAGCGCTTGTTTATTATCTGTCACAGTTTGCAAATGCAAACTGATTGCTGCAGAACATTTGCAAATGCCGTTCTCAAGATCCCCGAATTACATGAGTCCTTGATTCATGGAAGGAACCTAGTTTCCATCGTGCCTGTGAGTGCTCCTCATTTCAACACCCTTCCTTTTCGGTTCCCTTCTGCAATTCCCCTCATCCCACCTCCTGTTCAGTCCCTATTGTAATTCAGGGGACTTGAGATCTAGTACCATGGCCATCAGTTACACATGAACATTGCCAAAATTCAAAGTCTCCCCTCTTCTCTCTCCTGTACTTCGTGTGAATGGATGTAGAATCCTAAATCCATTGGATGGGTTTTGAGGCCAGTTGTGGAATATGAGCTGCACTTGTACATCCCTCCCTGTAACACCCACTTCCAGCTCCATTGCATCAGTTTAAACCTTCTGTGTTCTTTGATTCATTTGCAGAAAGAGATACAGAGAGACCGGGTCCTCCTGCTCCCTTCACCAACAAAAAAAATCAAACTTTCTTTGGAAGCCTTCATTTGGTTCTGCTGTCCATAAAAATGACAGGAGTGTGTGTGTCCATTCTCAGACCTAAACTGGCAACTAATTCTCACAAACAGGCTAGAACTCTGGGAGACCTGTAGCAGGCTACTCTGAAAATGGTGGCTTGGAGGGAGGATGAGGGAGCTCCCAGGCTGCTGCCCCCATTTTGAAGGCAAGCCAAGTGAAAATCAAGCCCACACTGTGTGTAGTTCAGCCTCACTTTGTGTGCTCCAGTACACAACTGCTGTTCTGTGCAGAATGTGGCGCTGTTTCTTCAGCACCAGAATAGTGTTAATGTCCATCTCACATATGGGCCTAGTAAATAAGTCAGAGTTCAAACAAATAGTTGTCCTGAGAGCTTTGAAGTTAGTTTTTGCCAGGAGTCCCTGGGGCGCAGTTACTGGCGGGAACATGGAGATGAGGCACTAAGAAGCAACCTAACACCCAGACTACACTGGAGGTAAAAATTATTCCTGTTATATGGGGTTTCATTTCCACAAGCTGGAAGTTCCTGTTTACATAATTTTCCCATGAAATCCCAAGCAATTCAGAGAAGAAAATCTTATTTCTTTTCAGCTTTTAATTGCAAGAACTGAGAGATTATCCAAGACTGGTGTGCGATTCAGCTAGAGCACGGCTGATCAGTAACACAATTCCTTTTAGCCATCTTCATTTCAAAATCACTCCATACCTGTATATTAATCACAAAGCGTCTATCAAAAATCTGCTGATTTCTGCCTTGAAAAGCCAGTTATTCACCATACCAAGCAACTTCACTTTTGATCCATTTCACTTTACTACTATTAACTGGGATCTTGTAATGTCAGATAACTCTTTTCAGCTCAACTGGTGTTGTACTGATGGACTTCACAGGATCACAGAATCAGATTCACCAGGAGTGAAACAATCCATGTTTATCAGCATGGCAGTAGGACAGAGAAGGTAGTAGTGGAGGATTGTTTTTCAGACTGGAGGCTTGTGGCCAGCAGCGTTTTGCAGGGATCGGTACTAGGTCCTATTTGTCATTTCTCATCTGCAGTTTGGATGAGAATTTAAGAGGCATGGTTAGAAAGTTTGTGCATGACACCAAAATTAGTGGTATAGTCGACAGTAAGATTACAAAGGGATCATTACCAATTGGGCCAATAGGCCACGGAGTGGCAAACAGAGTTTAATTTGGATAAATATAAGTTATTGCATTTTGGTAAAGTGAACAAGAGCAGGACTTATACAGTTAATGATAGGGCATTGGGTAGTGTTGTCAAACAGAGAGACCTAAGGGTTCAGGTACGTAGTTCTTTGAAAGTTGTGTCACAGGTAGAGATGGTAGTTAGGTAGGTGTTAAGCACGCTTGCCTTCATTGCTCAGACCTTTGCGTACTGGAGTTGGGACATCATGATGAGGTTATATAGGACATAGGTGAGGCCACCTTTGGAGTACTGTTTACAGTTCTGGTTGCCCTACTATAGGAAGGACATTATAAAATTGGAGAAGGTTCAGAAAAGATTTACCAGGATGTTGCTGGGACTGGAGGGTTTAAATTACAAGGAGAGATTGGAAAGGCTGGGATTTTTTTCACCGGAGCATAGGAGGTTGAGGGGTGACCTTGTAGAGGTTTATAAAATCATAAGGGGCATAGATAAGGTGAATAGTAAAGGTTTTTTCTCTAGAGTGGAGTTCAAAACCAGGGGACGTATGTTAAAGTTGAGAGGAGAAAGATTTTAAAAGGGACTGGGTGGGGGGGGCAACTTCTTCATACAGAGGGTGGTTTGTTTGTAGAATGAATTGCCAGAGGAAGTGGTAGATGCAGGTGCAGTTACAACATTTAAAAGACATTTGGGCAGGTGCATGAATAGGAAAGATTTAGAGGGATAGGGGCCAAATGCAGGCAAGAGGAACTAGTTTAGTTTGGGAAGCTTGGTCAGCATGGATGAGTTAGACCGAAGGATCTGTTTCCGTGCTGTAGGACTCCACAAAAGAAAACTGGAAAATGTTGAAAATTCTCTTCAGGTCAGGCAGCATCTGTGGAGAGAAACAGTTTGTCTTTAACTTCCAGCTTCTCCTCATCGCTTAAGTCTGTCATAGATCTTAGTAAATTTCTTCCGAATCCTTTCCAAAGTCTGATTTACATCCTTCCTAAAGAACAGTACTTCAGCTGAAGCCTAACCAGTTCAGTGGCAATACATGATAGTGCACCCAAGCATTTAGGCCTTTTGTGGTGCACTCAGTTTCCCTTCCTCTGGGCCAGAAGGTCCAGGCTCAAGTCCCACCTACCCCAGGCATGTGTGTGAACCAGTTGATTAAAAATATCTCCTTATTGATCATTTGTCTACAGAAACAGAGGGCCTCAATGATTTGTAAAACTATGGCCCCATTCCTTATGTGCTCAATTCCTCTCTGTTTACAAAGCCATGCCTTTATTTTAAAGGCTCTACATGCTTGTCCAGCCACCTTCAAAGGTACATGTAAGTTTTAAAATTTCTTTTTTCAGTTTGCCTTTGTAGGAGATAGCAAGAGACATCACTCTCTTAACTACCTGCTGAGAAAATGTTAGCTTTACGAATATTGACTATTATAGAAGTGAACTGATCTTGAATGCCTCTATGTAAAAGTTCTGAGGAAGGGTCACTGGACCCAAAACTTTAACTCTGCTTTTTCTTCACAGATTCTGTCAGACCTGCTGAGATTTTCCAGGAACTTCTGTTTTTGTTCCTGATTTACAGCATCCACAGTTCTTTCGGTTTTTATTTAGTATTTAACTCACTGCCACATCTCCGCTAGGCATGCCCACCTTGAAGATGTTACGCTCCTCTTTCTGACAGGATTGTTCTTCCTGTCTTTTTTCTTGTCCACTGATATTAATTTCACTATCACTTCTAGTATTTGACCAGGTATTTGCTAAAATTCATTTCCACAGCCATATCACATTCGTCAGTGATAACAAGGTGTAGAGCTGGATGAACACAGCAGGCCAAGCAGCATCATAGGAGCAGGAAGGCTGACGTTTCGGGCCTAGATCCTCCTCCAGCTCAGACTCACCCCACGTGGATTCCGACTCAAGTTTCATCCCTCATGTTTTAAATCCACCCAGGATCACAGGTAACAAGGTGTAGAGCTGGATGAACACAGCAGGCAAAGCAGCATCAGAGGAGCAGGAAGGCTGACGTTTCGGGCCTAGAACCTTCTTCGGAAACCTAGACCCTTCTTTCTGAAGAAGGGTCTAGGCCCGAAACGTCAGCCTTCCTGCTCCTCTGATGCTGCTTGGCCTGCTGTGTTCATCCAGCTCTACACCTTGTTATCTCAGATTCTCCAGCATCTGCAATTCCTACTATCTCAGGATCACAAGTATCTCGGTGATGTTCAACCTTCCACAGACAGCTGCTCTTGCCACATCCTGAGTTCCACACTGAGTGCCATGCGGCGTCACATGCACACTCTCGATCTTTCTCTTCAACAGCATCGCAGCACACTGGCTCAGGGTTGCACCAGTCCGCAGTTCCACTTCATCCTCTGGCCAGCTCTCAGATACCTCCTCTTATCTTCCCCTGGACCATGACCCCACTATGGCACATTAGACCATTGTATCAGCTGTGAAAACTGACCTCATTTCAGCTGGAGACCTCCCCCAACTGCCTCCAATCTGATAGTCCCCCAGCCCCACACAGCTCGCTTCTACCTCCTTCTGAAAATCCACAAACAGGGCTGCCCGGGCAGACCCATTGTTTCAGCCTGCTCCTGCTCCACAAAACTTATTCCATCTTAACTTGACTCAGTCTTTCCCCCCTGGTCCAGTCCCTGCCCATGTACGTCTGTGATTCCTCTGACACTATGCCAGTTTCAGAATTTCCAGTTTTCCATTACACACTACCTATTGTTAGCCACTAACAGTCTTCATTAACAGCAATTCACCCTCCCAGCCAGATCGTTATCAACTCCTTTGTCTGTCCAAATGTTCTACTCTCTCTTTGGGCTCTATCCCCACCTATTCCTTTACTCCTTACCCTTACCCCCCACCCTATCTTCCGCATATAAACCGGCATTTTCCCAGCTACCATCAGTTCTGAGGAAGGGTCACCGGACCCGAATTGTTAACTGATTTTTCTTCCCAGATGCTGCCAGTTCTGCTGAGATTTCCCAGCAACTTCTGTTTTTGTTTCTGATTCACAACATCTGCCGTTCTTTCAGTTTTATAAAATAAAGGCTGTTGCAGTGGAAATAAAATCTTATACCCTAATTGTGAAGTATAACTGCAAAATCCAAACCTTAATACAATGGAAATACACTCGATAGAATGTAACATGGATAATTTTCCTTAAATGTGCTTTCATTTGTGATTAATAAACACAATGCACACCTTACCAAACTGATAACCTTCACAATTCTCACTTGCAAATATTGCCCATTCACAGTTTACCTCTATATATTCTGTTCTTGCAAGGAGCAGCCAATGAGAGTGGTAACAATAGGGAATGCACTGAGAAGGTATCAAGTGTGGTAAAGATAGTCTTTACATTGCTAAAATGTATTGAGCATAGAAAAGATAGGTTTTACATTGTGGAGCCATCAAGCATTATAAAAGGCATTGCAAGCACTGAGCAGTTATCAAGTGTTGAAAAAGGCAATGTTTGCATTGAGCAGTTATCGAATGTGGGCCCTGTTTCCCAAGAACAAGTAATAAGAGCTGTAGAGTCAGAACTTTCAATGATCAGATTGCTCTCACATTTTGCATTAACTTTCAGAACTGCATTTACAATGCATTAGGTGTTTAATTTAGAAAATTAATCAATAAGTTAAGCTGTATATCCACTACGAATTTGAAGAAAAATTTCTTTACTCCCATCTCAGTAATTTTCTCCAGTCCTACAGTGTTCTGAGATTTCTACACCCCTCTAATTCTGGCCTCTTTAAGCATTCTCAGTTTTATTTACTCAAGTAAGTCCATGACTTCAGCTGCTAAGGTCCTAAGCTCTGAAATTCCATCCTTAAAATCCTGTTCATCTCCTTAAGATATCATCGGTGCTGCTTCCCTCTCTCGTCTAGAATTGGAAAACTTCATCAATTTCGTCTCCAATTTCCACCCTGCCCTCACTTTCACCTGGCACGCCAAAAAGACCCTGACCTACCTGTTGCCTGCCACTTTAACACACCACGCTGCTCCCTGGCCAACATCTCTGTCTCTGCCTTGCTGCAGTGTTCTAGCAAAGCCCACCGCAAGCTGGAAGAACACCACCTCACTTTCCGCTTGGGGACCCTGCAGCCCTCTGGACTCAATATTGAGTTCAATAATTTTAGGGCCTAAACTCTCCCATGTCCCAGCCACCCCACCCCACACACCAGGCCTTGTTACCACATAGCCTGCTATTACACACCCCCTGTTGTTAGTCACTAACAGTCCCCATTAACAACTATTCACCCTCCCAGCCTGATCGTTAGCAACTCCTTTGTCTGTCCAACTGTCTTTCCCTCTCTTTGGGCTCTGTCCTATCGTTTACTCCCTACCCCACCCACCTCCCTATTTGCTGCATATAAATTGACGTTTTCCCAGCCATCATCAGTTCTGAGGAAGGGTCACCGGACCCGAAACGTTAACTCTGTTTTTTCCTTCACAGATGCTGCCAGACCTGCTGAGCTTTTCCAGCAACTTTGTTTTTGTTCCTGATTTACAGCATCCGCAGTTCTTTTGGTTTTTGTTTTTATTCTTTAAAACCTCCCGCTTCGACCGACCTTTGCTCACCTGTCCAAATTTTTCCTTGTGTGGTTGTGCTAAATTTTGCTTAATGACACTACTGTCAAGGTCCTGTACAAATGCGTGCTTTTGGTATTGAGATTGTTTAAAATGTGAACATATTATCCACAAGGATTGACTGAAGTGAATTCCAGACATGTTTATGCATAAACACGTGAAGGAGAAAGGAATAGAATGATTATGTTGATTGGGTGAGATAGGAAAGGGAGGAGTTTGTATATAACATATGCAACTGGTTTGGGCTGAATGGCCTTTTCATAGGCTATTAATTCCATTTAATTAAGTCTGATAACTTAAAGTCATCACCAAGATTTTTAAGATGGTACAATTTCCCTTCCCACCATTGTCAACCTCGAGCCATTTAACACTCCAATTGGATGGAGATGGGACTTATAGTCATAGAGTCATATATCATGGAAACAGACCCTTCAGTCCAACTCGTCCATGCCGACCATGTTTCTCAAAATAAATTAGTCCTATTTGCCTGCAGTTGGCCCATATCTCTCTAAACCTTTCCTATTCATGTAATTATCCAGTTGTCTTACCTGCATCTACCAGTTCCTCTGGCAGTTTATTCCACATTTGAACCATCCTCTAAACGAAA
This sequence comes from Rhincodon typus, assembly GCF_021869965.1. Taxonomy (NCBI): domain Eukaryota; kingdom Metazoa; phylum Chordata; class Chondrichthyes; order Orectolobiformes; family Rhincodontidae; genus Rhincodon; species Rhincodon typus. The sequence goes on along the minus strand of NC_063352.1, from coordinate 22,522,094 downwards.
AAGTTGAGCCTCAGGTCTTTTTAAATCTTTCCCCTCTCACCTTAAAAAAATGCTCCCTGGTTTTGAACTCCCTTTGCTTTCGACCTTTGCTTTTCACCCAATCTATACCTCTCATGATTTGATACACCTCTATATAAGATCACCCCAAAACATCCTACACTCCAATGAAAGACGTCCCAGCCTATCCATCCTCTCCTTATAACTCAAACTCTTTAGTCCTGGCACATCTTTTCTGAACCCTCTCCAATTTAATAATATCCTTCCTTTCGAGCAGGGCAACCAGAACTGTAAACAGTACTCCAAAAGTGGCCTCACCTATGTCCCCTGCAGCCTCAACGTGATGTCCCAACTCATATACTCAATGGTCTGAGCAACGAAGCCAAGCATGCTAAACACATTCTTAACCATACTGTCTACCCATGATGCAACTTCCAAAGAACTATGTACCTGAACCCCTTGGTCTGTCTGTTCGACAGCACTTCCCAGGGCCCTACCATTAACTGCATAACTCCTGTCCTTGTTTGTTTTACTGAAATGCAAATTAAACTCCATCTGCCACTCCTCAGCCCATTGGTCCAACTGATCAAGATTCCTTTATAATCTTCAATAACCTTCTTCACTGTCAACAATACCACCAATTTCCACAAACTCACTAACCATGCCTCATAAATTCTCATCCAAATCATTTATATAAATGACAAACAAAAGTGGACCCAGCACCAATCCCTTCGCTTTTGCCCTTCACTCAGGAGGAAGTGCCACCTTAGAAGCAACCATGAACAGGACTGGGGCTTTGGGTCTGCTTGTAGTCCAAGTCCCAGAAATCCAGAACGTGGTCAGCATTGGAATCTAAAGGTGGAGGAGGGAAGGGAAGTTGGGACTAGGCAGGTGAAGGTGGGCAGAGAGGTTGTGGTGATGGTGTAGGCTAGTGGGGCAGTGGTGAAGGAACATCTGCCAGGGGCAGATCTTGTAGAGGTAGAGGGAAGGTGGTGGAGAGAGCCAAATTTTGAAGATGGCACCACCACCTTCCTGTCTGAAGCCTGAGCATGGGGATGTTTTGGGCTCCCCCAGCTCATCTCTCTAACCTGAAGATTGAAGCTGGGTGGGAAATGGCCCCTAAAAAAAAGTGGTCATTGATTGACATTAAGGGCCACAATTGGGATAGGGGAAGTTGGCCAATCTTGGCCTCATTGGTTACTCCATAAAACTTCGGAAGATGCAGGGCAGGCGAGGAGCTGGAGGCAAGGTCATTTGAGGAATTATATGTCCACATCTCCCTGGAATCCTACCAGGTGGTGAGGAAGGTAAACTTCTGCCCCAAGTGAACTTTCTCAGCACAGGAGCATTAAAGTGATAGAAACATGCCAGGGGAAGTGGTAGAAGCAAATATATCATCAAAGTTTAAGATGCATGTAGATAGACACATGAACAAGCAGGGAATAATGGGATATGGACCAAGGGATTAGTTTAGAATGGCATCATGGTCAGGATAGTTATGGTGGGCTGAAGGGCCTGTTCATTGCAGTACTGTTAACCTTAGAGCTTAACATAATAATCATAAAATGATAATGAACACCCTCTAAAAAAGGTATGAATTAGGCCATTTAGGATGGAGATGAAGGGAAATTTCTCTACCCAAAGAATGGTGAACACAGAATTCTCTGCCACCTTAAGCAAATGAGACCAAAACATTGAATGTTGTCAAGAAGGGGTTAGATATCAGTCCCAGGGATAAAAATATCAAAGGTTATGGAGTGAAAGCAGGAATAGGGAACTGAGTTGGATGATCAGACACATTCACATTGAATGGCAGGGCAGGCTCGAAGGGCTGAATGGCCTATTGCTGCTTCTTTTTTCTATGTTTCTATGATATAGAAACTGAAATCTATTCCAGTTAGATTTGAAATGAACTGAAATGTAAATAGACATCAATCTGAAATATTGAAGTAACTTACAGCACATTCTACAGAACATGCTCAAACATATAAAACTTTGGTAACATTTCTTGCAATTATTACGCATCTTGAAACATTTGAAAACCTTCTGGGAAGTGTACAGTGAAGTTTAAACTATCTACAAAGGTGACATACAATTGCTTATAAAGGTACAAGAAGCTGACAGTTGTTTTGTTTTATCCCAGAGATGTTCACTGTGGCAAAGGTCTGACATAGTAAAGCAAGACTCAGTATGGCAAGTCCATCAGACATAAGTTCATGGAGCAACATTACGGGAGGTCATCAATGATATGAGATTGTGTTACAGGCACTGGTTGAAATATGTCCTCTAAATCCTCTGAACAAAGGTGTCTTTGATTCAGCTTCAAGAAGTGGAAAAGATGAATTAAAATAGAAACCAAAATAAAAGGTTGTTTTTTTTAAGAGAACATGAAGAGGAACTTGGATAGAAATGAATTGTGGAGAGTGATATGCAGCCTATGGTAAGAGGGTTGGCAGTAGAGTAATAGACTCCTCTATGTCCCTTCTTGTCTTGAAGGCAACTTTTTACAAAAAAAGGAAACACTTGCATTCATATAGCTCCATTTCATGAACTCCAACCATCCCAAAGTATTTCAGTCAATGAGGAAACACTTTTGAAATGTAGTCGCTGTTGTTATGTCAGAAGTGCAGCAGTCAATTTGCACAAAGCAAGCTCACAAACTATAGCCAGATATTCTGTTTGCTGTGCTATTGATTAAGAGATAAATATTGCCCTCGAGGGATGTGGAGAACACCCTTACTCCCTCACAAGGATGGGATCTTTTATAGCCACCTGAGAGGCCAGGCGAGCCTTGGTTTAATTGTGATGGAGACAGAGAGGTCCAGGAAGGGGAGGGAGGTGTCAGAACTGGCCCAGGTGAATTTGAGGACGTGGTGGAAGGTGTTGGCAAAGTTGATGAATTGTTCGAATACCTCGCGGGAGCACGAGGCAGCGCTGATACATATATGACACCTCCCTCTTCTTCCTGGACCTCTCCATCTCCATTTATGGTAACCAACTCACCACTGGCATCCATCTCAAACCCACTGATTCCCACAATTACCTCAACTACATCTCCTTCACCTATGCTCCTGCAAAAATGCTATCCCATAGTCCCAATTCCTCTGCCTCTGCTCCCACGATGAGGCGTTCTACTCTAGGACTTCCCAGATATCCTCCTACTTTAGGGCCCTTAGATTCCCCTCCTATGTTATTAAGGGTGCCCTCAACTGCATCTCCCCCATTTCCCACGCTTCTGTCCTCAAACTCTCTCCCCCCAACAACAATAAGGATTGAGTCTCCTTAGTCCTCACATAACACCCCACCAACATCCGTATCATCCTCCACCATTTCCGCCACCTACAATCAGACCCCACCACCAAAAAGATATTTTCCTCCCCACCCCTTTCCACTTTCCACAGGGATCATCCACTCCAAAACTCCCTTGTCAGCGCCACATTTCCCACCAACCCCTCCACCACAGCCGGTACCTTTCCCTGCAACTACAGGAAGTGCTACACCAGCCCCTACACTTCCCCTCTCACCTCCGTCCAAGGTCCCAAATAATCCTTCCAAACCCGGCAGAGATTCACCTGCACTTCATCTAACCTCATCTACTGTATTCTTTGCTCCCGACGTGGTCTCCTCTATAATTGGGGAGACCAAACGCAGACTCTGGGACCAGTTTGTGGAGCATTTGCACTCTGCACTCACCAACCAAACCAACCTTCTGGTTGCCATCCACTTTAACTCTCCCTCCCACTCCCCTGGTGTCATGTGCATCCTTAGCCTCCTCTATCAGAGTTAGGCAACTAAACTAGAGGAACCACACCTGATATTTCACCTTGGGAGCTTACAGCCCAATGGCCTGAATATTGACTTCACCAGCTTCGAAATCTGTCCACCCCCAACCTGGCCATCTGCCCACTCACCTGTCTGCTCCACCCTTCCCACTGACCAACCACAATAACCCCGTACCTGCATTCACCTATCTCCATCCCAACTTTCTTCACCCCAGCCCCACCCCCTCCCTCTATTTACTTCTGGGTTCCCCTCCTGCTCCTCAGTCCTGACGAATGGTTTCGTCCGGAAACATTGACTTCCGTGCTCCTCGGATGCAGTCTGACCGGCTGTGCTTTCCCAGCTCCACACTTATTGACGCTAGCTTCCTGCATCTGCAGTCTTTACTGCCTCGGAGCCTTAGTTTAATCTCATTTCTGAAAGGTTGTAAATTCCAACAATGTAGAGCTCCCTCAGTACAGCACTCAAGATATCAATCTGGATTGTGGACTAAGTGTGATGCAGTACAGTAGCCTTGATTCTCTGGGTCCTCTCTTGGCCACTGTGCTCAGATGGTGAGCATGAGCCTTTGGAAGTGAAGTATGTCCTCTCCAAAAAACACCCTTTACTGGAGGGCTAATGAATAGTACACACGAGCAGGAGCTTGGCTCTTTCTGTTCCCCTATCAACGAGGTAATTGTACTACTACAAATTAGGAATAGATCCTGGACTTCTCCTGATATCTTCTGGGGTGTGAATGCAGCACGAAAACATTAAAACAGATTGATGACTAACTCACACCGAGATCCTCTTTCTTATAGAAACATAGAAGATAGGAGCAGGAGGAGGCCATTCGGCCCTTTGAGCCTGCTCCACCATTCTTCACGATCATGGCTGATTGTCCAACTCAGTAGGCTAATCCTGCTTTCTCCCCATAAACTTTTGATCCCATTCGTCCCAAGTGCTATATCTGGTCACCTCTTGAATAGATTCAATGTTTTGGCACTTTCCTACAGAGGCACCTGGACAAGCAATGACACAATTTAAAAATTCCCCTTGTTGTCTTCAAATCCTTCCATAGCCTAAGTTTTCTCTGTCTCCTGTACATGAAGGTCTGAGCAATGAAGGCATGCATGCTGACGCCTTCTTAACCACCCTGTCTACCTGTGACCCAACTTTCAAAGATCCATGTACCTGAACCCCTTTCTTTATTCTACAAAACTCCTCAGAGCCCTACCATTAACTGTATAACTCCTGTCCTTGTTCGCTTTACCAAAATGCAATACCTTGCATTTATACAAATTAAACTCCACTTTCCACTCTTGGCCCATGGGCCCAGTTGATCAGGATCCCTTTGTAATCTTAGACAACTTTTCTGGTCATTTGCCCAGATATGTGGAGAAACAGCAATGTTTGTCTGATAATGTTCCTCTGAATTTTTTTGGTGTTATAATACAACATGATGTCTGGGAACCAACCAGCGGTGGTTGATTGTTGGAACAGAGTATCCTGCCAATTGCCCTTGCTGTGCAAGTCTAAGGGGCTGATCAGGAGTCTGTGATGGAAGATGGACCAGGAATCAATCTCAGCAGAAGGGGTTGTTGCCTTTCACAGCAAGGTATAGTTTATCATATACAGGATCCCTTAACTCTTCAGCTGCTTAATGTTATTAACAAAAGACAAAGAAAACATGTCCCACCACCAGGAGATTCTGTCAGAGTCCAATTAACTGCTTTCTACCCAGAGATGGTGTGACATGACTAAACTGAGCTGATTTCAGTACCACTCTAACATCAACATTTTTAGAACCATAACCTTTTACAACATCTGCCCCTCAATGCTAATCCCTTCAGTTCACCCATTATCCAATCATATATTTAACAATATTGTATTTACCACTATCCCTTTTCTTTCTAGTTTCTGACATCAAAATTCAAGCAGTCTGGAGGTTTCACAATTTTTCTGGAACACGTTTGTTTTGAACCTGGAAGATTAGTAGGTCTTTGGCTTGATGACGATTGACTTTGATTCTGATGGTTATGTCATTTCACTGATGGAAGGTGCTTCATGTCTTGGATGTCCTGTGCAGAGGTCACCAATCTTTACCAATGTTGATGTTAGCCCATTACCTTACCTGGAGTATCTTTGTGAGTGTCGTACTTTCATCCTTTGTACTATGTACTGGACACGTAACTGGTCTCAATCAAGAAAGTTGGGTATGGTGGATGTCTTCAGTTTTGTTGTATATTCTCTTACCTAATGTAATAAATCTCTTTTGCAGCAATGGCATCAGTGGTGTGGACTCTTTTGCATCACACTGAAGTGTGGCAGACTGCTGTGCTGTCACTACTAATCTCAGGTGAACTATTTTGCTTAATTTAACAGCATTAGTTAGTTGTCGTCTCAGGTCTTGCTGATAGTTATTCTATTCTTCAGTTGTATGGGGGTTTGAAAACATTCCCTGTAGCCCAGTGAAATCTGTGCCTTTCTCCATGCTGGCAGTGGGAAATAAATCTCGGCTTCCTACATAAGAAGAATTTTCAAACAGTGGAAATCACTTAGGTGCAGCCATAAGTCTCAGAAAATCTATAAAATCTTCTACATGTTGTGCTTCCCTAGGTCAGTCAATGGTAGTTTTCCAATGAAGTGGTTGAACTGTATCAATGAAATATAGGATATTGAGGGCCATACATGCATCCTTATTCAAGAGTAAGATTAGTTGGTTCTGGGCGACATACACATTCTCAAACATCTGGTATATTTTGTGCTATATTGATTTTAGGCGTCTTCCACCTCCATTATATATCCCTGGATTAGTTGGCTGCAGCTTCATGAGATTTGGCGAAGATATTTGGTAGGATAGGGCAGTGACACTTGTCCCTGTGTCAGACGTAAATTGAATAAAATGTCCATTGACATTAATAAGGGTTTTGTCCAGTTCAGATGGCTTTCCAATTTCCCCTAGGACTATCTTTGATAAATTTCCATTGGTAGAGGTATCTTCAAATGCAGGTAACTCTTCTTATGTAGGTAGGTGTTCTACTGTGTAGAGTTCTTTATGTGTGTAGCTACAAGTACTGCTATTGTGCGAGAACTGTTTTTGACATTTGCACATCTTTTGAAAGTGACCTATTTTGTTACAGTTGTTACACACTTTTGTCTTAGCTGATCAGTGTCTTTGTTTGTGAGCCTTTTTTGCTCCATAGCACTGACACTGAAACTTAGGGTGCAATCTTAGAGCTGCCTGAGGGATGTGGGCTACTGAAAAATTTGAGGCAGAGTTGGACAAGATATCTGGTGAGGAGTATCTCAATGTTGGGATTGTCTTCCTGCATCTTTTATGCTTTTGCCTGGCGGCAAAGCAAGTTTCTCATTACGTAGCAAGAAGTGAACAATTAAGCAGGATTATAGCTTGTTAAATACCTTATTAACACTGTAACTCATCTCATGAATACACTGTCTCCTATCTTCCCAAGCAAGCTAAACAAGCTCAATATTGAGAAATCTCAACATGTAAGTTGGAACGGGTACCTGGCAAATTCAGCTCACCGTTTGCTCCAAAAGGACCTTCATGTTGGATACTGGGCACTAACGTCTCATGTCATGGTCCGCAGGCTCCGGACACATACACCCAACATCCACAGACATTGGCATCCAACATGTACCAGACTCTATAAACCCTTGTGGCACATCTCCAATCCACTACAGAACGCTTCTGCACTTCAATGCTGCACTGGCAACTATCATCTCACCCTACCTTGAATTACCTCACCTTTGTGTGTTTTACCCCCTCAGCTAGAGCTACCTTGCTCATATTACTGCTGTCTTGCCTTGTCATTTAGTCCTGACACAAAACCAGAAAACTTATCATGGTTCTCAGCAGTTCACAGTCAGGTCGAGGAAGATAGGCTACTGTATGAACAAAGGCTTTCTTGGTAAAGTAAGCATGAGATCATAAGACCACAAAATATAGAAGCAGAATTGGGCTATTCAGTACCTCACATCTGCTCCACTGTTCGATCGTGGCTCACGTATTTCTCAACCCCATTCTTTTGCCTTCTCCCCATAGCCTTTCATCAACTTACTAATCAAGAACGTATGTATCTTTGTCTTAAATGCGTTCAATGACTTGGCCTCCACAGCCTTCTGTGACAAAATGAGTTCCACAGATTTACTACCCTCTGGCTGAAGAAATTCCTCCTCATCTCAGTTCTAAAGGCTTGTCCCTTCAACGAGAGGCTGTGCCCTCATGTCCTAGTCTCTCCTATTAGTGGAAACATCTTCTCCACATCCCCTCTATCCAGGCCTCTCAGTATTCTGCAAGCTTCAATAAGATTCCTGATCATTGTTCTAAACTCCACCAAGTACAGTCCCAGAGTCCTCAACTGCTCCTTGTATAACAAGCCATTCATCCCCAGGTCTTCTTGTACGTCAAGAGCAGCTTCCTATACCAGTCCAGGGTCTTGGACAGGGTCAGTTTGCCCAGGACTGGCAGAATCAGTAGCATCTCCTTATAATGGAGGAGGAGCCAAATGTGAGACATCCTACCACGTGTCTTGACTCTTTCTGCCCTACTGTGGGCTGTTTCTTCTTGAAATGAGAGAGAAGCAGATATCAAGGTAGGTGAAAGTGGGTGGCACAGCTGTTATTTTTGGCACAGGTGGGAATGTGTCCCAAGCTAGTGAGTAGGCAGCTCTGGGGGGCATACAGAGGTAGTGCCATTGAGTTTGGGGTGGCTGAGAACAAGTGGGGAAGATGTTGCAATTGTTAGCTTGGTACAGCATGAGACTTGGTGGCAGGTGGGTACAGTAGTGGAGATAGAATGTGTGTAAAATATCAGAGAGACAATAGTGGCACTTATGCTGGTGGTGTGGAAGAGGTCAATGACTTTCTTTGTACATTGCTGGGCATTCCTTCAGACAGCTGAGACTGGACTGATCTGGGTGGCAACCTCAGACCAGGTCTGGTCTCATGGCCTCCTTTGCTAGTCTCGAGGGAAAAGGACAGCCCACTTGTGCATCAACCCATCCAGTAGGACATCTGCCCACAGAAGGAGGCACCAATTTTCCCCTGTCTGCCATATCTGGGCCAAATATCAGGAACCATGCAGGGCAGCTCTGGACTGAAAGTGCTTGTTTGGGTGCACAACAGACTTTTAAATATGACATGGACATAAGGGTTACTGGTCAATTCTGGATATCTCAACAGTGGTAAGTTGTTCTGGGAACAGTGTGTGAAAAGGTGGGGCTAGAATTGGACTTGAGGAACATCATAGGGGTACGGTAGGTCATTAATGAGCATTTGACATGATTTGGCAAGAAAATGCTGCAAGCTAACTGTGATAATCCCTCCAAAACCATGGCACAACATACATTTAACAAAAGAAGGTAATATTTGTCTCTTAGTATCTGACATTCTGCCTACTGTTTGTTTTTGCCTGTCATGTATCTGTTTAGTGTGTTTGGTGTTATTAAGCTAATAGGTTCTGTTGCTAGTCTGTGATAATTTTGTTTTTCTATTCTCAGGGTTTGACTGTGACTTTCCCTGATCTCTGCTTCTAACACAATTTCAACAGCCATATCTGAAGTTATGTTTTCTTTGGATTGTCATTAATCTGCCAAAGCTGATCAAAAATTCCTGTGACAACTCTGTCTCTTCTTTCTTCTGATTACAAGGCTCCATATTCACAGGTTTGAATTAATCTATAGAAATCATTAATGATATTGTCTAAAATTCCCCTGAATGTTGAATACTTCTGTTAAATCTTACATGTTCAAGAATTCTATTTGTTAAATTAACATGATTTTCAAGAAGTTCTTTATAACACCAGTACAAGTATCTGTATCATCTTTTATTTTCTGACAACTTAGAACATCATCAGTTTTAGGATCTTCTGAATATAGTGTTGTGCAATATTGTTTTGCTTCCAAACTGGTATTTAACTTTCAAGCAGTTTTGTATCATCAGAACTGTTCTGTCCATAAAATCTAATCTTGTCTTCTGTTATGATCACCTCTGACCTTGAATTTATTAGGAAGTACAATGTCTTTTTCCATTTCTTCTTAATGTGTTGATCAATCCTTAGGCTTAAAAGGTGTTTTAAATCTGCATAATTTCAAAATGGTTTTCAATCTGATGTTCTAAGCTTGTCTTTTGGTATTAAATAATGTTTTTATTTTAAATTACCATAAAGCTTGTGAGTGTCTTTTTATCATTCCTTTATTAGTCTTTGTTAATCCTGCATCACTTTTGAACTGTATCAACTTCTGACAAAACTTTACATTGTGCTTAGTGATTGTTTTGTAGTGACTTAGAGTCATAGAGCTGTACAGCTTGGAAACGCACCCTTTGGTCCAACTCATCCATGCTGACCAGATATCTTAAATTAATCTAGTCTCATTTTCCAGCATTTAGCCCATATCTCTCTAAACCCTTCCTATTCATGTACCCATTCAGACACCCCTTAAATGTTGTAATTGCACTAGCCTCCACTACTTCCTCTGGCAGCTCATTCCTTCTGTGTGAAAATGTTGCCCCTGAGGTCCTTTTTAAATCTTTCCCCTCTCACCTTAAACCTATGCCCTCTAGTTTTGGATTCACCTATCCCAGGGGAAAGACCTTGTCTATTTACCCTATCCATTCCCCTCATGATTTTACAAACTTCTAAGGTCACCCCTCCACTTCTGATTCTCCATAGAAAATAGTCCCAGTCTATTCAGCCTCTCCCGATAGCTCAAACCCTCCAACCCTGGCAACATCCTCGTAAATCTTCTCTGAACCCTTTCAAGTGCACAATACATTTTTGTAAAACACTTGCATTTTTAGAATTGTTTTGAGTTTTAAATTTATGTACTATAGCAATAGTCTTTTAAAATAAAAGTTTTATTACATTTTTCAAAAATTGCTAACTCTCTTAAATACTTTTATCTGAAGTAATATGATCTTTGCAGTTTTAGGAATCAAAATGGAGGATTCCCAATTTTTGCTGCTTGTTGGGAAGTTTCCTGCCTGTTTGAACAAAATGGAAGATTTGGGTCCTTCAGTCTTCTTCTTGGGATGAATCATATCCTTTCTCCCTGACAAAATGGCAAATTCATGTGCGTTCCAGCATTAAAGTATGTTCTGATTTTTTAAAATCACTTTTTCTTGCCCCTGAATTCTTTTCTGCTTTTAATCTTATTTTGCAGTGGACTTAAAATGTTTAAATTTGTTTCTGATTTCCCTGACTTTGATCTGAATCAAATTTATTGCTGTCTTTTAAAGTTTACAGCTGCAGCAATGTTCATTTTACCAGTAAGTACTCCCAGTTTATTTTTTCAGTCTCTTAATCTGTGTTTTGCACTGTTAGGTAAGTTTTCTACCCTTTTCCATTTGATATTTACTTACTAAAGGAGGCCCTAGTGTCCGTTTAATCTGTAGTTGAACACTAACTAATATCTGCTGCCTTCTACCAAGTATGATTGTAGCCCACACTGGCTTATCTGCACTTTATACCCCAGGTCTAGCTGTCTTTCAGCTTGGAGTACAGCTTCCAAGTTGTAACAGCTTCCATGAGCCATTGGTGTCTCTTTAACTGGTTTGAGATGCTGACTGACTAGCTGAGCACTTCTTAAAACAGCAATCCTCTTAAAGTGGTAAGCCATGTCTGCACAATAAACTCCTCCTTTTCTTCTGTCTCTTTTGAAGTTCTTCTCCTGGTGGTGGGTATCAGGTATGTCCTGCTATAAGCATGTTGTAATATATTATGATGCCTGAAAACCATGTCTGTTGGCTTGTGTTTGGGTAGAGTGCTTTCACCAATCCTCCTTCCTATGCTAGTTTAAGGGGCAGGTTAATCTCTGGTGGAGAATGGACCAAGGATACATCTCAGCAAAGAGACTCTCGTCTTTGATAACTAGATGTAGTTTATTGCATCTCAGTAACTTTGGGTTATATTAACACTTAGGCACATCAACAATGACTAATGACAAGCAGAGACAATACACACACACACACACACACACACACAATCAGGAAATGAGCCAGACTCCAACTGATTCTTCCCATAGAGTTTATGTGACATCATCAGACTGGACAGTGCTCATTATAGCTTAAACATTAACTCTTTCAGAACCATAATGTTACACAACACTTGGATGTTTTACCATGTCAAATACGCTACATAAATGCTATTATTGTTGATTGTAAAAGGACAGATAGTCAGTTCCATGACCAACAATGCTTCTCATCATTGCACATTCCGTATTGTCCTTCCCTTCACGTTTAATGTGTTATACTTGGCATTAGATCAGAGACTGTCACAGTTTATGAAGGGAACTGTTTTGATTCTCAGTATTTGCACGTTATAAGTTAATAGTTCAGAAACATATGAAAATGCTGCAGCTTTTGTTGCACAATGTGTCACATTTGACATGAGTAAACTGTGACTTTAGATAGTGAAATACTTAGCACAGTAGAAAGAAACAGCCAGCTGTACAAGTGATAGAGACATCTTAAGAGCATGAAAAGCTGTGTTGGTCATAGAGGTGCCTATTTTTATTTATCATCTTGGATGGGCAGTAGCCATATAAATGATGTACTCTCCACCTCCCATATAAATACCATGTGTTCCCTACACAAACACATTCCTCATATTCATGCTGCTACATGCTTATTAATTTTGCATTTAAAAGAAAATGGAGGACTTGTATTTCATATTGGGCCTTTCTTGGAAGTGCTTCATGGCCAATAAATTTAACCTACTCTTAGAAGTTAATGTTGTAGTGTTGGTGATGTGGCACGAAGTTGTACAAAGCAAGTGTCCAAAAACAGCACTGTGCTATCAAGTAGATAATTTGTTTTGGTAATGTTGATTGGAGAGACAAATATTGAGCAGGACATGGGGGAAAATTACCCTGCTCTTCCTTCAAATACCACCCTGGGATCTTTCTCGTCCATCTTCCACTGAGTAATGATGCACTGGAGTTGCATTGAGCAGATAGTGAATGGTGCAATGGGGCTTCATTGAGATGCTGAATGCTGCCCTTGGGTTGCATTCAGCAGGAATTCAATGTTATGCTGGGGTTGCATTGAGGTACTGAATGGTGTGTTGGAATTGCAATGAATAGACAGTGAATGTTACAGTGAGTTTGCGTTTAGCAGTTAAATGAATAGTATCCTGAACTGTTTATGATTAGGTAATGAGTGATATTCTTTGCTTGCTTCGAGTAAGCATTTAAATGATGCCTGGACATGGTTTAAACAAGTATAGTGTCATATTGAACTGAACAGTTACTGGGTTTTGGGCTTACTTTTTGGAAGGAACAATTTCTCTCAAACTAGTGATTGCTTTGAACAGAAAACAATACTGAGAATGCCGGAAATCAGAATGAAATGCTGAAAATGCTCTGTTGGTCTCACAGCATTTGTAGAGAGTAATAGAACTTGTGATTGTAACTGTATATCAAAACCAGGAAAAGTGAGAGGGGTGCTATGCAACTGAAAGGGGGAATGTGAGAAAAGGACAACAGAGTGGGTGAGTGATTCGGTGGGAAATGGTTCATTAACAATTGGTGCAAGGACAAGAGGATTGGGAACGAAGAGGTGAGAATGGTAAAGTGATGAATAACTGCCAGCAGAAATATATACAAAAAAACACAAAATAAATCAAAATTTATAAAGATAATTGAAACAAAATGGGAGGATTGCTTGCAATCTGAAATTGTTAAACTATGTGTTCAGTCTAGAAGGCTATGTAGAGCCCAAATGGAAGATTACGGTCTGTTCTTCAAGTTACGTACAGCTCTACTAGAATACTTGAGGAAGCTGGGCAACAGATAGGTCAGCAAGAAAACAAGGTGCAGGAATCCAATGACAAGCTAATCAGAAACATGGCATCATGCTTGTGGGCAGAACCTGTTCAGCAGTGGGTTACACAAGCTGAACTGGTCTGAATTGGACTGCTCAAGGTAGAGCAGAATTAAGAGAAACAAACACAGCAAAAGTTTAGCCATGGTAAAATGTGGGGTTATGGGGATAGGGTCGGATGCTGTTTGGAGGGTCAGTCCAGACTGGGTGGGCCGAATAGCCTCTTTTTGAATGTAGGGATTCAATGATTCTAAACTAAACTGAAAAAAGTATCTGCACTTCACTGGATTGTTGGGGATGGTTGGTTGGGGGGTGCAGGAGAGGGGTGTGCCAGACTGGCATTTCTGCTAGCACAAAAAAAGAGACTCCAGATGGCAATTTGCCTTCCTGGTGCCATGGTCAGGATGTCACTGAATGGCTGCAGAGCATTCTGAAGGGGTAGGGCAAACTAACAGAGATTGTGGTACATTATTGGTCCCAACAATATAGGTGGAAAAAGGGATGACTTCCAGCAAGCAGAAATCAGGAAGCTAGGAATTAGATTAATGAACAGGACCTAAAAATTCTGGATTACTTCTGGTGCCAAATGGAGTGTAGGAATTGGAGAGGTGAATGTGCAGATGGAAAGATGGTACAGGAGGGAGCACTTTAGATTTCTGTGATATTGGGACAGTTTCTGGGGGTGTTGGGACCTGCACAAAGTGGACAGGTTGCACCTAAACCAGAATGGGACCAGCATCCACTCAAGGGGGTTTGGTAATGCTTTTGGGGAGGGTTTAAACTAACTTATTGGGGGTATCCAGAAAGAGGAGTTCAGCAGGGGAGAGATGTACAACCAAAATTAGAAAAGACAGCAGGGGAGTCAGTCACAGAGCATAAAAATTATAGGCCAGTTAAGGCACATGAAAAAGTTTGGCAAGTTTGGATGGTATTTATTTTAATGCAAGGTTTCTGCAATCAAGGTAAACGAGTTGAGGGCACAAATTAAACCCTGGAAGCTATGATACCATTACTATCACTGAGACATGGGTTATGAGAGGGACAGGGCTAGCAGTTCACTATTCCTGGATACAGGGTGTTCAGTTGAAACAGGGAAGCAAGTAAAAGAGGAGGAGTGGTGGGTGTCGGAATAATTGATCAGGGAATCAATTACAGCAGTAAGGAGGGGTGACATCTTAGAAGGCCCCTCAAAATGAAGCCATATGGGTAGAACTGAAAAACAAAAAAGGAGCAATCGCATTGCTGGGAGTCTAGAGGTCTCCTAACTATCCAAGAGAAATAGAAAAGCAGATATGCTGGCAAATTTCAGAGAAGTATACAAGTAATAGAATAGTGATAACAGGGTGGGATCAAGAAATCCTGCAATCCTTGGATACTAAGGGATATCTAGGATTGCATAAAGAGAAGAAGGGAAGCTTAGGGCAGACACTGGGGGTCCAAAACAGCAGAAGCCCTAGAGGAGTACAGAATGTGCAAGAGTGAACTTATTACGGAGATTAGGAGAGCAAAATGGGAAGCATGAAAGAATAAAGGCAAATAAAATAAAGGAAAATTCTAAGTTATTTCACAAGCACATGAAGGATAAAAGAATAACTAGGGAAGAGTAGGCCCCATTCAGGATCCAATGGTAACTTGTGTGTGGAGCCAGTGGATGTAGATAGAGCTCAAAATGAATACTCTTTTAGAAAAAAAATCGATTTTCACAAGTGAGCGAGATGATATGTGTATAGAAATCAGGGAGCAGGGTTGTGATATACTTAAAGAAATTATCATAGACAGAGAAGAGGTTAAGTGGTCTGGCAGATTTAAAAATAGATAACTTGCCAGGGCTGGGTGAAATATATCCCAGGCTGTTGAGTGAGGCAAAGGAGGAAATAGCAGAGGCACTGGTAATAATTCTCAATTTCTCTCTGGCCAACAGGGAGGAGGCAGAGGATTGGAGGACAGCCAATATATTACCTTTATGCAAGAGAGCAAGGCATAAACCAGGAAACTACAGGCCAGTTGGTCTAACCTCCGTTTGGGAAACTAATAGAAGAAATTCTGAGGGATAGAATTAATCTGCATTTGGAGAGGCAGGGGTAAATCAAGAACAGTCAGCATGGCTTTGTTAAGAGGAAAGCATATCTAACCACAGAATTATGAAATCCCTACAGCGTGGAAAGAGGCCACAGGTTGCACTTGTGCCAGACAAACAGTGCAGGGAAATAAATGATGAATTGTAGGACCCTGGAAAGCACCAAGGGCCAGAAGAATCTTGGTGTGCATATACACGGGTCCCAAAGGTAGCAGGACACACCTAAGAAATCATCTTCTCAGATGTTGAAGAGATCAGTACCAATTCTGGTCTATGGTTGTGGGTATTTTGCAAGGCGATAATGGTCTGTTTTTGTGTGGAGACAATGAATGGTAACCAAAGCCAGGTCTCTGCTGGCTGCTAGGCCTGTAATCGCTAGACTTGCATTGTCCACCTCGCAGAATATCTTAGATGTCCATAGTGAGTTGTTGTAGCAACATTCAAGAATGAAAGATCCCACAGTTGGAATCTTTGAGCCGTTGTAGCCTGTGGACTTGGTGGTGATTGGTTGATTCATCAGTTTCCACTTCTGCAGGTACAAGCTTTTCAGCCTGGGAAGTGGAAGAAGATTAGCACCTACACCTGGATTGATTTTGTCCACTGCGTATAGTTTCCAGGCTCTTGTGGAAATACATCATGAATAGTGGTGACATCTTTAGTTTGTGCAACATCAATAGTTCTCAGACATTGTGTGTAAATGAGCTGGCATTCCATACAGTCAATGTTCTGATCACCCTCATCATCCAACTTTGCAGCCTGGCAGGACATTGAATGAACCTGGTGTGTGAGATATTTGCTATGCTTCCTTTGTTTGCTGGAATGCTGGAGCTGTCATGTCACAATAATGAATCGTCTGTACTAGCTCCAGCATTGGCGTTCCAGCATCCCCAGTTCCACTTGCCTTGCATATGTCATAGGAATGCTGACAAGCTCAGGTAGTACATATGAGGCTGCACTCCCGGTGTGGTTTGCCAGGGTTGTGTGAATTGGCTACTGTTCTTATGGTGAACATAGTAAACAAAGACTATAAACTCTCTCTACCCAAAAGGATCGCTTCATTCTTGCAACACCTTTATTGCAATACTTCCAAGCAGTACCTTTGGTTTGGTCTAGAAAGTTCCTTTTAATATGCTTTGATAGGGGTAGGAGCTATTATAGATTTCAATGATTTTATTGTCCAGTTTTGTTTCCGAAAAGTCACAGCTTTTATCTCATTATCACAGCTACAGCTCACAAAGTGATCTATTGTCACTTTGGGTTGCTGTGGACTTGAAGCATTAACTCTGCTTCTATTTCACAGATGCTGCCACACATGCTGAATTTCCTGCTTTCTCAACTCCTGGGGTTGAAAGTCTGAAAAAAAAATACAAATCGGAGACAGGGCATATGAAGATCAAGCTTAACTCTTAAGTGATTAACTGGTGGAGACAATTATGAAGTAATCAGTTGACACTCCTGATGTAGACAGTCTGCAGAAGCCTTCATTTCTAATAGCAGTTTTGATTTTGACAGCTATAGTTCCATTTGTTGGCTGAACAGCTTGAACTCAATAAGGAGATCTCACACATACCAGTCCAGGGATGGACATTTTGTAGTCATCCATTCACAAAAGTTTTGAAAGTATCTGTGGCAGGAACAAACATCCAGGCTTGCACAGTTCTTCAGAGCTTAAATTCTGTGGTTTGCAGTTCCTTGGATGAGAATATCCTGACGTTACACTTAAGATTAATGGCACTTTCACTACTGTCCTATTGTTTTGTTAGGTTACAAGCAGGAAGCTCTATTCCAGTGCAAATACACCCGAAAGCTTAAAAGAAACAATTTAATCATGGTGAAGGAAGCTTACTTAAGGTTGAGGAAGCAAGGATCGGACAGGGTTCTAGAGGTCTACAAGGTAGCCAGGAAGGAACTGAAGAATGAACTTAGGAGAGCTAGAAGTGGGTATGAGAAAACCTTGGTGGGTAGGATCAAGGAAAACCCCAAGGCTTTCTATAATTATGTGAGGAACAAGACAATGGCCAGAGTGAGGGTAGGGTCAATCAGGGACAGTGGAGGGAACTTGTGTGCGGAGTCGGAGGAGGTAGGGGAGGTCCTTAATGAATACTTTGCTTCAGTATTCACCAGTGAGAGGGACCTTGATGTTTGTGAGGACAGTATGAAACAGGCAGATATGCTCAAACAGGTTGATGTTAGAAAGGAGGATGTGCTAGAAATTTTGAAAAACATGAGGATAGATAAGTCCCCTGGGCCAGATGGGATAGACACAAGGTTACTACAGGAAGCGAGGGAAGAGATTGCTGCCCCTTTGGCAATGATCTTTGCATCCTCACTGTCCACTGGAGTAGTACCAGAGGATTGGAGGGTGGCAAATGTCATTCCCTTGTTCAAGAAAGGGAATAGGGATAATTCTGGAAATTACAGACCAGTCAGTCTTACTTGTGTGGTGGGAAAATTATTGGAGAGGATTCTGAGAGATAGTATTTATGATTATTTGGAAGAACACAATTTGATTAGAAATAGTCAGCATGGCTTTGTGAGGGGTAGGTCATGCCTCACAGCCTTATTGAACTCTTTGAGGATGTGACAAAACACATCGATGAAAGTTTAGCAGTGGATGTGGCATATATGGATTTTAGCAAGGCACTCGATAAGGTTCCACATGGTAGGCTCATTCAGAAAGTAAGGAGGCGTGGGATTCAGGGAAATTTGGCTGTCTGGATACAAAACTGGCTGTCCAATAGAAGACAGAGGGTGGTAGTGGATGGAAAGTATTCAGCCTGGAGCTCGGTGACCAGTGGTGTTCCGCAGGGTTCTGTTCTGGGACCTCTGCTCTTTGTGATCTTTATAAATGACTTGGATGAGGAAGTGGAAGGGTGGGTTAGTAAGTTTGCCGATGACAGGAAGGTTGGTGGAGTTGTGGACTGCATGGAAGGCTGTTGTAGGTTGCAATGGGACATTGACATGATGCAGAGCTGGGCAAAGAAGTGACAGATGGAATTCAACACAGAAAAGTGTGAAGTGATTCTTTTTGGAAGATCAAATTTGAATGCCGAATACAGGGTTAATGGCAGGATTCTCGGCAGTGTGGAGGAACGGAGGGATCTTGGGGTCCACGTCCATAGATCCCTCAAAGTTGCTACCCAAGTTGATAGGGTTGTAAAGAAGGTGTATGGCATGTTGGCTTTCATTGGCAGGGGAATTGAGTTCAAGAGCCGTGAGGTTACGCTGCAGCTCTATAAAACTCTGGTTGGACCACACTTGGAATATTGTGTTCAGTTCTGGTCACCTCATTATAGGAAAGATGTGGAAGCTTTAGAGAGGGGGCAGAGGAGATTAACCAGGATGCTGCCTGGACTGGAGGGCAGGTCTTATGAGGAAAGGTTGAGGGAGCTAGGGCTTTTTTCATTGGAGCGAAGAAGGATGAGAGGTGACTTGATAGAGGTTTACAAGGTGATGAGAGGCATAGATAGAGTGGAGTGAGAGACTTTTTCCCAGGGCGGAAATGACTATTACAAGGGGGCATAATTTTAAGGTGATTGGAGGAAGGTATAGGGGAGATGTCAGAGGTAGGTTCTTCACACAGAGAGTGGTGGGCATATAGAATGAGCTGCTGGCAGTGTTAGTGGAGTCAGATACTTTAGAGACTTTTAAGCGACTCTTGGATAGGCACATGGAGGATTGTAAAATGTAGGGTATGCAGAATAGATTGATCTTAGAGTAGGATAATAGGTCGGCACAACATCGTGGACTGAAGGGCCTGTACTGTGCTGTACTGTTCTATGTTCTATGTCCCATGTTCGGATGTCTTTTTGAGGTTTTTTCAAGCTTTCAAAGATGCTGTTGATGGATTCTTTTGCCTGGCCCTTTCACAAGTATTTTGAGCAGACTTATGAACACTGATATACCTGCCTTTTGGAGTGAGGTGTGATTGCAGATCTGCTGTGTGCTGGTCACTTTCACAGAATAGCTCAACAAAGAGACCCATCAGAGCTGCAACATCACAGTGTTTGTGATATGCCTTCCATTTTCCCCTCAACGGAGGATATCCACTCAGCATCATTGACTTCCAACATGTCCAATTAATGTCATGCACTTCTAATCTCAGCCTTTCCTCTCCCTCCCAGAATCATGGTGAGTTTCCCTTAGCTTCATCTTCTACTTCACCAGGGTGTGTATTCAAGGATCATCCAGCACCTTTTTTGCCAGTGCCAGCATAAAGCCCCCAGACACATCCTTTTCTGCTGTTCCCGTTCAGTTTTCCAAAAGGACCAGTCCTTCTGTGACACCCTGTTGCTCAGCCACTTCTTATAATCCCTTCCTTCTTTACAGCACCTTTCCATGCAAGTACAGGAGATGCAATGACTGCAGTTTCATCTGCAGCCTTCTCAATGTCCAAGGCCCTAAACACATCTTCCAGATGAAGCAGCACTGTATTGTACTTAGACTTCTTTTACTATTGGCTGCTGACAATGTGGCCAATTCCACAATTGTCCCATTTTGGTGACACCGACTACTGGGTGGCTGCTTTGTGGAACAGCTCTATTCAGCCTAAAGCATGACCCAGAGCTTCCAGTGATTTGTCATTTCAATTCTCCACCTGAATCTGACCTTTCTCAGCACAAACTTGGGGAACAGCACCTCATCTTCCACCTAAACACGCAATGATCCTCTGAGCTCAAAATGGAGATCAATAAGGTTAGATCATAACTTCTGCCTCTATTTTGTTCTGTGTCTTTTAAAAAACAATTGTTCTCTCTCTGTTTCTTTTGTTATTCCTTTGTTCCTGTGTTGCATTCAGATGGCAGTTATGTTACTATTCACACCTTAACTGGACACAACCTTTGGTTTCTTTATTATATCCATTACTCCTCTGCTTTTGCATTCTGAAATCTTTTGTTATTTAACTCTTACCCTCTACCCTATCACAGACCTTACTTTTTGTTCACCCCTTCCCCCTTCTCATGTCTTCACAACTCTTCCATTTCTGAAATGGTAACTCTGTTTCTCTCTCCACAGATACTGCCTGACCTGCTGAGTGTTTCCAGCAATAATTTGTTTGTATTGGGGGAAGTTCAGTGGCCACGCACAGGCCAACATAGCCCTGACATCAGTGTGGAATTACGCAGATTATCTGGTCACTATCACACTGCTATTTACAAAATATTTGCATCTACAGGAAAAGGTCATTTGTTTCATCTGGTCCATAATGATGCTTTGCGTTCCAGCATCAACTGAATCTATTGGTCCTTTCACCCTTCAGTGCTGAACATGTAATAACCATAAAGTTGCCATGGTCCTACAGGACAATGGGGATGCTCTTTCATTAGAGAGAGATGACTGGGTTGTGGTTTAACTTGAGAGTCACCACATCTTAGATGAGAGACAAGGTCGAGAAGTGGGACCTTCATGATAACTCCAGCTGGTGAGGGAATTGAACATACACTGTTGGCGTCACTCTGTAATGCTGTCCAGCCAACTGAACTAACGGATCCCCGTGACCCCCTTAACTAAATTCCCCTTAATCACATCAAAGCCATTTGCTGTACTCTAAGCTGAAATGAGCGCTACAATCTGAGCACTCTCTGGTCAAGAGGTTACTGCAGAATTCCCTATTGAATTTATTAATACCTACCTTCTTATGGCCATTAGTTCTCGTTGACATCTAATCTACATCTATCCTACCAAACCCTCCTTTATCATAAAAATCTCTATAAATTCACCTATCAACCTCTTGCTTTAGAAAGTAAAGAGCCTTAGCCTTTTTAATCTCGCCATGGGAATCTGCTATATGCTAATTGGCTGCCATGTCTCCCTACATTTCAAAGTGATTAAAGATCGGGATGTACTTCGTTGCTTGTAAGGTATTTTATGGTGTCCTGGTGTTGTGAAAGATACTATCATAAAGCAAGATCTTTATGTCTTATTTCTCGAAGAGATCAGGATTAGTGTAGGGTGACTAGGGGGATGGGCCAGGATAGCAATTGAAGAAGAAGGACTCCATTTCAACAAAGCTCCTAGTGGTAGGGAGATGACTCCATCTGAAGTTGGAAAATGGCACTTTGAAGAAACAAGGCCTTACGGTTGTTGTCAATTACAAGTGAAAGACCTCATGAAGTTTCCTGGTAAAAGCAGGTTGCTTGGAGACAGTAAGGACTACAGACGCTGGAAGCTTGGGTCAATAAACATGGAGTTGGAAAAGCACAGCAGGTCAGATATCATCTGAGGAGCAGGAAAGTAAATGTTTCGGGCTGAAAAGCAGGTTGCTGACTGGAAGCTGCTTCTCTTCCAGTCTTCCTCTTGTCCTGACTGTCTGTGTGAGAAGGAATTCATGATATGTAGTAATGACTGACTATTGATGTAGTTCTGGATAGAAAAGCGCACCTCATTTTTACTCTTACTTGGAGCGAGCCATATGACTATTGAGGCAGTGGGGATGAGGACGGGTGGAGGCTTGTCTGAACTGGTTCAATGCAGATTCGCACTGCAGGAGGGTCTCCCCCAAAACCTCATCTTGTAGGAATCGAGCAAATGAGGCATTTCTCCAGCAAAGTACATCTCCAGGATTCTGGATTGAATGTAGGCAAAAAAAAAGTGAGCACATTTTGGAATCTGGTTCCACCAATGAAAAAGGGGACAGGCATTTTTTTTAAAAAAACTGCGTTTGTTGCAGCAGGCCTCACATGTTACTGGCCTGTCCTAGCTGAGAATAAACTCACTTTGGCTGGAAGTAGTGGTTTATTAAAACATAGTGCTCAACCTCAATTAGAGGCCCTTCCCTATTGAGGAAAATTTATTAAGCACACAAGATCAATCTGATTGTCTTAACTGTTTAAGAAGACTGGCTCACTTGAGGTGTTGTACAAAAGGCATGCTTCGGGGCAGCAAAAACACACTGACCGTGTTGCTAACCCAGTGGAAAAGAGTCAATGCTGATTTTGTGTTACAATCAGAGTGAAAAACAATCAGAGATGCTGAGAGTTAAAGATTAGCTGTCCTTGAATTGAAGCCTTCACCTCAAAACAAGGCAGTACATGCTTGCTGTCTGCTGAATATTGGTTCAATGGTGGTGCTCTCTCATCCCCTCAACCCAATCAGAAGATCATGAGTTCAAACCTCTTGCCAGAGACTAGAGCACATAATGCAGGCTGGTCATGAATTCCAGACATCCTAAAACGTATTAAAAATTATTTGGAAGTGTAGTCACCATTGCAAAGCTGAAAAAGCAGCAGCCAATCTATGTTCAGCATCATAATAATGACTAGAAAATTTCTTTTACTGATGTCAGTTGAGGGATATATTGGCTAATATTTATCCCATTTACTTATCCCCAAACATTGGCAAGGACCCTGGAGATAAATTTGAAAAATGAGAAGAACTCTCTCCAGCCAATATTTATCCCTTAAGTAACATCATTAAAAATATTACCATTAGCTTATTGCTGCAGGAGATTCCTGTGTGCAAATTGGTGGTTATATTTCTGGATATACTTTAAACTATTTTTTTGACTCTAAAGAGCTTTGGCATATCCTGAGATTGCAAAAGGTGCTGTGTAAATACAAGGGTACCTTTCTTTGGCCTGCGAGACAGAGAACCAATACTGAGACAGCGAAACTATATGAAAAACTCCATTCATGCCAGTCACAGCTAATTAGTGAACAGGGTTTAGGTGAGACAGTACATTGGGCACTCTGTCCCCTTCTCAAAAGTAAAAGACAACTGAAAATTAACACCCATGAGCAGTTTCAGAGAAGAACCAGGAGCTTAACCCATAGCTTAGGAGAAAGGAAGACTTGCATTTATATAGCACAGCTCACAATGTCAGGACACATAAAGCCAATGAAAAACTGTTGAATTATGAACACTGTCGTAATGTTGGAAACATGAAAGTCAAAATATGCACAGCAAGATCCAAAAAAGCAATGAAATAACAAACAGGTAATCTGTTTTTCAATGATGTTGAATGAGAGATGAATATTAGCTTGAACACTTGGACAATCCCCACCCCCTCTCTTTCTTGAATCATGATCCGATAACCTTCTTCTCCTAGAAGAATAGGTCACAAAAACTCAAATTTACATATAGTCTGTATTATTGATACATTCTAATCATCTGTTCAGAGAGGCTACTACACAGCTCTGGAGCAGGTGAGACTTGTTTCTGGCCTCCTGACTCAGAGGTAAGGGTGCCACCACAAGAACTCTGAACAGTCTGTATGACATGCTTGCTTAGATTACTATTGTACAGCATACATAGTTGACTGTATGACTAACATACATTGGTTGTCTGACTTACTGCTTGCTTGCTAACTAACTGTCTAACTGGCTGGACAGAAACCTTTTTATATTTTAGTGCCATATGTTGTGATATTGTCTGGTTGTCTTAAGGGTGGAGTGTTTTATTGAGATCTATGCAATACTGTAACAAAAACATGAGAAAGTTGGCACTGTTCCCCAGAGCTACCAACTTTTACTACAAATTCATTAATAAGTACTTCGAGATCATGGAGGCTAACAAAAGCTGCTGTGCAAAGAAGAACAACTGGAACAGCAACGTAACATGTGACACAGTGAAAGATGAAAGGTAGCACTTTCATTAGTCCGTGTGGATTTCAACCTTCACATGGAAATGTACATCACCAGCACTCAAGGGCAACTAGGGATGGGCAAGAAATGTTGGCCAGTCAGCAACGCCCACATCCCCCAAATGAAGAGAATAAAAAAAGCACTGTGTTAGGAGACGGGATTGGAGCTGTCCGCTTGCAGTGCATTGAAGAAAGTGAGTGACCAATTGCTCTTGCTTTGAGCCCAATCTCTTAAAACCTAAAATACAAATACTCTACTGGAGAATGGGAGGCACTGGCCTGCATCTTTATTCCATGGTCAAAAGTTCATTCTCTACATTGAGTATCGAATGCTGACTATGTTGCTGGCCATCGACCTCCACGCATTCACAGATGGTCCCATTACTTTCGGTATGATCTCCAGGTTCAGTAACTTGCACGCCCATGCAAACAAGTTGATCTCAAAGAGCCACACCCTCAAGTTCATAGATCTCAGTGTGGCCCTTTGCATTTCAAAGGCTTTTCCTGTATTAAAGAAACCAAAAAAGTTGAACTCCAGGAAATGGCCATGTTCATTGTTTCAAATTATTTAATTTAAAATAAGGTCTTTAGTTTTACTAGAGGGCAACAGTGTCGTTTCAATTGTTAGGTGTGTGATTATGTTGGTCTGCTTACTATTGATGCATACTGTGCTTGATTGATTAGTTAAGCCTGGGTGTGGACTTTGAGGAAAGTAATCAAAGTTGTAGAAAGAGCTGGAAGGCAGAACTAGAAGCTTTGAATCACTGTAGAGAGAATTTGTTACACACATAGCAACCAGTGTCATTTCTGTACAGTTCAGAGATTAAAAAAAAGTGTTGAGATTTGGAAAGAGTGGGGATAGCGAGTCACTGTCATCGAAAAGCCCAACAGATGATTGAATGGCAGAACACCATCACATACCAAAATATGCGAAATATTTGTCCAGCAATCTCCATTTAAAGGAAATGAAATTTTGCTTTACCCCAGCCTGCATGTATTTACAAGGACAGAAGCACAGCCTTCTCTAAATGATGAGAATGATACCAAGTTCCTGACTATCTTGCAAAGTTCCTCTTCTCCTTCATTGGGTTACACCACAGCCCTCTGCTTGACTAGTTTGACCTCTCACCAGGCAAATCTAAGGTTGGGCACTGAAACTACACCCACTTCCAGAGACTGCACCCCCCAATGCTAGATCATGCAGCATCACACCACACTTTCTATCATCATTTGAACCTCAGTTCTCACTGTGAAAGAAGGAGCTCTTGCCTTTATATTCAAAGCTCCAAAATACTTTGCAGCCCATTCATTGCTTTGTTTTACAGACAAACATGGCACAGAAACCAATTCATGCACAGCAAGAGCCAACAAGAAGCAGTAATATAGTCACTTGATGCTGATTGGAGAATAAATAGTCCCTGATCTTCCTTTCCTTATGGTAGATAAGTGCTGAATGATATTTCCTGTTTGCCTGACAGGGCAAATGAAACAAAAACAGAAATTGCTGGAGAAACTCACCAAGTCTAGCAACATCAGTGGGAAGAAAGCAGTGTTAATGTTTTGAGTCCAGTCACTCTTGGGGTCTGGTGCAAATAAGACTTCACTTTAACATCTAAATAGACTCTGATAGTACAGCACTCCCTCAATGTGTAAATATCATGACCAGTTTCTGGATGCTTTTGAGAGATGAAGTTTGGACACTATACTAGTGCAAACCAATTGAACATTTAATAAGTGTTTACACTACATACAGAGGTATGGCTGAGCAGGACTTTGCTAGAACCTTGTTCCATGTGACATCACTGGTGATGCAGTTTAGCTATTAGCATATAGATATTAACCCCATGTAGTCCATTCAGTACTTCATCCTGTGGCCTTCCCAGAGCCACTCTTTGAACCTCAGGTCAGATCTGTGAAAAATAACAAGCCTGTAAGTTAAAATATTCAAATCTCATTTAAAAAAGATTGTCTCTCAAAGCTGGCACTTATTACTCTGTAATTGGGTGTTTGTCCACTATCTTGGATTACGGAAAGCAGTTAAGAGATAACTGAATGGCAAATTCAAGGAACACTTGAGAGCCGGTCCCATTGGTGTGGAGCAGACACAGAAAGTGCTGGAGAAACTCATCAAGTCAGGCAGCATCTGTGATGAAAGAGACAGAGATACTGCTTCAAGTCCAATATGACTCTTCTTCATTGGTATACGACTGGAGTCACACCTATTTCCTAAAATATAATCAGTGAGCCAGTAGTCTTGATGGCATATGGCCACTTTTATTAATACCACATTTCTTTTATTTCAAACTAAATTCAAACTGTCAATGTACTAGGGCACATTCTGAACTCACATTCTCCAGATTACTAGTCTGAGTCCCGCACTGTAATATAACCACAATACCATCTTGCTCATTGCGAGGGAAATATTAAAAAAATTGTTAAGGATACACTTAATAGGTGTGTCCAGACGATTTAATTTAAAAGAATGATTTTCCATGGGTGTGATCAGCCCATCCCATCCTTTGTGCTAGGCCAGCTTTCTTCTGTTCATTTTTTTCGGATTCCCCCTACCCCCTCCATTCTATCAGTAACAGAGTCTGCAGAAAGGCTGGCTTCTGACAGATTGACAGAGCTGGTTAATAAGTGCTTTCCATTCTTCCTAAAGGCTAATTAAATATTAATCCACACGGTGAGGTCAGCAAAAATAATAAACAATCGAGGACACCAAATTCTTTTAATTAATTCTCTAGTGTAGGCTTTGAAAACCATGTCAATTCCCAAACGATCATAGAGTGTGTCTGCGCTCTTTAATGAAATGAGATCCCATTGTTTTGCCATCATCTCTTATGACGAAGCCGGATTTGATGTTTTTGTGTTGTTGTTGTCGTTAAATATCCGTGAGGTAAATTAAGTGTGGAAGGTGTGGAATTGGATGAGTGTGTAAGAGGCTCCCTGTGCATTAGTATGGGCTAATGCTAATTGAGAGTTAGCCCCATTATGATAAACTAATGCTTATGTTTGGCTGCACAGTATTAGCTTGGGAAACAGGAATATGAGAAACTGGAATGATAAAGGGTCTCTTCTAATCACAGTCAAGACTGGCCTGATATTCTCAGCACCAATATTCTGGTGAGTTGGAGATTAAGGTAGGTTGGCCAGCTTCACCTGCCCATTCATAAAGAAAATTGGCAGTTAATTTGCACACAACACAAATAAGCAGCAACCAGCTGACATGTTTTTTCTACTAACGTTGCTTGAGGGATATATATAAGCCATGACATCAGGGAAGACTCCCTTGCTCTGCTTTGAAATAATGGATCTTTTATAGCCACCTAAGATGGAAGACAGACCTCAATTTAATGTCTCACCCAAAAGATGGTACTTCTGACAATACAGCACTCTGCCAGAACTGCATTAGGAGTATCATCCTCAATTCTTCACATGGCATGCAACATAAATTCATCCTCTTCTGACTCAGGGACAGCTTGCAGTTGTTTCAGAGATGGTAGCAACTGCAGATGCTGGAGAATCTGAG
>NC_063352.1:22440043-22493902 GCF_021869965.1 Rhincodon typus | reverse complement strand
AGAAGGGTCTAGGTCCGAAATGTCAGCTTTCCTGCTCCTCTGATGCTGTTTGGCCTGCTGTGTTCATCCAGCTCTACACTTTGTTATCTCAGATTGCAGTTAAACTGGCTTTGATGCCTAATATGGTTTAACAGATAGCCAATTATGGGGGACATGAACTGAATTACTGCTAGATGCAAAATCCTGCATTGGCAGCATTAAACGCAAATATTTGCCCTTCTATGTATGTAACTAGAGCACTTGGTGTTGGCAATTCAACACGTTTACACATGAAACCCAGTTTTACTGAGGGTGGCAGGCTTATGAATATTACCCATTACTCCATGATGCACTATAGTGGAACATTTCCACTAGGGCTTATGATCTGGATACTGGGACTGTGGTCTTGCAAAGACTAAGCAATTAACGGGTCAGTCAACCAGTCCATCTCCTGAAGATCAGGTCAGGATTTTATTTTCTATCTCATCTAGTCTCAGTGTGAAGAGAATAACTGCAAACATCTCAAGGGAATCAAGGGAACTATGTCTTCGAGAGTGGCTCCGAGCTTTAGTTTGTGTCACAGCATTTCAGTGAGGCTTAAACGCAAGCTTGAGGAGCAGTATCCTATCTATCAGATTGGTACTGAACAGACTTCTGGACTCTGGAATGCACTGTCTGGAAGTGTGGTGGAGATTCAACTGAGGCATTCAAGAGGGCATTGGATGGTTTTTTTGGATGGAAATGTT
The DNA here is from genome assembly GCF_021869965.1 of Rhincodon typus. Taxonomy (NCBI): domain Eukaryota; kingdom Metazoa; phylum Chordata; class Chondrichthyes; order Orectolobiformes; family Rhincodontidae; genus Rhincodon; species Rhincodon typus. The sequence goes on along the minus strand of NC_063352.1, from coordinate 22,493,177 downwards.
GTGCAGGTATTGGGGAAAAGTCAGGAGATTGTTCCTAGGAAATAGAACATTGCAGGCATGATGGACTGAATGGTCGTCTTCTGCACCTTACCAATTTTGTGACTCTGTGATTCAACATAAAGCTTAAGTTGAATCAATTAAAACAAATTTAGATCATAATCTCTGACTCTATTTCTCTCTTTGCTGGTTTGGATTTGTCTTATTTCTTCCTTTTTTTTCACATTGTATTCACACAGCTGTTATTCCAGCCATTCACACCTGAACTTTAGTTTCTTTACCATAACAATTACCACTGCTTTGACTCTGCTGTCATGAAACCTTTCACCGGCTGATAACTTCACTGGACCTGAAATGTTAACTCTATTTTCTGTCCAGAGATGGTGCCAGTCCTGTTGAGTTTCTCCAGCAATTTCTGTTTTTGCTTCAGATCTCCAGCATCTGCAGTTCTATGTTTTATTCCTTTTCCAGTATTGTCTTTTGTAATTTTAACTTGCAAATTCCTAATATCTGGAATGATCACTTTTGTTTGCTTCTCAAATTATATGCTTGTGTTGTAACAGCAGGTGATCTGGATTAAGCTATTGCACTGTTTCATGGCCAAGTTAAGCACAGGGCTGAGAAACAGTCACTAAGTGTGCATTATATGTTTAGTGTTTTTGGTGAAGTTTTAATTTTCTATTTACCAGCAATGTTGTATTAACATTCCTAATTAGTGTCTTGCGCTCTACTTAGTTAAGAACCCTGTGGCATCATTTGACAGCGAAAGCTGTCTTCATCATAAAGATCTTTGCAAAATTAAATTCACACATCATCTGTTTTGAGGCACCTAAATCACATTATAATGATAAGTGATATTTTTCTTTATAATAACACTGCATGTCTTCTATGAGACGGAGCAGGCTATTTGTGATTAGTGCACTGGTAACCTGGATGTAATACTAATCATGGGACATAACCTTGGGTCATCAGAGGTCATGACGATCACTGGTTTTCTATCTCCCTCTTGTGAAGGTATGGCATATTACTGGGCTATGGCTTCATAGGCACCATTGCTCTTCGGGATCTCATTGTATACCTTAACTATCATGTTTAATTGTCCATACTGGTGTTTAACATTGCCATTAAACCATAAGACTTCAGACTGAGTGATTTTCTGATTCTACCAAAAGCTGTCCCAACATCTGAATTCCATTACATTTCAGCTTTACAATCCATTACACTTCAGGTCAAAAAGGAAATCTAACTGAAAATGGCTATTCCTTGCGTGTGAGCCTGAGTATCAGACTTTACAAACATGAAGAAGATCACCGAACGAACTGCGGATGCTGTAAGTCAAGAACAAAAACAAAAATTGCTGGAAAAGCTCAGCAGGTCTGGCAGCATCTGTGAAGAAAAATCAGAATTAACTTTTCGGGATGGGTGTCTGTGAGGAAGATCACAGTTGTACCTAGTCTGATTCTTATCTGACCTTTCACTAGATTCTGATGGAATTATGAGATGTTTCTTTCCCCTGCCTTTCACTTGGCTCGGACTGTCACATTGACCAGAATCTTCCTGAAAGGCAGTGGGCAGTGGGACAGTAGCTGGGTGGTGGGGAGAGAATGTTGGAGTATTGTTCTGTCCGCAGTCACAGTACTGCTGAGTTCTGGAGCTGCTGGCCTCTGGATAGTAATTCCAAAAATCCTCCCAGAAGAGTCAAAGCGAATAACATTGATGTTTTCAGAGGAAGATGCCTGAGGGAGAAAGGGATCAGGATATTTGTCAGATTGGATGATGCCATGTGGGGAGAGGCTTGTATGGAGCACATATGATGGTATAGCTGGGCTGTTTGAGATATTTCAGTGTTGTAAATATGAACTGATTCTATATATCAGCGTCACTTCCTTAGTCTGTATACTTGTGCTACTATCACTCCCTTTGACATTGAATCATTTTCTTTTTATCATTTGTCTTTCCTGCCCAACTAATACTATCACATATCTCCTCTTTTTTTCATCATCACAACTCTGTAGTAAGATGAAGTCCCTACTCATCTGAGTGAATATTAACAGTTTATATTGAACATAACTATATCCAGAAAAGACGACATTTTATCTGGAACCCTACAAACCCAGGCTCATGCAATAGCTCCTTTTACACATGCTCAAGAGCTATTTCTGGAGTGACTTCCCAAAACTGACGTTTACAGGAAAAGTCTGCAGAATGGTTTCACCAATCTCCCTGATGTTTCAGACTTCAGTTGCAAGTTCTGGAGTTGTGTATGCCAAACTGGGTCTCTGAGCTATTAGTGGCTGTGTTGTTATAGGATCTGCATGAGGATCTGGCAACATCACCTATTCAGTTATCAGCTGCTCCTTTAACAAAATCAAAGTGTTCCTGCTCCTTTGAACAATACCATTTTGTGTACAAACAAGATCTAACCTCAGCCGCAGGAGCCATGTTAGCACTGTGCCTGTGTCCTGCTTGGTCAAGAATCTTATTCCAACAGGTGTAGGTCACAAGCCCCTTGTCACTGGTTGAAGGTGGGAGCTTGGTCTGTCCTCCAATGTTCCTCTTTCAGACTTATTGTCCATTGTCTCTTATCATGACATTCAGTGTTAGCATCTGGGAAAGGGGGGGCAAGTTGGGTTCATGACCTTCGGCCTATCGAAAACTGGCATGAGTCTAAGCCGTTCTGCAGTCATATAAGATTATGATGTCTGGAATTCTGCTCATGGAAAGTATAGTTTTCAAAGAGACATGGCCTCACAGGTGGATCAACTGAGCTTCTGGGCTTCAAACTATTAGGAATATCAGTTGACCGAGGTTAGGAAAAGTATCTGTTTGAACTTAAAGCAATCAACACCAAGGTGGTTACATGGTCTAGGGCTAGTGAAGAAAAGGGTAGCAGAGGTTATTCTACTTTTGTCTATGCATAACAGAGGTGATGCAGTTCCTTAAGGGAATGAGAGATACCAGGCCACTGTGTTAACTGTTGTAGACTGACCCAGCACTTAGAAATACTCAGATGTCCCTGGTTGGTCTTCTGGAGGATGTATAGATGGACACCCTATGGGTCACCCACTGCTTATTGTACACCAAAAGGTCATCAATAATACTGATGAGTCTGTGTTTTTCCAAAGGTTACCAGAAAAGTAATCCCCTAGCCCTTCATACAGAACATGTGGATCTACGCACATTCACCAACACATAACTGAGCCTTGCCAAACAGCTGTAACTTTTTTGTGGTAGATTTCAAATAGTGAATGGTTAAAGCCACAAAGTCCTTGGCTGTTTGAGCAAATCTTTGTCCTCCTGTGTGGACTGTTAATGGAGATCCTTCAAATAACATCTGCAGTAGCCTGGCATTTCATTTGTACTTAAACTGTGACTGTTTCATAAGGCTTCAGTCACAATCAAAATTTCTGGATTCTGGGGGGGCATCTTTGTGAACTCTTTTGTATTAATCCTTTAGGTGCAGCCTTATGAAATTGATGACTTTTGTGTCTGTTTTCTGACTGGCAACAATGAAAACCAAATTCTACCTTGTGATCTTTTTAAACAAATCCTGCTCCAAATACAGATTTTCCAAGCTATTCAGATGTTCAAGTACAAAATGTGGCACAACTTTGCAGTTATATTAATGCATTTATGGAAAATACACACCACTTTTTAAAGAAAATACAGCAGGGACATTTGGCTTTGAACAAAATGGTGTTGAGAAGTCAGGTGGCCTCTTTTAATTTCTCCAACATACATGGAACTACAGAAGACTAGAAGCTAGTTAGCTTGCCTAGCAGAAAATGGAAATGCAAATGACATTTTGTTGAGAATGCAATAAGATGCAACAAATCTCTCCTGGTGGTTAATGGTTCCCATTGTCCAGATAAATGCAGAAGTTAGTTTGTGCTGGACCTGCAGACCTCCAGGCTGTCGATTCCACGGAATAGCCAGGAAAAGAAATCCATTCTATCATGAGAAGATAAAAATGGGTGAAACTCAAACACCATTGTGTGTCAATGCCCAAGTCATCAGATCTAGTCAATGGAAAACCAAAACTATTGTCATGGCACAGAAAGCAGTTTTAATGAGGAATATTTACTTAAACACATTAAGAGCTGAGAAAGAGAAAGGGAATTGATCCAAACCAACAAAGAAGGAACCTTGCCTAAAACCCATCAGCAGCCTTTACCTATTAAGTTGAAGAAGAAAACCAGGTTTTTGTTACAGTGGTTTAACTGCACCTCAATTTCAGTGAAACCAGAAACTTGTTACTGCAAGAAGTAAGCCCCTGAGTACCTACCATGAGAAACATCAAACATCCATTTCTTCAGTAAACGACAAAAGAAAATCTTAAACCTAAAATATTTCAAACCTGCATTTCAATGCAATCAAGAGAGACAGCAAAACTTCTGTACTCTAATGGTCAAAGCGCATACGATTTTTTTTGTTGCAATTGTTTCTTGTATGTGTCTGTGTGCATGGGTGGTGCGATGAATACATTCAATTGTTGAGTATCAGATGAAAAGTTATCAGTTTTTTTAAAGTGATGAATAAATGCATCTTCTGTCTGTTCTTGGAAGGACAATGCTTAAGAGATTAAAACACCTATTTTTCCCTTTAAGACTCATTTGTCCCCCACCAGTTGGGATGTGGTAAAAGGGGAAAAGTGTCCAACCCCCATCTCCCGCCTGCCCATAGCAAATCTTATGCTGGTGCTTCATAACATAAACATTCAACCTTCCCTCCCTACATAAGAAATAATTTGGGCTTCAAATGTAACTTATCTATGGAGATGTCTTTTGGATCCACACCCAAAGATTTGATTTGATTTATTGTGGTCACGTGTACCTTAGCACAGTGAAAAGCTTTGTTTTGCGAGCAGTACAGCCAGATCATAGTAAGCAAGGACATACAGATTATTGGGTGCTTAGACAGAATGAGGCGTACAGGTTACACTGCACAGGAGATGCGCGAAGCAAGATCAACATTAACAAGATCAACATTATTGGAAGTTAGAGAGTCCATTCATCAGTCTAATAACAGTGGGGAAGAAGTTGCTCTTGAACCTGATGATGCATGTGTTCAAGCTTCTGTATCTTCTGCACGATGGAAGAGATTGTAGGGGAATATTACTGGGGTGGGAGGGGTCTTTGACAATGTTAGCAGCCTTTCCGCAGCAATGAGAAGTGTAAATGGAGTCCTTGGATGGAAGGTTGGTTTCCGTGATCATCTGGATTGTGCATACAACCTTCTGTAGTTTCTTAACAGTCCTGGGCAGAGCAATTGCTGTACCAGGCCATTATACACCTGGACAGTATGCTTTCTATGGTGCATCTGTAAAAGTTGATGAGGTTTCTTACGGACATGTTGAATTTCCTAAGCCGCCTGAGGAAGAAGAGACATTATTGTGCTTTCTTAACCGTTACAACTACATGGAAGATCCAGGACAGTTTGTCAATTATCATCACTCCTAGGAACTTAACGCTCTAAACCCTCTCCACCTCCACTCTGTTGATGTAAATGGGGGTGCGTTCTCCTCCTTTCTTTCTGAAGTCAATGATCAGTTCTTTGGTTTTACAGACATTGAGAGAAAGATAGTTATCATTGAGCACGACACCAAGCCCTCTATCTCCTCTCTGTATTCAGACTCATCGTTGTTTGATATCCGGCCTACCACAGTGATGTCATCAGCAAACTTGTTGATATGGTCTTTCAGAATTTGGCTACACAGTCGCGGTTGCACAGGGAGTATAGTAGGGGGCTGAGAACACATCCTTGGGTGTGCTCCAGTGTTGAGGGTTATCATGAAGGAGGTGCAGTTGTCTATCTTCACTGATTGCGGACTATGGGTCAGGACGCTGAAGATCCAGTTGCAGCGGGTGGAGCCGAGACCTAGGTCTTGGAGTTTTGAGATTAATATAGAGGGGATTATGGTATTGAAGACAGAGCTGTTGTCGATGAGCAGGAATCTGACATAAGTGTCCTTGTTGTTTCAGGGATGAGTGCAGGACTAGGGAAACGGCATCTGCTGTGGACCTGTTACATCGGTATGCAAATTGCAGGGGATCAAGGCAGGCTGAGAGGCTCGAGTTGATGTGGGCCATGACCAGCCTCTCGAAGCATTTCATGATTATGGAGGTCAGGGCCACTGGGCGGTAGTCATTAAGGAAGGTGATGGATCACATGAGAGAATCAGATGGGCCAGACCACACAATTGTAAAGGAACAAGTCTGATTTTCCTTCCACTGGGCCTCACAATTAGGACCACCACCCATCATAGCTTCAGCTATGACTTAACCTTAGTGATACAATAAAACAAAGAATTATGGATCCTTGAAATCTGAAACAGAGGCAAAAATTGCTGGAGAAACTCAGCAGGTCTGGCAGCATCTGCGGTGGGAGAAATAGAGTAAATGTTTTGTGTCCAGTGACCCTTTGTCACAATGACACTTAGTGTTTGGTAGATTTTTGATACAAAAATAAAAAGGTTACATTCTTCTGATAGGCACAGACTATTGACCATAATTGTTTCATGCCAAGAATTGGTTTTCCCTTAATTAGAAACTTTGACTTTTCCATAAAGACTAAATTGGTTAAAGGTGAGGTAAGCATAAAAGAAGGAAGAGATCAGCCTAGTGGGGGGTTGAAGTACATTATTTTCCTCACCAACTCCATGTTAATTTAGTCCCCTCCTTGTACTTCATTAACTTGGAGACACAGGTGATTTGGTGGCAGTTTAATAATAAAAGAAATGGACTTTCATTCATTGCGGGCACAATAGCATCATTTAAGATGTATCTAGACAGATACATGAATGGGCAGGGAGCAGAAGGATACAGATCCTTGGAAAATAGGCAACAGGTTTAGATAGAGGATCTGGATCGGCACAGGCTTGGAGGGCCGAAGGGCCTGTTCCTGTGCTGTAATTTTCTTTGTTCTTTGTTCATTCAACTGCTTACATGATTACAGAACTTCCCAAAGTACTTTACAGCCAACTCAGTACTTTGAGGTGGAGTCACTGTTGGTATATGTGCAACACAGCAAGGTCCCACAGCAAGGCAATTTTGATAATGATCAGATAATTTTTTTACATCAATGTTGTCTGGGGAATAAATATTGATAAGAACTCGAGGGAGAAATCTGATCAGGTACTGAGCACTGAGTTGGATGATTAGCAATGATCGTATTAAATGGCGGCACAGTCTCAAAGAGCCAAATGGCACATTCCTGCTTCTACTTTCTATGCTTCTATCCTCAAAGTTGTACCATGAGGTCTCTGATGTACACCTGATCGGCCCAATCAGACCATGGATCAGCACCTCCTCCAAAAACAGGCATCTCTGACAGTATGACAGAGATAGTAGGAACTGCCGATGCTGGAGAATCTGAGATAACAAGGTGTAGAGCTAGATGAACACAGCAGGCCAAGCAGCATCAGAGGAGCAGGAAGGCTGACGTTTCAGGTCGAGACCCTTCTTTTTCTGAAGAAGGGTGTCAACCCGAAACATCAGCTTTCCTGCTCCTCTGGTGCTGCTTGGCCTGCTGTGTTCATCCAGCTCTACACCTTGTTATCTCTGACAGTATGATGCTCCCTTTGTACTACATATCTGTCTGGATTATATAATCAAGTATCTGTAGTTGGACTTGAACCCATAACAACTAACTTAGAGAAGAGTGCGATCTGCTGAGTCTTACACTTTGAGGATAAGCCCTCACTCACTGCAGTGGGGATTGTTGGCATTAGCACAGCACTGAAGCAGCTTCGCAGGTGCTACCGACCAGTTTCAGTCCAATTTCCTCCTAACAAAATGAAAATACTGCCAAGTTATAAATATGAACAAAAAACAGAATGCTGGAGAAACTTAGCATGTCTGGCAGCATCTGGGCAGACAGAAACGAGTTAATGTTTCAAGCCCAATATGACTCTCCTTTAGGTCATACTGTTTGATGATGTGGTGGTTCAGGATCTTAATCAAATTTCAAAACAAATCTCAGACTCGCCCTTTAATGCTCCCGAAATCTACCTTTCCTCCTGTACAGCTTTTGATCAACCTGGAGAGATACCAGGAAAGGTGAGTGAAACTGTGGAGCTCTGTTCCCCTCAGGAAGTTGTTGAGGTGGCAGTGGGAGTGGGCGTCAATCGAAAATTTCAAAACTGAGCATTTCACAACTGTGATTGATTGATTTTTTGTTAGGTAAAGGTATTAAGGGTTGCAGATCAGCATTGACCTAAATGAATGACAGAATATGCCTGAGAGGCTGAATGGTCCACTCCTGTTCCTTTGTTTATCACATCATCAGTGGAAGCTCAATGGAACCCTTGCTGTCAGCATCTACTATTCCAGACCTAATGTTGCTGTATTGTGGCAGCTTTCATTTGATAGTGTGTGCCTGCTTTCACACAGCATAACCTATTCTTTTGTGTGAAGTGATTGAGAGACATTCACAGCCATTTTACTTCTTAATTAACTGATATTGGAGAGTTAATGTGTTCCTTTCAAACCGCATGTGGGAAATCTGCATTATTGATGGTTGATTCTGTTGCTTTCAGCTGGGTTCAATATAATATTAGTTGTTTTCAATTGGGGTAATTTAGTAGTTAGTAGCTAAAATGGAGGTTAATAACCTGAAGAATGGAATAAGTGGTAATTGGATTCTTTGGCACTTAAAGGAACCCCATACTTCGTTTTAGATTTGCTATTTTTGAGAAAGAACCTGACTGTAATATAGCCTCATTTTCTTTTAGTTTAATGCTAATATCAAGATAGTTTTCTTCCCTAGTCCCCCAAGCCACATTTTATTTATAGTCTGCCAACCTAAATAGTAGACATTAAGGTATGGCTTAGATTTTCCTGTTGGCTGTGGTTGTTAGGGAACGTTTGATCAGCTAGAGTTTCTGAACTTGTCAGACCCCTTTCAAACCCCAGATCTGACCCTGTTCTGACCAGAAATTTTAATCAGTGATCTTCAGGCAGGAAGAGCGACGGTCCTGCATTTGAGATAATTGTCCCATGTCTCAGGTTATCTGCCATCATGACACTGTTTGACTTGTATTTTTGATCCTCAGATTTTGCACGCACTCTGTGTTCTACTTTGTGGTAGCACTCCCACAGGTACACAACGCCCACCTGCTCAATAGTCCTGGTTTCAACAGGCATGTCAGTTCCTCCCACAGGGCTCCCCAACACACCTTCCGCTCCCTCAGGGCTCCCAACCCCACCACAACAGTCCCAAAACGTCAACTTTCCTGCTCCTCTGATGCTACCTGGCCTGCTGTGTTCCTCCAGCTCCACACTGTGTTGTCTCTGACTCCAGCATCGGCAGTTCTTACTACCCTCCAACCCATGTCAAATTGTTCCTTAACTTATTCCCCAGGAATAACTCACCCTCTCTCCTGGAGTTATTTCTGACACTGCCCTGGAATTCCACACTGGTTTGTCGGGGGGGGGGTGAAGCTGGCTTTCACTGGAGGAGCTGAATCCTTGCAGCAGTTTTAAGGGCCAAGCCACTTCACAGCACTTTAACACAAACTCAAGTAATGTGGTAAAAATAATCCACTTTCTCTATCATTTGCTAATTCTTTGTTCTTAAATGTTTGCCATGAAAACCTTCTTTCATGATAATAAGTGTGACAGACGCAGTTCTATACAGCAGATACAAGACCCATATTTTGCTGTAAAATGGGAACTCTAATGGTAAAAACAAATATTAATGGCCAAAGACTGTCCGAGACCATTCAGTACCATAGACTTATCCAACCCAAAAGGAGAACAAATAGTGCCAGATTGAAAGTGTCTAAATCAATGAGAACATAGATCGCCAGCTAGAAGTTAATAATCAGCACATAGTACCAACTTGAAAACATAATAGCTTGCATTTATATAGTGCCTTTAATACATATAGGAACACTTTCTAAAGTACATCACAGGAATAATTATTAGGCAGAGAAACTGACACCGAATCACAAAGGGAGAAATTAGGAGAAATGGCCAACTGCTTAGACAAAGAGGTAAAAGTATTCTAAAGGAGGAGAAAGGTAGAGAGGTTTACGGAGGTCTTCCATAGGTTAACGTTTAAGTATCTAAAAGCATAACCATTAGGAATGGTGTAATTAAAATCAGGAATGCGGAAGAGATCAGACCTGGAGGAGCACAGAGCTCGCAGAAACTTGTATGGTTGTAGGAGAATGCAGAGATAGTTAAAGTTAAATAAGTTTCTCTTCAACCTTTTGTTGAATACGTGATTTGTGAATTTTCTGAGTTAGGTTGAAGGTTAATGCCAACTGAGGGACTAATCAGGCTAATTGAAATTTCTGACTCTGTAGCACTTATTTCTTCAGTGGAAAACAGGACAAGCCACTGAGACCTACTCAATGGCAAATTTGCCTTTATAGCACTTATAACGGCTCAGTGCACGTCATGCCTTTACAAAACCCAATGACTTCACAGTGATAAGTGAGGCCTAGGAGGAATTTGAAATCATAAAAACATAGCAACATAGAAGATAGGAGCAGGAGGAGGCCATTCAGCCCTTCGAGCCTGCTCCACCATTCTTCACAATGATGGCTTATCGTCCAACTCAATAGCCTAATCCTGCTTTCTCCCCAAACCCTTTGATCCCATTCACCCCAAATGCTATATCTAGTTGGCTGTTGAATACATTCAATGTTTTGGCATCAACTACCTTCTGTGGTAATGAGTTCCACAGGCTCACACTCTTTGGGTGAAGAAACGTCTCCTTGTTTCTGTCCTAAATTATCTACCCCAAATCCTTATACTGTGACCCCTGGTTCTGGTCACACCCACCATCGGGAACATCCTCCCTGCATCTACCCTGTCCAGTCCTGTTAGAATTTAAAAGTCTCTATGAGAACCCCCCCTCATTCGTCTGAACTCCAGTGAAAACAATCCCAACCTAGTCAATCTCTCCTCATATGTCAAGCCCACTATCCCCAGAATCAGCCTGGTAAATCTTCGCTGCACTTGCTCGAGAGCAAGAGTATCCTTCCTCAGAAAAGGAGAACAAAACTGCACACAATATTCCAGGTGTGGTCTCACCAAGGCCCTGTACAACTACAACACATCCCTGCTCCTGTACTCAAAACCTCTCGCAATAAAAGCCAGTGTACCATTTTCCTTCTTTACTTCCTGCTGCACGTACATGCTTACCTTCAGCGACTGGTGCACAAGGACACCCAGGTCCCACTGCACACTCTCCTCTCCCAATTTACAGCCATTCAGATAGTAATCTGACTTCTTGTTTTTGCTTCAGAAGTGAATAACTTCACATTTATCCAAATTATACTGCATCTGCCATTGATTTGCCCACTTAGCCAACCTGTCGAGATCATGCTGAAGGATCTCTGCATCCTTGTTACAGTTCACCCTCCCACCCAACTTGGTATCATCTGCAAACTTGGAGATGTTGCATTTTGTTCCCTCATCCAAATCATTAATATATATTGTGAATAGCTGGGGTCTCAGCACTGATCCCTGTGGCATCCCATTAGTCACTGCCTGCTAATTTGAAAAGGATTCATTAATTCCTACTCTCTGTATCTTCTCTGCCAACCAGTTTCCTATCAATCTCAATACACTTACTGCAATCCCATGCGTTTTAATCTTGCACATTAATCTCTTATGTGGGACTTTGTCAAATGCTTTCTGAAAGTCCAAATATACAACATCGACTGCTCCCCCTTGTCAACTCTACTAGTTACATCTTCAGAGAGTTCCAACAGATTTGTCAAGCAGGATTTCCCTTTAATAAATCCATGCTGATTCTGTCTGATCCTGCCGCTGCTTTCTCAATGCTCTGCTATAAAATCTTTGACAATGGATTCGAGAATTTTCCCTACTATTGATATTAGGCTCACTGGTCTATAATTCCCTGTTTTCTCCCGATCTCCCTTTTTGAATATTGGAGTGACATTAGCTTGAGAATATCAAGTTTGAGAATATTAAAATTGAGGCATTCCTGGGGCAGAAGCCAACATTGGTCAATGAAGTAAACAGAATGTGAGAGTTGGGTGGGGCAGCAGAATTTAGGTGACTTCAAAAATGTGCAGATGGGGTAGATAGGAGGCTAGCCATTAGCACGCTGGAATAGACAAATCTGGAGCTTACAAAAGTGGGAGGAAGACTTTTAGGAGAAGATGAACTGAAGCAGGGGCAAAGTTAGCAATGTTAGCAGCTGCAAAATAGATCCTCTTACAGATTGTGTATATGTTTGATATCTCATTCAGAGTGAAATATCACTGACAGATTGGTTCAGACACAGACATCTGCCAGCAAGAGGGATAGAGTTGGTGGCTATGGAATGGAGGCTGTGTAGGGATTAAAGGCAATGGCTTCTGCCTCATCTAGTACTTGGACAAGAAAGTCTTGAGGAGGCAGTGGAAAAGGTGTGAGGGATGGTGAGGAGACAGACCTGGGTGTTGTCAAGTGTACACATGAAAACGAATACAGTGTTTTTACATGATGCCACCAGGGGGCTGAATGAGAAACACAACTGAGCCACAGATAGATCCCTGCGTTGTCCAGAGGAGCAGGAAGAGAAACGAGTGCAGATGATTCTCTGGTCATGGCTGCAGAGATAAGAATAGAGCCTTGTGAACACAGTCCTGTCCAACTGGATTATAGTGCTGAAGAAGGATGGTGTGGTCAACCTTGCAAAAGCTTGACACCCTGTTTGTCTTCAAACGCTGATGTGGAGTTTTTCTCTGACTACCTGAGATAGGATCTTGAGTTGAATGTCTCATCCAAAAAAAACTCTAATGTAGGTGAACCTGTCAAAATGTGTAGTGAACATGGATGTGGTTGGGCTTATCATCTTCTTCAACAAGTAGGTACTTCCAAGTGTTAACTTGTGTTGGACTGACCTCCTGGAACAGATTCAATTGCCTAAGGAAGTAGAGAAAAACCTTCCAGTTTTTCCATTCTCAATTTGACCCAGAACTTACCTGTGCTTTTTGCCTTTCTCTCAGATATCACAATGTTTTAGGGTAGGTTGAAATAGGTAAGGCATAAATGGTGAATACATAACTCTCAAAAAATGTTTGGGACAAGTTTGAAGAGGGTTTTTCCCTATCTGGCATTGCTCATGTGTTCAGACAGTTAAGCACTTCCCATACATTGTTAAAGCTGAGATAACAAGGTGTAGAGCTGGATGAACACAGCAGGCCAAGCAGCATCAGAGGAGCAGGAAGGCTGACGTTTCGGGCCTAGACCCCTGGAGCTTTAGGTTTTGTTGAATTTTTGTCAAAAGTACAGAGTTGAAATTCATTTTGTCAACGCAGCCTCATTAGCCATTCAGAGAGGAGTTTTCAGTTGTACCAGTAAACAGCTAAGTTGTGAATTGCTGCGCACACCAGTTTATGTAAAATCATGTACTTCATATTTACGCTGATGACATTTGGCTCTTTCTGCACAGCTAAACAGTCGATCTTCCTGCAGAAGGAATCTGCCTGTTTGGAAAGGCAGAACTTGCATAATGAGTTACTTGAGTTTTACGAGAAGATGGCAAATTAACACATTTGTGCCGAGAGAGTTTCATAGATCTATTGAGACTGGTTTCAGGGCTTCGCCAGCGCAAGTAAATTTCAGCGGTTGCCCTTTGCATTAACCTGTTGTGTGAAAACAAAAAGACAGATTTTTTTTAAAGTGGGGGGGGAAGCCTTCCCTTGTAACCAAAGCGGGAGAACAATGTTGTTTTAATGTGTTTATCTATTAATGTCATTCCAAGGGATGGGAATTATGTGTGAAGTAACTAGCAGCTGTGTTAAAAGCTCGGAATGGACGGTGGGATTTGTTGATAGCCCGGAATGTATCCCCCACCCCTCTCCCCTGGTGATGAGTTCTTGATTGCATGGGGCACTCACCTTTCCCAGCTTGCTGTGTGTGGTATGCTCCCATTGGAGACCTCCCACCATTCATGGTCAGGACGTCAATCTGACCCTTTGAACGTACGGGTCAATCGCTGATGATTTGTGGGCAGCTCGGGACCAAGGCAGTGACAAGTCTATTGTATATTTTACAGGATGCGGTTTGAGTCTGCCTCGAGCAGGCACCAGGCCCCAGCTCTCCAGAGGTACGCTGCAGAAAAAAGATACCTTTGTGCTGTTCTTCCGATTCAATTGAGTGTGGTCAGGAAGGCCGTCTCCGTGTTAGCTTTTGGTAATGAGCTATGCAGCACGGCTGGGGCAGCCGGCTGAACCGACGGAGACAATCTTCACATTCAGTTACACAGGGGCTAATGGCTTTACCAGACCCCCTTTCCTCCTCCTGAAGGAGACAGGGAGCAGGAGCTCTCTTCATTGCTCAAGACAAAATCAGCCTGAGCTTTACACAGTTCATCAAACACACCCAGTGTGAGAATACAAAGCAGCTTGCTCCGCTGGTACATTTAAATGCTTAGGTCTTGTACTTCCTACTTGTTTGCTTCTAGAACAGCTAATGGACATCTATAACTCAGAAATAGGCCATTATGTCCAGCAGGTCTGTGCTGTCATTTATCCCCCACACCAGGTCTCTCCACCCAAGCTTCATCAGTATTTCTTTCTGATTCTTTCTCCATCATGTACTCGGGTGTTTTCTCTTAAATGTGTCTGTCCTTTTCACCACAACTCACTCCCTATGGTAACAAGTTTCAATCTCCCATCATTCTCTGGATGTAAAGGTTCCCCCTGAATGTATTAGTGACCATTTTATATTTATTGGAGCCCCAGAAGCTGAGACATCCTCTATGTACACACTCTATTGAAATCTCTTCATGATTTTAAGAAGGTGGTGGTGTTAGAGTTGCTTTTCAGACTGGAGGTCTGTGACCAGCGGTGTGCCACAAGGATTGGTGCTGGGTCCACTGCTTTTGTCATTTTATACAAATGATTTGGATGTGAACATAAGGGGTATGGTTAGTAAGTTTGCAGATGACACTAAAGTTGAAGGTGTAGTGGACAGCGAAGAAGGTTATCTCAGAGTACAATGGGACCTTCATCAGATGGGCCAACGGGCTGAGGAGTGACAGACGGAGTTTAAGTCAGGTAAATGTGAGATGTTGCATTGTGGAAAGGCAACTCACGGCAGGACTTGAGATAACAAGGTGTAGAGCTGGATGAACACAGCAGGCCAAGCAGCATCATAGGAGCAGGAACCCCCATTTCCTACCTACTAACCTCATCCTGCCCCCTTGACCTGTCCGTCCTCCCTGGACTGACCTATCTCCTCCCTACCTCCCCATCTACACTCACCTTTACTGGCTCCATCCCCGCTTCTTTGACCTGTCTGTTTCCTCTCCACCTATCTTCTCCTCTATCCATCTTCTATCCGCCTCTCCCTCTCTCCCTATTTATTTCAGAACCCCCTTCCCCTCCCCCATTTCTGATGAAGGGTCTAGGCCCGAAACATAAAAAAGCCTTCCTGCTCCTATGATGCTGCTTGGCCTGCTGTGTTCATCCAGCTCTACACCTTGCTATCTCAGATTCTCCAGCATCTGCAGTTCCTACTATCTCAGGGCAGGACTTATACACTTGATGGTAAAGTCCTGTGGAGTATTGTTGAACAAAGAGACATTGGAGTGCAGGTTCGTAGTTCCTTGAACGTGGAGTTGCAGGGAGATGGGATAATGAAGAAAGCATTTGGTATGCTTGCCTTTATTGGTCAGTGCATTGAGAATAGGAGTTGGGAGGTCATGTACAGGACATTGGTTAGCCCACTTTTGGAGTATTGCATGCAATTCTGGTCTCCCTCCTATAGGAAGAATGTTGTGAAACTAGAAAGGGTTCAGAAAAGATTTACAAGGCTGTTGCCAGAATTGAGCTATAGGGAGAGACTGAATAGGCTCGGGCTACTTTCCCTGGAGCATCGGAGACTGAGGGGTTTATAAAATCATGAGGGGAATTGATAGGGTATATAGGCAAGGTCTTTACCCCAGGGTTGGGAAGTCCAAAACTAGAGGGCATATGTTTAAGGTGAGAGGGGAAAGATATAAAAGGGAGCTAAGGGGCAGCGTTTTCACATAGCGGGTGGTGCATGTATGGAATGAGCTGCCAGAGGAAGTGGTGGAGGCTGGTATGATTACAACATTTAAAAGGGTATATGAATAGGGAAGGGTTTAGAGGGATATGGGCTAAATGCTGGCAAATGGGACTAGGTTTATATAGGTATCTGGTCACCATGGATGAGTTGGACCAGTGGGTCTGTTTCCGTGCTGTATATCTCTATGGTCATGATCAGGCCACCCCTCAGCTTTCAATTTTCCTAGCCTACTCCGTCTTTCCTGATGAGTGTCTCCTATTGGAGGAGAATGTTTTTTTTGTGAGTCTAGATGTGGAAGTGGGACTGAAAATTAGAGACATCCAATCAGGGATGAATTGGGTTTTCTCACACAACCATGTTTTTGTCAGCCCATTGGCATTTTACCCACACATAAATATGCAATGGGCAGGAAGTTTTATTCCTGCAGGCACCAACTCCTCGGCACCATACCTAAATGACACTTGGACAGTATTTCATTCTCTGTAACCCAGGAGCATCATTTGACCTCTGCTTGTTGGTATCTTCTAGTAGGGCCTGGCCTGAGACCCAATGGAACTAGGGTACTGATAATTAAGCAATAATTGTGTGAGAACTGGGCATGTATATTTGTGGGGCACAACCAATCAGAATGTTGGAGTTTGCTGATTTTTAAAAAAACTCTGGTTTTATTCACTTTTGAAATGTGGGCATCGCTGGCTGGCCAGCATTTATTGTCAGTCCCTAGTTGCCCTTGAGAAGGTGGTGGTGAGCTTCCTTCTTGAACCACTTCAGTCCATTTGCTGTGGATTCACGCACAATGCCCTTAGGGAGGGAATTCCAGGATTTTGATCCAGTGACGTAAAACTCTGACCAAAATGTAGGGGAATGCTTTTGCAATGTTCTCTTGAAACCTGTCCCAGAGAGGTAGGAAGTTCTTTTCCCTACAGAATGGCAAGGAAAGACCATCCTGAGTAATGAAGGTAGCCTGGACTGAGGTCGCTGTAGAGGGCTATGCTGTGGGTGATTTGAGAACCTGGCTCCAGTGGCTCAACAAGATGAATGATCTGCTAATCTCTACCACTGTATACTCCAGTGTTTCAGATCCTTGAATGTGAGTTACCATTACAAAGTTGCCGCTACATGGGACTGTCACATTGGACCCTGGCACTAGGCATCTGCATCAGATGCCTCATGTGTGTTCAATGTCTGCCATTTCATTGCAGCTAAACCCTGTGCCACAGTGGCAGTGTCCCACACACATCTGTAAGGGTTCAAACTGAAACTGTGAAAGAAGCTGTAGCCCTCAGCAGCTCATACACCATCAGTTCACTGACCTTCCATCGCAACTAGCAGAACAGACACGTCTGATAGTCTCAGCCTCACATGGGACAAAGGCACAACCACAACAGATTCCCTGCTAGCCCATCACAGTCAAGACTGCTGGAGTAGGCCAGTGTGGCTGCCTCACAAAAGCAGACTTGTTGGCCCAGTCAGACCAACAGTGTAAACGTGTAATAAGAACAAGCAAGACTTGTCCTGATGAAGGGTGTAAACCGGAAATGTTGACTTTCCTTCTCCCCTGATGCTGCCTGACCTGACCCACTCCACACTGTATTGACTCTGATTCTAGCATCTACAGTTCTCGCTATCTCCATGCTTTACACTGTAAATGTCTGTGCAAAGAAATGTTTTGGTCATGAGGAGTCAGGTAACGGAAGAAGATTGTATTCGCCAGAGCTTGGAGAAAGGTATCTACTGTGCTAGCTACATATATGGCCCAGTTTCTGAACACGTTTCCAGATTTTACCTAACAAGACTGTGCCCATGAACAAATTTCCAGTGGGCTGTGGTATTAATGAATGCAAGAGAGGTGAGACCATCTGTCTGAAAGTTTCTGAATTTAATGACAAAGCTTTAACCCCGTGTCGGGTAACTGAATTTTTGTCTCCTGCCCATCTAAATTCCGTAATTCACCCTGCTAAAAGTTCTGGGGAACCCAGAAGTTTCCATCCTCAGTTTTACTCACATTCTGGTATATTAGAAAATCTTAGGTTTAGTGAGTGCTGCAGTTTTGTCAGACTGTATGTAAGTGCCCAAAGATCTTTGAAAGTCATGATGCAGGTTGTGAAGGTCAAAGAATCGCCCAGATGATTTTTAGCACTTTCTCCAGTTCCACTGGGATCTCACAAAACCTTCGTGTTACAGATAATCAGGTCTGTAGCTGCACACTCCATGGTTTCATTGTTCTGATCATTTTCTCCGTTTTTTTTGAACTTTAAAGGGCCTGCTGCCTTCACATGTGGTTGGCTAGCATTTTACTTTGTCAGATTTGTTAATGTTGGACAGACTATCGCTGCTGACCCTGTCCCCATGCCAACAATTCAGAGGAAACTTGTGTGACACCCACAATGCAATAGTTCATTGTGTTGCAGATGCTAATTGTAGCCTTTCCCATTGCCAAGTGGCAGCAACTCGGAAGCAAAACTTTGCCAAGCTGGCATTTCCACTCCCAACGCCCCCACACACCTATCCCCTCCCCGGATATGTTTTTCTATCATATACCTGCACAACTGACAATGCTGAAAATGGACCCTGCTCTGCATCTGGATTTCAGAGAACTGGGGTTAGATTGTCATTTATTGGAGGTGTTCATTGCCTGGCATTTGTGTGGCACAAATGTCACTTGCCACTTGATAGCCCAAGCCTGGATATGATCCAGGTCTTCTTGCATTTGGACTGGTTGCATATCTGAGAAGTCACAAATTGTGCTGAACATTGTGCAGTCAGCGAACGTTCCCATTTCTGGCCTTATGTTAGAGGGAATATCAATGATAAAGCAGCTGATGATAAGCTTAAGCTAAAAGTAGGAAGAGGTGTATTTATGTAGCTCCTTCCTAAAGACACCTCATTGTGTTTTACAGTCAGTTAAGTAAATTTTGAAGTATAGCTGTTGTATATGAGTGTGAAAATGTTCATACTGTAAGAATGCCTTAAACACTACCTATTGTGATAACATTATCTGGGTTGATGGGCAGAACAGCCAAGTATGTGGAAGGAGTGAGACCTAACATCCAAGTCATTTTCCTAGTCTCTGTAACAATATCTATCATATCAATGTAACATGTACTTAATTGTTAACATGTAAAACACTACCTCTTGTTAAATACAACAGCATTTTCAATTAGACCAGCTTCAGTACCACGTTAAAACAAGCAGGGCTTGTAGATCCTTACATTTACAGAGGATGGTGACAGCAAAGCTACCACAAGATGAGGTGCAGACTTGGTTCAGCTGCACTTGCATTGAGTAGTGACTAATGTACTGTAGGGAGTTCTGCAACCAATTTGCACACTGCAAGTTCTCACAGGCGGCTGTCTGAGAACTACCAAATAACGTTATTATAGACCTTGGTTGAGAGATAAATTCTTGCCAGGACTAAATCTGCTATTCTTTGAAATAGTGTCATGAGATCAGTTACATGTGAATGTGTGGGTAGGTGGTGCCCCAGCCTAACATCTCTTCCAGGAGGCAGCACTTCTGACTGGGCAGCACTTGTTTCAGCCGAGACCTTTGTGCTCAAGTGGGTCTGAAACTCACAAACTACTAACTCAGAGGCCACGCAGCATGGCTCACTGAGCCACAGCAGGTGAGATGATAACTGTATAGTCCATCCCAGCCTGTGACACTTTATGAAACAACCTATGGAGCACAAACTTTGATTCCTCATCCGTGTATGTGTGAAACTATGTACATATGTGAGTGTGTATATGTATGAGTGCATGTACATACGTGAATGTGTTAGTGAATGTGTATATTTAAGTGCATGTATGTACAAGTGTGCATTTGTATGTGACTCTGTTTGTTTACAGGTGTGAGAGAGTTTGTGTAAGATGGTGTGTATGTCCCAACCCGAAACATCAGCTTTCCTGCTCCTCTGATGCTGTCTGGCCTGCTGTGATCCTCCGGCTCCACAGTGTTATCTCTGACTCCAGCATCGGCAGTTCTTACTATCCCTGAGTGTGTATGTACTGTTGTTTGTTTGTTTGTATGTATGACATGCAATAGCATGTAAGTGAATGTGTGAAAGTGTGTGCATAAGTAACTGTCTATGTTAGTGCATCTGTGTGAGGGTATAATTAACAGTGTGTATATGTGTGTAATTGTCAGTGTGTTACTGTGCGTTAGTGTATGATCTGTGTGTGCAAACTGTATGCGTCTGTTAACGTGTCTGTCTCTGTGTTAGTGTGTCTGTGTGTTGATTGTGTGTGAGTGTGAGTGTATGTGAGTGTGTAACCTGAGCACAGACAAGATCTAGGTTAGATATTCAGACATTGACACTCAACAAGATTTATACATTAGCCCCTAAAATTGGGGCTGGTTGCCATAGTTTCCTTGTCATCTCAGCAGACTGAACTTCATTCAAACTCTTCAAACAACATGACATGCCTAATATATAGAAGAGGGAATTGGTGTATTAGTCTGACTGGTGCTAAGTATAAAACCCACACTGTGAAAACCAACAAGAGGGAACCTGTCTCCTTAAATTAACTGCATCTGCTTCATGTTTCAGTGAGGCCCATTTATGGGCCGTCACATTAGACACAGAGGAGTCCTGGAAGAAACAGGGTACATCAGCAGGTCTGTACTGTTCAGGAAATCTTGATAAGAATATTGGAAGGTGACAGCAGGGTACAAACCCAATTCTGGAAACCTTAGTGCAGAGGGGAAGTGGAAAGGTCGCCGCACTATCTCCCTCTATGCAAGTAACCCAAGCAAAATTGAAGAAATGAGAATCAGGGGGAAAACTTTCTACTCATTGGAGCCATGGCTAACAAGATGGAAAATGGTTTTGGTTGTTAGAGTCTAATCATCTCAGTACTAGGACATTACTGCAAGAACTCCTAAAGATAATGTCCGAAGCTCAACCACCTTCAGCTGCTTCATCAATGATCTTCCCTCCATCATAAGGTCAGAAGTGAGGAAGTTCACTGATATTTACAATTGCATCTCCTTAAACAACGAAGCAGTTTACACCTGCCTGCAGCAAGACCTGGGTAATATTTTTAGACTTTGCCTAATGCGTGGCAAGTAACGTTTACACCACTCAAGTGTCAGGCTCTGCACATCTTTCTTTGATATTCACCAGGGGTTAATACTGAATTCTCCACCACCCACATCATGGGGATTATTATTAACCAGAAACTGAAGTAAACCAGCCATATAAGGATGGTTACGACAGCAGAACATTCTGCGATAAATTAGTCATCTTCTAACTCCCCAAAGTCTGTCCACCTTCTGCAAGGCACAACTGAGGAGTGTGGTTGGGTACTTCTCAGTTACGTGTAGGAGTGCAGCTCCAATGACACTCAAAATGCTCAACACCATCCAGGAAAAATGGTTTGCAAGAATGGCACCACATACACTGCCTTCACCATTCACTCCTTCCACCACCAATGCACAGTGGCAGTAGTGTGCATCATCAACAAGACACACTGCAGCAACTTGCTAAGGCTCCATTGATGGCACCTTCCAAATTCAGGACCTCTACCACCTGGAAAGACAAGGGCAGCATGTACACCATCTCAACTACAGAAACAAATTGA
Source organism: Rhincodon typus (assembly GCF_021869965.1). Classification (NCBI taxonomy): domain Eukaryota; kingdom Metazoa; phylum Chordata; class Chondrichthyes; order Orectolobiformes; family Rhincodontidae; genus Rhincodon; species Rhincodon typus. Next base: position 22,471,579 of record NC_063352.1, on the reverse strand, counting down.
TGTTCTTTCACTGTGGTTGGGCCAAAATCCTGGAACTCCCTTCCTATCAGCATTGTGGCTGTCCCTATACCACATGGACTGAAATGGTTCAACCAGCTACTTCTTCCTACCATATCTTCTCCTTTCTGTTTTCAATCAGACATTTCACGCTAAGGGTATTGTTCAATGTTCCCACTGGTTATCTTTTATTACAGGAAGCTGATTTGTTTAAATGTGTGGGCCCTTTAAATTGTGCCCATGGTAACCTAAAGAGACTGGCTTGTGCATGGGACCAATTACAGTCGCTGAGCTTAGGGAAAGCATTGGCAATATTCCCTCCCGCTAAGTCTCCCAATATTAAAAATTAAAGGAAGGCTTGGGGCTGGTAATCCAATCTCACTGAAAGGATCGAGTATCAAGGTGGCCTCAGTGATGATGCTGACAGGGAGGGGGGTGTTGTAGGAGGCTTCCTTACATCTGTGAATCTTCGTAGTTGTTGACCCCAAGCTTCAATGGTACACTGTTGAGGAATGTGTAACACAGCAGTTTAGATTCACTGACAAAGCTGATGAAGCTTTAGTGAGTCAGGTGCAGATGGAATGCAAATTGCATGACCTCTGCCCCACCTTCCCTCCAATCTCCCCGCAGTGTATTCGATTATATTTTGTTTGGTAAGGGGGGGGGCATGTCAGATTGGAAAGAGATGGTTGCAACGCACGTGCTCTGGAGTGTGCAATGATGGGGATTCCACAGGAACCCCTTGCATGACTCCTGTCTACGCTGGAACAATGACTGGCCTGCAGAACGTGCGGCTATTGTGGTCTGTGTGGCTATGCCAGCTGAGACATCTGGGTCTGCCTGTGCCGTACAATTAGTCACCACTTTCAGACTGGGAACGCAAGGGCTTGAAGCTCTGCATGATGCCCTGTGTCAACTCAAGTCCTGGCTCCTCCTTCCTCTTCGACAGTGCCCAAAGGATCTGTAACTGAATCTGCCAATACACAAAGCATCTCGGTCTATCTGCTGATCAGTATTCTCCTGCATACTGCCCTGACAGGGTTTTTATCTGAGCCCAGTGCAATAGAACTCATCTGTGACTTTGTCTTCTGGTACAAACATCATCCTTTACCCCCTCCACACCCACCCAGCCTGAGTGTAGTTCACCCATGACCAGCAACTCACCCCGTAGCGCTCCGGAAACTGTATTATCACACAGTGCCTGAATCAGACAAACCAAGTGATTGCTGTTGCTTCCTCAAAGCCCTCTAGCAGCTGGCTTCCTTCCTTAGGAGTCTGAAGGCTGGCCAGGCAGCAGTTCTTGACCATTTGAAAGTAAAAACACAGAAGTGCAGGTGGAAGGGGATGATCGGCTGATAGGTGGAGTGGAGTAAGAGGTCCATGGTCACACCTTTTGCAGCTTGCACTTCATGTAAGATAGCAAGATGTGGATGAGGTGGAAGGTGAATAAAGCAGCAACATCTCAGCATCTTGAATGGTTCCAATCACACACAATATGATGGCCTACATGATAGCCAGTGCTAAAAGGCCACTGTCTCCTCCACAGGGGTCGATAGATACAGGTGTACCCGTCCCTTTCTAGTTCTGCTACACACTGCTGTCACCATCTTGTCCTGTCAAAGAGAGGGAGGAATGTCAGTGAGGGTGTTGCAGTGTATTTGGATCATTTACATGCCATAGCTGAATAGCTGGAAGCTGTGAGAGTTGGGTGTGAAGCATTGGAACTGTGAGGCAGCGCATCACAAAGTTAAGCCAGAGTCTCATTGGTGATGGGCAAGTGCTGACAATGAATGGACATTAGGCAGTAGGAGAGCTGGGTGCTGTAGTAGCTCAGGGTGTCATTCACCGTCATGGACCCCGTATGTAAGCTCATGAAACATTTTCCAGTATTTTCACTAGGTCTTTGGTCCCAGTATCCAAACTCTAGATCCTATACCCAATCCTTTCAAAGGATATGCCCTAATGCTGCTGTGGGAACTGTGATCTCCCTTCTCCTTTCCATGTCCTGCACTGATATCTCACTGAGTCCTGTCTCCCTGGTCTGTTGCTCCATTTGTAATCTCCTTATCATCTATCTTTCTGAGACTGATCCAGTCTTTTTGCTGTAGCCTGAGTGCACCTCCAACTTAAGACAGAAAGGTTACCTGGAAGTGAATTAGGTTAGTTGTACATTGTACTAGTCAAGTATTAGCCTGCTATGGCACACTGAATGTGCAGCTAGTTAGCAACTTCTCTCAGCCTGAACAATGCTGGTGTGTTGCCTGCCTCAACCTGATTGAGTGCAAGGTCTTCCTCATGTCTGATAGCGGTGAAATCAAATTTGTCTTCATACCCGTTTTGGTTGAGCAATTAGGAGACCAGGAAGAACTACCCTGCTTTTCTTCATATAGCGCTTGGAGAGACCATCGATAGGCTCCCATTTTGGGCCTAGTAGACTGTTAATTCTTAGTCACCTTCAACTGTAAGTTGCTGACATCTCATTGAATATTAACAGAATGTAATGGGGCCTCCTGCCAGTAGATGGCAGCAGTGAGGTAGAACACCAAGCAGAGGAGCTTGAGCAGTTGAGTAGACCCTGTCTGGAGCAATGGGCATCTTTGTTGGAAAGAGTCCTCAAGCGGGAGAGGCAGATGAAGGATTTCCTCAACCAGTTGTAAACTACTGGTTTAATTCAATGGAAACACCCTGTTTTCCTCATGTTACTTTAATTTTCCCTCATGTTTGTAAGTACCTGATGCCAGTGAAATAAAGAAACTTTGCTTCATGATTTTCATTCCATCTGTGTGTTTAAACCTCTCAAAACACGAGAAATCCTTCCAGTACCCCTGCTCAAGGGAACGTGGCTAAAGGACTGCTGCACCCCATCACCAAGCAGTATCTTCTGCCCAGCAACTGAATGACAACCAAGCAAAGAATGCGCGAGGATTGGGTAAGTTTTGCATTGTGATGCCCCTACAGTTGAGCAGCATCTAGACTCACAAGTAGAAGGAATGACAGTTCAGGAGGTTATTGGGAAAGGAAGGCTGCTCCTCCAGACCTACCCAAAGAGAGAGCTGGCACCTTCAAGAGAGGAGGGAGCAGACCAGAGGATAAAGGAACTGAGGCATGGGAAGACATCCTGCACCCAGGGCCATCTATACGTTCAGAGGAACATGCTACATGAATAAAGGAATTTAAAATAAACAGCTAGCTGCAGTAACAAATAGTGGACACTGAGGTCAAAGCAGTAATTCAATCCTGAGAGGCCTCCACTAACATTCATAAACCATTCGAGCTTTGCAGTTCTGGTTTATAGCCTCGTCAGATGACCCTGATTGAATTACAGCCTTGTAAGTCCTCACTGCCAATTGCTATTCACTGTATAATATTCATATGACAGAATAATGAAGCTCACAGCAAAATTTATTCTCTCTTGTGAAGACTGTCCTGTCATCGTTGAGCAAAGTAGCAATAATCCTGCATTCGGGACATTTGTCGTCTCTATATCCAGTTCCCATGTCAGTACAGGACTGTAAGCTGGGGTTTGTAGCAGCAGAAAGCATGCTGACATTTTCATTCATCAATGTCACCATCTTCCAGGCATGACATTGCCCCTCATCCGTGTGCCCCTTTGAGGGGTTGTGGCTGCTGGGAATAGAGGGGGTGGTGGACAGGAGGCCTCCTCCTCTTGTTCGATTGCTTACCTGGCCAGCATGACCCCTCCTTCACCCCAGTGTGGTTGATGCACCTGGTTCACAGGGGAAGGTGACGATATGAGACGTTGAGTAGTGGGTGGAGCAGCTGGGATTTGCATAGTTGCTGACCTGCCAATTGTGATTTACCATGAACGCCAAGGCATCTCCTGTTGGGTCACCTCACCAGCAGGTTCTATGAAAGCTGGTCAGAATAAATATACCACTCCAACTAAGCACCCTTCATCCCAAGGGCAACAATGTTCTGAGGTGACACCAGTGTTCCATTGGTACGACTATTTGCAGTTAATCCATGGACAATTTGGCATCTTGTTGTGTGACACTTTTCCATTCTCACTCAGAATGTTGTAGGATCAGGTTCCACTCAAGACTGCTTTTTGTGATTTATATAAATGATTTGGATGTGAACATGGGAAGTATGGTTAGTATGCTTGCAGATGACACTAAAATTTGAGGTGTAGTGGACAGCGAAGAAGGTTACCTCAGAGTACAACAAAATCTTAATCAGATGGGCCAATGGGCCGAGGAGTGGCAGATGGAGTTTAATTTAGATAAATGTGAGGTGCTGCATTTTGGAAACACAAGTCAGGGCAGAACTTATGCTTAATGGTAAGGTCCTGGGGAGTGTTGCTGAACAAAGAGACCTTGGAGTGCAGGTTCATAGTTCCTTGAAAGTGGAGTTGCGGGTAGATAGGATAGTGAAGAAGGTGTTTGGTATACTTGCCTTTATCGGTCAGTGCATTGAGAATAAGAGTTGGGAGGTCATGTTGTGGTTATACAGGACATTGGTTAGGCCACTTTTGGAGTACTGTGAGCAGTTCAGGTCTCCCTGCTATAGGAAGGATGTTGTGAAACTAGAAAGAGCTCAGAAAAGATTTACGAGGATGTTGCCAGGGTTGGAAGGTTTGAGGTATAGGGAGAGGCTGAAGCTATTTACCCTGGAGCATTGGAGGCTGACGGGTGACCTTATAGAGGTTTATAAAATCATGAAGGGGCATGGATAGGGTGAATAGACAAGGTCTTTTCCCTGGGGTAGGGGAGTCCAAAATTAGAGTGCATCAGTTTAAGTTGAGAAGGGAAAGATAGAAAAGGAACCTAAGGAGCAACTTTTTTCATGCAGAGGGTGGTGCGTGTATGGAATGAGCTGCCACATGAAGTAGTGGAAACTGGTATGATTACAACATTTAAAAGGCATCTGGATGGATATATGGATAGGAAGGGATTAGAGAAAAATGGGCTAAATGCTGGCAAATGGGACTCGATTTATACAGGATATCTGGTCAGCATGGACGAGTTGGACTGAAGGGTCGTATCTGTGCTGTATATCTCTATGATTCTATGATTTGAGCCCCAAATGTACATTGATGTTTCTCATATAATACCGAGGGAGTGGTGAACTACTAGGTGTCAAGTGATTGTAAATAATCCTATAGCATCAACTGAAGAAAAGTAGAGGAGTCCACTCTGTGTTTTTGTCAATATTTCTTTTTCAGCCGGCATTGCCCTGTTCATTAACACATTGCTGTTTGTGAGTTCTTGCTGTGTACAAATTGAATGCCACATTTTCCTACATTGCAATAGTGACTGCATTTCAAGAAATTCCTTTGTTAGCTGCTAAATATTTTGGGGTACACAAAACATTAAAACGAGTCCCAGACTATCTGTTCTACTTTTTGATTTGTTCTGAGGGTGTCGATAATTTTGGCAAGCCCATAATTTATTGTTTATCAAAGAGTGTCGGTCTTCTGCAGGTGAATGCTAAAAACGTCTGGGCGTTGTTTTATCAAAGGCCGCAGCGTTTGTCATATTGTTCTGGTCAATATTCGATCCTTAACTGGTATCTTCAGAGGTGGATTAACCTGCTATCCATCTTATTGCCATTTGATAGGACTTTGTTGAGTGCAAAACAGCTTATGTTTATAAAACGACATTGTTGTGCTTCTGAAAGATGTGATAAAGTACTGAAAAGTTTCTTTTGCTCGCTGTCTCCTGACAGAGCAGGGGAAGCTGGAGGCTAGAGTTAGTGGTGCCTTTGATTACATGCAAGTGATGCTGGGTCTAAGCTTCATACAGACTGTGCACCACCCTGTCACATGCTTACCATCCAGGCTGATGCTGAGAAAAATTAGAACAAATGGGTTGGGAGAGTGAAAAACAGTTGGAGGAAAGAAAGCTCTGTGGCAGGATGTAGGAACAGAACTTGATCACGCTAAATCTGTTACAGAAGGCCCATGACTACAGCAACTGTCCAACGATGACTTGCCTTTAAATATTTACAGTGTATTTAATTGGCCGTAACACAAGCGTGTCACACTGCTTTCAACACCGAACGATCTCCGACTGCTTAAAGTTGTCATACTTAAGCCGAGAAGATGATATTTCCTTCTGATCTGAGTAAATGTTCCTCTGAAGTTTTTTTTAGTTTCCACTCTCCTTTATCATTGCCCTGCTGGTTAGCAACTACATGTGGTGCCCAGTAGGAAGCTACACTAAACAACACCACCACACAGTCCTCCCCTTCCTCATCCCTTTCCCCTACTGTTTGACCTCAATCAGCGAAGTCTTCGCTACTCCCATTCAGATAATGATAGGAATGTGCAAGCAGCCCGTAGCTTTCGACAGGCAAAATCAGGGAGGTTTCCTGTTTCCAGCCGTTAGCCCTTCCTGGAATTCATCTGCATGTGTGTGTGTACACCATCAGGTTCAAATGCAATATCCCCCTGACTAAACGGCTTGCTAAGACTTAAAGATGGAATCTGTTCTTCTGGAACCGTGTCTCAGTGTAAGAAGTAAAGAGGACAAACGAGGCATTGTGTTTTGGCGTTCTTCAGAGGTGTTTGGGCGGGGTTGGGAGGCTTCAAATGAGACAGAGCTTTTAGGGAGGAATCCCACATATCTGACCCATAGTGACTGAAGGAATGAACTTACTCTGGGGAAAATGAGGTTGAACAGTAAATTGAAAATCAGCTACAAGGCCCCTTGAAACTGATTTTTTAAAAATTATCTTACTTATGGTTAAAAACAGGAGATAATTTTTTTCAAATTTGTCTTGCCCCAAGCCTGACTTCCCATTTCTGTGAGTAAACAGAGTGTTATGGACATTTCCTTTCAACTCAACTTCTTGGATTCTGAATTTACAGCAGGAATCCTGGTAGACTATGCAGGGTTGAAGTCTCAGCAATTACACAAAGGTTATGTCAGGTATCAGGTTCGCTGGCAGGTTCTCAGTAACCATGTGTATAATATGATCTCAACGGGATGGGAAATCTTTAAAACATTACACACTGTTTGGCAAATCGCATTTCTGGATGGGCAAAGCTCATCATCTGACAAGCAATCATCCTCTCAACTCTTTTAGCCTGCAAACACTCCATCTGTGGCTGATGTTCTGATTTTTTTCTCCATTTTATCACCAACACTGAGTGCTGCTCTGAATGCTGCCTCAGGAGGCTCCTGTTCTTTTCAGTGCCTTCCCTGTATTGAAACCAGCACTGCACTTTCTCAACTCTGTCTTAGTCTCTCCTAAGACCAAAATTGTCCAGAGATAGATTTAACACAGAGAAGGAGACTATCCACTCATCCTGGATATGCCAGTTTATTGAAAGAAGTTGCTCAATTAGTTCCATTTCTCCCTCTGTTTTCCCAGAATCCTATGAATGATTCAATTTCACTTTTTTAATCCAATTTCCCTTCCATTTTTCATGATAGTTTTACTTCCACACGCCTTTCAGGCAATGCATTCTAAATCGGATTATTCTGTGGGCAAATACGTCACTCTGATTTGTGTGCAAATGGACAATTATCGCCCGCTTATGGCCCACAACCTGCTATTGCTCAGTCACACAGGCAGCAGAAGAGGCCTGTATCCAACATGCAGCCTGGCAGGTTTGACCCTGGTGGGTGCCTCCTTCTGGTGCCAGTCGGAGGCTTATCTTTGTTTTGTGCCTCCACATCAATCCCCTAACTGGTCCAACATGCCTACTTCCTTTGCTGAGGCTTTCCAGTTATCATGGGAGGTCTGAGGCCATCACTGAATGCCTCCCCACCATCAGTCTCTCTCTAACCCTATCGTCTAGTAAGACTATGGTGTTTTTACCTTTTTACCTCCTTTGTCCAGATGCAGTACAAATGGCGACCACCACTGCTGGTGGCACTGCCAGTACTACAGTATTACTGACCTCTGATTGGCTGCCAACAATATGAGGCCAGTTGCGTTCCTAGTGAGGGATGGAAATCTTGCCTCATAATAATTAAAGGTTAGACGTGCCAATAGATGCAGCTTCACTCAATTCATTATGATTCCAGACAATATACCCCAAATGGTTATACTCCTGAGGGGGGATGGATGAACTCACTCCCCTTCTTAATTCAACCCCTCTCTCGGTTGGTTGTAACAAGGTTAATTTAAACAAAGGGATACCTTCCCTCATGGATACATTTTCATAATCAAAATGTATTTATATTTCAAAAGGAGCCAAATTAACAAGGCTTTCTTGAGGTAAAGAAAGTGTAAATTTAGCAGTTGCTAAATGTGGGAAAAGATGATAAAACATGACCCACATTCACACAGATTAAAAGTGCGAATTGAGTGAAAAGATGTTAGGTAAAATGATTGCGATAGTGAAGCAGGTGATTTCAAGACTTTTGGCTCTGCTGTTAGCTGACAGGCTTTTGTCTTGTTTCCTTCTCAACAACAACTTATTGGCTTACTTGTCTTCTAGGACTCAAAGCTGTAAGTAGTTTTTCTTTTACCCTGCAGTGCAGGGGTGTCGGGTCTGTCATGACTGCACTTAAAAGAGGGAGTTGTTCCACAACTCATTGCAAAAATTCCCAATGAAACCGTAAAACTGACCAATTTGCCTGACAGTCTATAGTTCGTGACAAAAACAATTCACAAATGGTTTCTAAAACTAACTTATTTGTTGTTATTCATTCGCAGGATGAAGGTGTTCCTGGCTCGGCAGCATTTATTGCCCACCCCTAATTGCCCAAGGACAGTTAAGAGTAAACCATATTATTGTGCTCTGGAGTCACATAAAGGCCAGAGCAAGTAAGGATGGCAGATTTCCTTCCCTAAGGAACATTAATAAACCAACTGGGCTTTTCCCCAATAATTATTTCATAGTCACCATTAGAACCTTAATTCCGGATTTTTGTTGAATCCAAATTACACCATCTGCCATGGCAGGATTTGAAACCAGGTCCCGAGAACAATAATAAAAACCAAAAGAACTATGGATGCTGTAAATCAGGAACAAAAACAGAAGTTGCTGGAAAAGCTCAGCAGGTCTGGCGGCATCTGTGAAGGAAAACTCAGAGTTAACATTGCGGGTCAGGTGACCCTTCCTCAGAACTGCTGAGCTTTTCCAGCAACTTCTGTTTTTGTCCCCAGAACACTACCTGGGTCTTTGGATTAACTGTCCAGCAATAATACCACGAGACCATTGCCTCTTGTTCAAGTTTAACATGTAAAGCAAAAAATGATTCCTAATTTATTCAGTTTGAACTAAACCCCTTCAAGCCCTAAACACATGCACACTCAATCACAATTCAGACAGACATAAGACAAACAGTATAACAAGTATACCGTAGATAGCAAAGAATATATGCAGGTTGAACAAAATTCTGAAAATGAAAAGTCCAGACCATAAGATATTAAGAAACAGGAACATTAGTAGGCCATTCAGCCCCCTGTGCCTACTCTACCATTCAAAAGTATCATAGCTGATCCAACAATCCTCACATCCATTTCCTCATAACCCTTGATTCCCCTAATGATCAAGAGTCTTTCTATCCATCGCAGCCTTAAATATACACAAGGACACTGCCCCAACAACTCTTGCAGCAAGAAATTGTAAAGGTTTGCATCCCTCTGAGAGAAGAAATTCCTCCTTGTCTCAGTCTTAAATTGGCTCCCCTTTATTCTAAATCCATAGAATCCCTACAGTGTGGAAACAGGCCCTTTGGTGCATCCCACCCAGACCCATCCCCCTAATCTACACATCCCTGAACACTACAGGCAATTTAGCATGGCCAATCCACCTAACTTGCACATTTTTGGACTGTGGGAGGAAACCGGGGTACATGGAGGAAACCCATGCAGACATGGGGAGAGTGTGCAAACTCCACACAGACAGTCGCCCAAGGGTGGAATCGAACCTGGGTCCCTGGCACTGTGAGGGAGCAGTGCTAACCACTGAGCCACTGTGCCACCCCAGATCTATGCCTCTGGTCCTATACTCTCCCATTAGGGGAAACATCCTCTTAATATTTACCCTGTCAAGCCCCTTCAGAATCCTTTGTTTCAATGAGATCACTTCTCATCTTCTCATTCTTCTAAACTCCAGTGAGTAGAGTCCAACCTGTTTAGCCTTTGATAACTAAACAATCCCTCCATACCAGGGATCATCTTAGTGAATTTTCCCTGAACTGCCTCCAATGAAATGATATCTTGCCTTAAATAAGGGGACCAAAATTGCTAACAGTACTCTAGGTGTGGTCTTACCAGCGCCTTGTACAGTTGCAGTCAGACTTCCCAACTCTTATTCTCCAACCTCTTGAAATAAGGACTAAAATTTCATTAGCCTCCTGATTACCTGCTGCACCTGTGTGCTAGCTTTCTGTGTTTCGTGCACAATTATCCCCAAGTCTGTTTGTTTCAGCTTTCTGCAGTTTTTCTCCACTTAAAGGGGGAAAATTATTTTCCTCAGAGTTCTTCTAATCTTTGCAATGATGAAAAGCTGTTGTATGTAGATGACAGTTGCCCTTTGATTCAATGGTTATTTTGGTGAACTTAAGTATTTTCTTGTATGAACTTTTCCTTTTAAGCTTTCTTAAGTGGTCCCCTTTTCCCCAGCACAAAGGGAAAGAGGGAGGGATACCTTCTGCCTGCTGTCTCTTGATGTTTTCCCACGCTTTGCTACTCTTGACACTTGTAGTTTTTTAACACTCTACAGCTGAACTAATCAGAGGGCTGTTGCCAGGTAGAATTTTCTTAAAAGGCTCTTCATGCCATTCAGTCTTGAAATCTCCCTCCTAATTTTTCCATAAAACAACATTGTAATGTATAGCTTGACAAATGCAACACTTGATCTTCAAGTCGCAAAACTGTCCTTTTTTAGGTGTAGCAGTGTTTTCACAGCACACTAGTCTACACCAGTACATCAATCCACAAACATACAGGAGGCCAAAGGTTGTGGAAGACTTTTGAGCCTGCTTTGGTTTGTTCTTGGAAGGGTAAAATACAAAGATGCCTGCTGTTTGGAAAATAATCCCCAGGAGATAGCTTTCTGCTGCGTGTGAGGGGAGATGAAGAGGAGAGTCAGCCTCTCATCTCTTCTTTTTAAATCTTTCTGTTTGAGATTTCCATGACACTTTCCAGGTGTTACATTCCACGGATTTACATAGAACTTTGCCACACAGCTAATGAAATTACATTCTTTAGGATTTTATGAGATGTGGGTATCGCTGGCAAGGCCACCATTTCTTGCCCTCGCCCTTGCTCGCTGGGCAATTTCTGAGAGCAGTTAAGAGTCGACCGCATTGCTGTGTGTTTGGAGTCACGTGTAGGCCACACCAGGTGAGGATCGCAGATGTTGAACTGAGAGAAAGTTTCTCCTCTTATTGTGAGGGCTATAACACTCACCTTCCAGGTTAGACCTTGTCTGTCGTACAGGAGTGCTGCTAGGACAAGTAGAATGGCAGGTCAGCAAGAAGTAGCTGCTTCACTGCAACTGGGAAGGGAACTTGGGGATAAAGTCAAAGTAGTGAAGGATAGTGGCAGTAGACAGAAGCACTGGCCTCCGGGTCAGTGTGAGAGTAGGAGGGCCAGCAGGTCTAATCTTCTCATTGGCACCATTCCTGCTGGTAATAAGGACAAGCAGGTCGACATCAGAAACTGGATATCATTACAATCCAGTTCTAGCTGATTTTGGGATTTTCTGACCCTGGATTCTGTAGTCATCATTATTTATAGCTGTGTTGATAATGGCAGCTTATCTATACAAATTACTTGAAATCTGTCCCAAATCACAGTGGCATCAAATGAAACTGTTATTGTTTCCATTTAATGTGGTTGTTTTATCAGCTGTGTTCTTCTGTGTGTCTGAAATTCCCAGCTCTATATCCCCTCTATGCGTATACTAACTCTTACAGACACAGGCATTCACACACACAGGCATTCACACTCACAAACAGTTATACACACACATGCATGCTCACACTCAAATGAACATGCACATATGTGGACACATACCCACCCAAGTGTTCATGCATACATCCACACGTATACACATACAAGCATGTGTTCATTCATATGAATTGTACACAAATAGAAAAATATGCTCACTTATAGATACAGACACAAATATGCAAGAATTCACAAAATGTACATGCATACATGCCCACATATAGACATACATGTAGCCAAATGCACGCACACACACACACATGTACACACATACATAAACAGACATGCATATGAATACAAACATGCACATGTGCAGACACACTCATATGCACACAAAAACGCTCACATACAAATGTGTACACATTTGCACACTCGCATACACAATCTTGTGCATTCACACATGTGGACATACACAAATATGCATCATACACAAACATGCATCTGTCATATACACAGAGACAGCCATAAGCATGCACACTGCTTTCTGAAAAAGCAGATAGGTATGCTTGTCTCATTTGTTGGAGAACATTTTTCTTAGGCAGTGTCCCTGAGAAATCTGCTTCACTGGCAAAGGTAAATCTGCCATAAATCAATCCTTTTGATTCCAAGGACAGTATTGTGGACCTTGCTTACATTGCTTCCACATTGTGGCATTGCCCTTTTCTCTGGGTGACTGAAAAGAAAGAACGGACTTCCACTTATCCAGCTCCTGTCACAATCTCAGAATGTCCCAAAGCATTTGCAGCCAATGGAATATTTTCTTCTGAAGTATAATCACTGCTCTCAGTCACAGTCTTTCGGGAGGAAGGCTCATTTGGAAGTCTAAGTACAGCACCTCACATGGGCTTTCTCCTCTTCATCTGGGAGGCAATCTATTAATGGATAAATTAGAGACAGAATGTGTGAGAAAACAGGCTTAAAAACTGGTGGCTCATGGGGTGAATGCCCATCCCTGTGTGAGACTCAGACTCACTGATCAGGAAAGATCATACTGAGCACATTGATCCCAGACATAAAATCATACAACAAGGTACAGCAACTGCAATTGTCATTATTGTCAGTTGTCCACAAGTCAATGTTGTGAATTCCAGTCACATTCCAGAAACCTGAGCATACAGTGCAGTCCTGAGGGAGTGCCTGGGCGGTGTTGATTTGCATATGATACTTTAAACTGATGTCCCACCTCCCCTCTCAAGTAAACATAAAAAGATCCCAGGGCAATATTTCGAAGGACAGCATAGCATCCCATCTAATGTAAAAACACAAGCATCATCACTAAAAAGCTGATTATCTGGTAAATTATTTTGTTATCATTTATGGGACTTTGCTCTGTGCAAATTGATACTTGTTTCTGATATTACAACACAGGGTACACAATAGCACTGTATTGGCCATGAAGCATTTTACAAATTCCAGAGGTTGTCAGTTCTTTCTCTGTAATTCTGAGCTTGAGGGCACAAACATCAATAGGCTTCTTGTTCTGATTGCTCACTCAGGAGAGTACCTGGGTACCTGTGACAAGTAAGGACTGAATCAGGCAGACCATCTTTCCCATCCAGACCAGTCAAGATTGAACCCCTTATGAATTAAGTATGGTCCATACAGGTGAAGGTCAGGTACTGGAGGACACAATGGAGCAGGTTCTAGAATAGGTCATGAGCTTCTCTTTGTAAATCTATGGTAGCTTTAACCCGTGACTAGACAGTTAACAAGCTGACCAGGCAACTTGCTCCCTATAGGCAAAGGTCTTTGTCACATTAAACAGTGGAACCTAACTTTTCAGTACCAAGAAAAAGGTGATTTACAATGTCAAGCTGGAAGTCAGGGATACTTTACTGATTATCTTCTGATAATTATCATGGTTTTCATTGCCGGTTGTGGCAAATAAAGGCTGGGATACAAGGCGATATTAGCTTTCAGATTGATGACTTTTAGAGAACTGTTTTAATAGTCGCTGGGGCCACTTCTAAACTCCTGCTGCTGGACTTCAAGTACAAACTCATTGTGTTTGTATGTACATGTATGTTGGGGGCATGTGCATGTATGTGATTGTGTACATGGATATGTGTGTGCATGTACACGAGTATGCTTTTTTGTGGCATGTGTATATGTGTGTGTGGTGGGGTGTGCAGAAAATAGTTATCGAAAAGAGATTTTGTCAAGTTCATGCAGAACAGAAACATAGTATATATAATATGGAAGGAGACCATTCAGCCTACTGTATATGCACTAGTTCCCAGAAGCAGTTATCTAGTTGATTCCATTCCTCTCTCCTTTCCACAGAGATCTGCAAATTTTTTCAAGTATTTATCTCACTCTTCCTTCAACAATAAATATAATTACATTTTTACAGGAAAAGGAATGACTGAGCATTTTGCTTGCATCTCTGAAATGTCTAAATGTATTGCACACAACAAATGATTTTGAAACATGTTTAAGATAGTGCATATATTGAAATAATAACCACAGGCTTGTGAGCAAAAGAAGTGGCTATTTTACACACTGCAGACAATGTGCAAGTGATATCTATTTCAACTCCCATTTTTATACAGACTAGGAAACAATCATAAGTTGAATGCTGCCATTAATTAAGGGTGGAATGTTGGTCAGGCCTCCCTCCAAAGCTCCACTGACATCCATTAATATAAATAACAAAGAAAAAGAGCAACAAAATAAGAAGAAAGTTAGAAAGCATGAAAATTCTTTTGACTATACTCAATTTTATGTGACTGATAAGAAGCATTTTGAACTCTGGATTGCAAATAACCCAGCCAGTACTCCGGTATTAAACAAAATAACAGGTAACATGGCAAAGTCCTACAAGAAAGGGAATTCTTTATGGTGTGGTCTCCTAACATGATGGATGACCGTTAGATTGAGATGGGATTGGGTTTCACTTGATCTGGATGTACCCAGCATCTGATACCTTGCCTGCACTTGATTGATATTATCAGGGATGACTTAAACTTGAGAGCGGGGGCTCCACAACTGACCTTCAATGTAATGTGTACAGAGGGGATCCAATGGACTGAGGTGGGGGTGGCGGTGGAGTTGGTTAGGACTGGAGGCGGTACCTGGTTGTTACTTAATTCCTCTGTTCCCACAACCAGTTGAACTCATCGGGTGCCTGAGTGTCCCTTTCATGTTGGATTTGAAAATTGAATTGTTCCATTCTCTTCCCCTCCCCCACCATCTTTCCAAGGTTATGTCAAACCAAGCCCTCATCTACCATCAGAAAAGACCCCACAGCACTATTTTGAAGAAGGACTAGGGCATCCACCCTGTGTCCCAACTAGTATTTATCTGTTAACTAATGTGACTAAAAGACAAATAATCTTTTCTTTTTCACTTTGCTGTTTGTGGGTCCTTGGTGTCCATAATTGGCAGTTGTGACTCCTCCATTGACAACTGTGGCTGCACTGAAAAAAAAATACTTCAAGGCCATGAAAGGCACTATAGAAATGCACGTTCTTCTTTTCAAATTGGCTGCACCATGACCGCTACATAACCTGATCAGATTGGAGTTTTGTGATACATACGGAGTGTATCAAATTCAGGTAATAACACCATTACACCAGTTTTTGTTTACTACATTCTGGCTGGTTGGTCTCTACCTTAAAAAAAACACTAACAAACGGAAAGGAATTAGAACAGAAAAATAAAGCCAACCAGAATCAAACTAGTCCGTAAAATTCACCTCATTATTAATACAATTGGACAGCCTGTCATGATTGTGAGGTGCACTTGTACCTGGGGGTGCAGGAGACAGTTATAAAGTGCAACAGCACAGTATTGCAGTAATGCAGGCTTGTCGTGCTACCCTGCTATTTCAGTGAATTACAGGAGATTTGTTACCTCATGTGGAAGCCAATTGTCAGCGTCCTCTGCAAAAACCCCTCAGGTCAGCACTTGACTGCTGCCCTCACCAACTGCAGTTAGTATTTATATCTGTACTATGTACAAGAGCTTGTGGTTCTCCCCAAACAACATGCAGTCTACTTGTTGGCAGCAAGGTGAATTGTTTGTGATCTGACCTCCCCCTACCCCAACAATTTGCTTTAGGGGCAAACTAAAGAGCTAACTGCATCCTTAGCCAAGCTGTTCCAATACAACCACAGGACTGGCATTTCCTCAATACGAAGGAAACTTGCCCAGGTTTGTCCAGTTCAACAAAAAACAGGCCAGTTCCAATCTGGCCAAATGTTGCATCATCAGTCTACTCTTAATCATCAGCAAAGTGACTAAAAGTATGGTTGACAATGCTACCAAGTGGACTTACGCATTAATAACTTATCATCCTCACAGGTGTTCAGTTGGGTTTTGCCAGGACCACTCTGCTTCAGACCTTATGACAATCATGGTTCAAACAACAGAGCTCAACCTCTGAGGTGCAGTGAGAGTGACTCCTTCTGATGTCTAGGCAGCATTTGACCAGGTATAGAAACAAGCCCCAGAAAAGTTGAAGTCAGTGGGAAGCAAGGGGGAAGCTCTATACAAAAATGATGGTTGTGATTATTGGAGGCCAATCATCTTAGCGCCCAACCATCACTGTCAGTGTTCCTCAGGGTAATGTCCTTGACTCAGCCATCCTCCCTCCATCACAAGGTCAGAAGTGGGGATGTTCATTGATGATTGCACAATCTTTAGTAAAATTCACAAATTTTAGATGCTGAAGCAGTCCATACACACAAGCAACAAGACCCAGAGAGCAATCGGGTTTGGGTTGACAAGTGGCAAGTGACATTCATGCCAAGTGCCAAGAGGGGAGTGACACAGAGTCTTAGTGGTTAGCACTGCTGCCTCACAATGCTAGGAACCCAGGTTCAAATCGCAGCCTTGGGCACCATCTGAGTGGAACACGCGCATTCTCCCCATGTCTGTGTGGCTTTCCTCCCACAGTTAAAGATGTGCAGGTTAGGTGGATTGGCAATGGGAAATGAAGGGTCACAGGGATGGGGTGTCTGTGGATGGGATGTTCTTCAGAGGATAGGTAAATGCAGGGATAGGGCCAGAGGCTAGGTCTGGTTGGGATGCTGTTTTGGGAGTCAATGTGGATGTAATGGATCGAATAGCCTTGTTCCACACTGCAGGGATTCCATGATTCAAGTAACATAAAAGTGCCAGGCAATGGCCTTGATATTTCAATATTTACCATCACTGAATCCGCCAATTCCAACATTTGGGAGTTATCATTGATGAGAAGCTTAATTGATTCAGCCAAATAAATACAGTGACTATAAAGGCAGGTGCGTTAATAACATTCAAAAGGGAGACGTTTTGAGTGTGAAAGGGGAAGTATAGTGGAATGGGACTAATTGGATCGCACATTCGACAGGCACAATGGCCTGAATTGCCTCATTATGTCAGGGCTTGTATGAACATGCGTCTGAAACAGGAGCAGGAATAGATAGTCGAACCTGCTCTGCCATTCAATAACATCATAGCTGATCAATTTGTGTTTCGAACTCCACATTCCCACCTACCCCTGGTAACCTTTGATCTCCTTGCCTTGTCAGCATGTGCATGTAAGTCTATGTGCACGTTTATGTATGTGTGTCTCTACGTGTGTGCATGCATATGTCTGTATGCACATATTTCTGCAGGCATTTGTATGTGTGTGCCTACATGTTTCTTTGTGTGAGGTTTATATTAATCCAGCCATGGGGCTGGAGCAATTATGTAACTGGGACATTTATACAAGTGAATAGTTATTTTTAAAAAGCTCATCGGCAAACTCAGCTAGTCTCTGTGGTTCCAGTATGTCCGGGGGACCCCCAACAGGCGGGATTGTGAAAACAGCGCGACACCTGTCTTCAGCCCTCAAAGGTGAAAGGTCTCTTTCTCATTTTGATGCATGCAGTCTCACGGTTTAACTGTGATTGCTACATGGGAAGACTGTCAGTGGCTGATGATGGGAGAGAGTTGACTGGCTCTGCAGCAGGTGGGGGGTGGGAAGTCAAGGTACATATCAGATATCAATAAGGTTGAAAACTATCTACAAGATGTCTGAAGGAGAAATGAATGAAAGCAAAGGGATAGAGACCAAAAATCAGCTGAAGTGTCAATTTCATTGAGTTTCAAGAGGATTTCTCTCGGCGAGGCTGAGCTTATTTTCTCGCTACATTGTTACAAAGCCGCCTCATCAATTACCGCAGCCTGTCCCTGTGGCGCCCCTCTGGTCCTCTACTTGCCTCAAATCTCCCTCACGGAAATACTCACCACTGCTGGGATATCCTGGGATCCCTGGTGCGGGTACAAACCTAAAAAGGCCATTGGACATACCTAGTCATGAGCTGGCCATCTACAGCTACCTTGCACAGTTGGAGACTTGTGGTA
The DNA here is from genome assembly GCF_021869965.1 of Rhincodon typus. NCBI lineage: Eukaryota > Metazoa > Chordata > Chondrichthyes > Orectolobiformes > Rhincodontidae > Rhincodon > Rhincodon typus. The sequence goes on along the minus strand of NC_063352.1, from coordinate 22,453,366 downwards.
GGGGGACAAAGGGAAATTGTCCGCCCCACTTTGCGGACAGGCATTTGGAGGTGGGAAGGAGGGGTACACAGGAGGGTGTCCTCTTGCCTGTCCACCAGCACAGGTGGCCACGGCACCCAGACCCTGCCAGCTTGGTCTGTGGTTACCCTCAGTGCAGTCTTCATAGTCTGGAGGAACAGCCAGCTACGCCGCAAGAGGGTCAATGACCTTCTGTGCTCTGCAAGGGTATCTGCCACCATGGTATCCCTGCTCACTCACACTCACCCTGTTTCTGCTACTCACCTACTCCAACCCTACTAAACCGGCAATGCCTTTTCTGTCACTAGGGATACGTTACCACCCTTCCTCCACCTACACCTGCACCAAGTGTCGTGTCATCCATTCACTGTCACCTCACTCAATCTCTCCCTTCCCTCATTCCAGGGGAAAGCAGCTGTATTGACTCAACAGTGGGCTCGCCTACAAGGAGGGGATATTGACCCTGTCTGGAAGATCGGGAGCAGGAATGTGGTGATGCTGAGATACCCAAAATCCTGGAGGAAGCATTGCTCATTGTTGCACGACTCTCCTATTTCGCCCACAGTGAGCGTATTATTACCATGTTATTATTCTTGCTCAGACATAGTAAGAACTGCCGATGCTGGAGTCAGAGATAACACAGTGTGAAACGTCAGCTTTTCTGCTCCTTTGACGCTGCCTGGCCTGCTGTGTTCCTCCAGCTCCACACTTTGTTATATCTACAATTCTTGCTCCCTTGTTCATGACTCATTCTCTCTCGTTTGTCTCCTTGCAGTATCAGCAGCATGAGTACAATCCCTGTGGTTGGGAGGGCAGTGCCACAAGACATGGCCTCCTCTTCCTCAGGGGAAGCACTGACAAAACTGCCTCCTGTACACTCCACCAGCTCAGATACTGACTCCCTCGATCCGGGATGTTGGCTAGATGGGAGCCGGGAGTACCTACTTGTGAGCACTTCGCTGCCACACCTCTGCAGCTGGCTGAGGAAGAACCCCACCCCCAGGACATCAGCACTCAGAGCAATGCAGGAATCTGTAATGTTGATTTGATATGCCTGGGGCTGGGAAGTAAAGATGAAGATTTAGATTAATAGGCTGGGTGGAGAGTAGGGGTAATTCAGTCTATGGGGTTAACAGGGAGGAGCTATCTACTCAGCCCCGGGCACGAGAGGACCCCATACAAATGCCCCAGGAGACACAGGAGAAGCAGGGAGGTTTCCCAAGGACTACCTGACACAGGCTGCAGCAACCTGACTGGGTGCCTTTGACTTGTAAATGTTCGGCTGCCTAAATGGACAGAGATTAGCAGCTGCCATGGACTGGCAGGTCAGGCAGTTTCAGAGTCAGAGACAGTAGGAACTGCAGATGCTGGAGAATCTGAGATAACAAGGTGTAGAGCTGGATGAACACAGCAGGCCAAGCAGCATCAGAGGAGCAGGAAGGCTGACGTTTCGGGCCTAGACCCTTAGCTGGATACGCGCACGGACCCACACTCCATCATTCCAGCCATTAGAGTTCAGCATCAACAGCAAGGGTACCGTGGGACAAGGGACCCTGACCTCACTCCAGGTGCCTGTTCCTCACAAGGAGTCTGGGTGGTACCAGTAGGCACCCACTGGGAGGAGGCAACACAGACAAATCCTCCCTTCCCCCACCACCCACCCACTCCCAACGTTTCTTTAATGTACACAGAGTGTTTGGGGCAAGGATTTGTAGTCTACACAGGTGGCTAATGCCTAACGTTCATAAAATATGCAGTACTCACTGTGGATGTCTGTATAATGCTGTTGCCCTCTGAAAGGGCCTCACACACCTCAAACTGCAACCCCCCCCCTCACAGAAGGAAACATCTTCCCCCTCCCCATTTCGGGGAAGCAGCCATTTTCATCTCCATTGTGCTTGTTATTCACAGCTAGATGGAAGGCAACAGCACCTGCTCCACAAACAGCCAATCTCAGCCTCAGATTTTCACTGCTGCTGAGGAATACTTAAACGGACACATTCCGTTCGTGGTAGCTCCTCCCTGTTAACCCCATAGACTATGAATTACCCCTAGTCTCCACCCAGCCTATTAATCTAAATCTTCATCTTTACTTCCTAGTCCCAGGCATATCAAATCAACATTACAGATCTAGTATCCCACTGTTCCCGATGGAAGGCAGGGTGCTGTTTACAGGCAATGACACCCCCACCCCATTCCTTACATTCCCTCACACAACCCCCTCATGGACCCTTCTTATACATTCCTCCTTTGACCACTTCCGACAACTTCACAGTTATAACCCGTCTGTATCCTAGCTCTCTGACTCTAATCCCCACAATTAAATTCCCCAGCTTCCTCCAGTAACTGGCCCCTGGTAACCAGCCCTCTTGACTTTTGGCCTGCAGGACTGACAATGGTCCACCCCATGGAGTGACTTAGCCAGGCAGCCCTGAGCAGTGAGTGCACAGACCCTGATTGATACCTGTACAGCCTCCCAACTGTACAGCAATGGCTTGGGCTGGATGCACAAGACCTATGGGCTGACTATGACCCTCTCCCCAGACTGTAATGATATGGACTCCACCACCCTGCCCACCAAACCGGGCCTTCTTGAGTGGTTGACTGGCTGTGGCCAAGCCTCTGGACTGATATTGAAGACTGTCTTTGACTTACCTAACTTTAACCCTAACTCTAACCTTAACTAACCCTAACCCTAACTAACCCTAACCCTTTTGCTGTAACCCTTTGCCTGAAGGGTGTCTCCCTTGACTTGACTGAGGACCACTCCCCTTAGACTTTGAGACGAGGCCATTTGCTTGCAGCACATGCAGTGTGTCTGACAAATACATGGCTGGTGCATGGTAGGGCTGTGAGATTGACATGGCACTGTGTCAAACAGCAACATGCCCATCCATTGACTGATAACTGCTGATGAGTTTTGTGTCTACACTAATTAGCAAGGCAAGACAGAATACTGTGAGTCTTTAAGATCAGGCTGAGGGGGTAAAGCACAAAAAGCCAGCTAGACATAAAATGAATGAACACTAAGAGAATGATAGTAAGAACTGCTGATGCTAGAGTCAGAGATACCACAGTATGGAGCTGGAAGAATACAACAGGTCAGGCAGCATCAGACGAGCAGGGAAGTTGATGTTTGGGTCAGGACCCTTCTTCAGAAACCCTGAGATACAACCTGGTCCAGTCTGTGCACTGTCCAAATGCACACAATATCCTTGCAGCAGCAACATTGCAATGAGAGTTGCCAGTGCACTCAAATGTACAGACCTGAAGTGGAGAAGTGTACTGTAGATTGGAGATGTGTTATCATGCTGCAGTGAGGTTGGTTTGTGTCAGATGCTAACATCTATGGACATGAGATACTAATGGCACTGCCTGTAGAGTATGCCCCGAGATACTACTGACTGGTACCCAAGATGATGGTCTGGAGGAGGAAGCGGTGAGCTGGAGTCGCTAGGGACTTCATGACAGAAATTCTCGGTCTTCAGTTTCTGTTCAGATGATGGGAGGATGGGAGAGTACCATATTAATGAATGGAGCTTTATGTAATAATGAAGGATAATGAACAGCAAATTCCTGTTAATCAGCCTCTTGCTGCTCACTGGTGAGAATATCATCTTGGTGTCCAGAACCTGGTTGGAAAATGTGACTTATTGGTCCCAATGTTGAGAAGGGCCTTGCTTGACGTCACACCTAATTTTCCCAGATTTCTCACCATAACCCACGTTGTTGAGGGGCTGAGGAGATTTTGCCCATAAGAGACAGCACCTAAGAGTTTCTGTTTACAGATTAGGAGCATTTTTAAGCATAACTGTTGCATGAAGTCTATCTTCTTGAGTCAGGAGGTTGTATTCCAGAGACTTGAGAAGAGAATCCCAGCTGGCACTCCAGTGCAGTAATGAGGGAGTGCTGCCCTGTCGGAAGTACTGTCTATTGAACGTGCTACATCTACCCTTCTGGACACTGTTTGAAGCAGAGCAAAGGAATATTTACTGGTGTCCTGGCCAGTCATTACTGCTCAACCAACATCAGTTAAAAGTAGAGTCATGGAGGTCTACAGCATTGAAACAGGCCCTTCAGCTCAACTTGCCCATGCCACCCAGTTTTCACAATTAAACTAGTTCCATTTGCCTGCATTTGGGCCATATCCCTCCATACTATCCCATCCATGTACCTGTTTAAATGTTTCTCAAATGATGAAATTGTAGTCACCTCCACCACTACCTCTGGCAGCCCATTCCAGACACTCACCTCCCTGAATATAAACAAATTGCCCCCCTATCGCTCCCCTCACACCTTAAATCTATGCACTCTATTTTTAGACTTACCTACCATGGGAAAAGCTGTTGGCTATCTGCCTTAGATAACAAGGTGTAGAGCTGGATGAACACAGCAGGCCAAGCAGCATCAGACGAGCAGGAAGGCTGACGTTTCAGGCCTAGACCCTTCTTCAGAAATGGGGGAGGGGAAGGGGGTTCTGAAATAAATAGTGAGAGAGGGGGAGGTGGATAGAAGATGGATAGAGGAGAAGATAGGTGGAGAGAAGACAGACAGGTCAAAGAGGCGGGGATGGAGCCAGTAGAGGTGAGTGTAGGTGGGGAGGCAGGGAGGAGATAGGTCAGTTCAGGGAAGATGGACAGGTCAAGGGGACAGGATGAGGTTAGTAGGTAGGAGATGGGGGTGCTAGGATGCAGACGGGTTATAACTGTGAAGTTGTCGGAAGTGGTCAAAGGAGGAATGTATAAGAAGGGTCCATGAGGGGGTTGTGGCTTGGGGTGGGAGGAGGGTATAGGTGGGAGGAAGGACAGGTTAGGGAGGCGGGGACGAGCTGGGCTGGTTTTGGGATGCAATAGGGGGAGGGAAGATTTTGAAGCTTGTGAAGTACTGCATCCACTGTTCCCGTTGTGGCCTCCTCTACATTGGGGAAACCAAGCAGAGGCTTGGGGACCGCTTTGCAGAACACCTACGCTCGGTTCGCACTAAACAACTGCACCTCCCAGTCGCGAACCATTTCAACTCCCCCTCCCATTCCTCAGACGACATGTCCATCCTGGGCCTCCTGCAGTGCCACAATGATGCTACCCGAAGGTTGCAGGAACAGCAACTCTTATTCCGTTTGGGAACCCTGCAGCCCAATGGTATCAATGTGGACTTCACAAGCTTCAAAATCTCCCCTCCCCCTACCGCATCCCAAAACTAGCCCAGCTTGTCCCCGCCTCCCTAACCTGTTCTTCGTCCCACCTATCCCCTCCTCCCACTTCAAGCCGCACTGCCATCTCCTACCAACTAACCTCATCCCGCCCCCTTGACCTGTCCGTCCTCCCTGGACTGACCTATCTCCTCCCTACCTCCCCATCGACACTCACCTTTACTGGCTCCATCCTCGCCTCTTTGACCTGTCTGTCTTCTCTCCACCTATCTTCTCCTCTATCCATCTTCTATCCGCCTCCTCCTCTCTCCCTATTTATTTCAGAACCCCCTTCCCCTCCCCCATTTCTGAAGAAGGGTCTAGGCCCGAAACGTCAGCCTTTCTGCTCCTCTGATGCTGCTTGGCCTGCTGTGTTCATCCAGCGCTACACCTTGTTATCTCAGATTCTCCAGCATCTGCAGATCCTGCCATCTGTGAGGCTATCTGCCTTATTTATGTCTCTCATGATTTTATAGACCTCTATAAGGTCACCCCCCAGTCTTCTGCACTCCAGGGAAAAAAGTCCCAGCCTATCCAAACTCTTCTTATAACTCAAACCTTCCAGTCCAGGTAGCATCCCAGTAAATGTTTTCTGCACTCTTTCTAGTTTAATAATGTCCTTTCTACAGTGGGGCGACTATAACTGCACGCAGTATTCCAAATCATTTAATTGATTGCTGCTTGTGAGAGTTTGCTGAGGGATCAGATGGCTGCTGCCATTCCTACATTCCAACAGATGACTCACTTCAGAAAGACCTTCCTTGGCTGTGTAGTGCTTTAGATTGTCTCAATATTGTAAGAGGTGCTGCAGAACTGCAAGGCTTGACTTTGGTGCAACAAGGAATGTTAAATTCTCGGAGACTGGAGTTAAGGTCCATAATGAGGATGTTCTTGAAGATTTGGAGCTACACTGGAGACTCAATTGGAGGTCACCGTGGGTAATTATGGACTTGAGCAAAGGTCTGACCAGAAATCTCAGGCTAAGATTGAAAGTTAATATAATAAATGCTTAATGTTTCACTTTATGAAACTGTGCTGACTTGCCTTGATTATTGCTACAAAAAGCCTTCCAAGCCCAGTGCTTGCTGTCAGTTTGCTGGTGTATTTTACCTGGTTGACAAGGATTTAATGTTCCTAATGAATATATGAAAACACCTTCAAAGGCTGGGCTAATACAAACAGAAAGAGGCAGTGAAGGAAAAGACAGCTGACAGCAGAGGACTGATTGCACCAGGGATGTTTACTGTGAAGTCTCGTACATAGTTACGTTTGGAGTGTAATTGCACAAGATCAGCAAAAAAACGCCCACACTGCCAGTTAATCAATTAGAGGCTGAGTGAAAAGCTTTCCAAAACTCCTTAGTGCACATGGGCAGGAAAGTGAAAGGTAGGGGGCAGAGAGTAGTAGGAGTAGGAGGAAAGCCCAGATTCAGATGGACTCAGTGGGTCATTACATGAAGAAGGATCCACATGGGGAGATTTCATGTCCTCGTCTATAATCCCAACATTTTTCTGCTTTTGCTCCAATCCTGACTAGGTCAGCGGCCCCACCAACACATGATCAATGCACATGTGAGATCAGCTTCCTGCAAGACCCATAGTCCTTGAAAAGGTGCATGTCATACTGAAGAGGCCGGAACTGAGAGGTTATAATTAATGGGAAAGATGGAATAGACTGTTGGCATGACTGTGTAATTATAATATAAATTTTGCGAAGAAGCTGATCTGAGTTTTTAGAAGGAACATGATATTTTAGAAAATGTTCCCAGAGGTCATGTGATTGCTTTGTTGATTCACTGCAGACAAATATCAAACTGATGTGCTATCTCAATCATAAAAAGAGAACATTAACCCTTAGAAAACCCAATTGTTGAAAAGTGTGAGGAAATGTAAGCTTCTATGAAATGCCAAGCCTAGATTGTGTGTGCACGCCTCTGGAATGGGATTATGAACAAAGAATTGTCAGATTCTGAGGATTATTGAAAGTAATTTGACTGAACCAGAAACCCTGAACTAATAAGACAATATTAGTGAGTTCATATCCCACCATGACAATTTTAGAATTTGAATTTGAGATAAATTTTAGCCACACCTTGGGTGAGATTGTTGAAGCAAATATGGTTACAGAAGGATACTCCAAATTGTTGATCTCCTGGGTGAGGAGAGATGAACTGACTCCCTTTATTTAAAATTTACCCACCCCCTTAGTCGGTCACAGCAAGATTAGTTTACAAAACCATTCCCCCATTATGATGCCTTTCTTCCAGGTCAGATTTTTTTTTGTTATAAAAGGACCCAATTTAACCAGGCTTTCTTCATTATCAAGAGTACATTTATTAGATAATGAAAGGAGAATGCAGCACACGTACAGATTAAAAATAAGAAATTAGTCCAAAACAAACAGTTATATAAAAGATATATGGATCAGTATTTCTGCATGGTTTGTGAAGAGTAGATTATGGAAGTTGATAGTTGAGCATTGATTTTGGAATTCTTAGCTTTTCTAGTTAGTTGAAATCCTTTTGTTTTGTTTCCTTTCATGGTGGTAGGCTGGCAGCACTCAGAGAAGAGAATCCATCAGTTGCTCTGTTTCTTCTTAACTTGATTGCTAGTGGGCTTCAAGCAAGCAGTACAAGAGATTGCTTTTACCTGAAGTGTAGGGGGATTACTGAATGGTTTTGCGATTGTGACTTTTGCAGAACACGAGCACTCGCACCCAGGCCAGTACGACTTCTTCCGCTTGCATACCTTCTTCCACTAGTATACACAGACCAGGGTTGCAGTTGGCTTTTAACACGCATATGTATTCCTGGAAAGACAAACCATGTTGGGAAAAGGTAGCTTTCTGCTGAAGAGGTGGGGAGGTGGTAGGGAATAGTTAAACCTCTCATTATCTCTTCCTATTATGTATCTCTCTCTCTCTCTTTCTGTTTCCCTGGCAATTTACATCCACAGTCTTTCTTTGTCTGGAGCAGTTGTCTTTTAAAAAACACATTTTAGAATTAAAAGTAGAAAAATAAATGTCCTTAGTTCTTTGGCGTTGTGATTCATCATCCTGATAATAAACAATATGGAAATAAAATTCCCATTATCAGTGGGTGTGAAGCTGCCAATCATAAAGACTGTGTTGATAAATGTCTATTTATGGGAAGGAGGGTCTACCTGATCTGAGCTTGTATGTGATTCTAGCCTCACACCAACATGGTTAACCCTCAGCTTCTTCTTGAAATGGCCCAATGAACCACTGAGTTATATCAGAACCACTACCTGCAATTAAAGTACAAAGTGCAACACTATCTCCTCAGCAGAACAAAGGCTAGCAAATGAAGCCCACATCCTGAGAATTATTTATTCCAATTTAAACAGTTGCATTTATTTAGTCACTGGGTTGGTTTGACCAAGACCAGTTCTCCCCTGCTCATCAATGTTGTCAGAAGGAAAATAACAAAATCTACCTCTGAATCTATGTGAAGCTGACTCTCAGCAAGTGACTAATGATGTCATAGTCTAACTTACAATTACGTGCCACTATTCCTTTTATGTTTCTTTCCATGTTAGATGCATAAGACACAAATTATCCTTCTTTTTGTTGGGTAAGGGGAAAAGTGTGTAATAGCCAAGTCAATAAAGTTAAGGTACAAATTGAGCATGATCTGATTGAATGGCAGAATAACCTTGAAGGGGCTGATTGGCCTACTCATGTTCTGATGCCACTTTCTAAAATAGTCCTTTCTGTACAATCTGAAACAGGCCACCTTTCCCATGCATTTGGACACAGTTTACAATGGTCAGAGCCATATTTATACTCTAATAGGGAGACCCACAGAATGTTTTTAGGGACTGTCACAAGCCTTTTGCTGAAGGTGGGGATGGCAACCCACAATCAGATCAAAGTGTCTGGGTGTCAGCCAGGGATTTAGAACTGGAGTTCCAATCTGTATTTGCAGGTCTGTGTGGGGAAGGAGTTCAAACCCTGCACCTACTGACTCAGCAGATGGGTATAGTGAGTAACATGCCAAAGGATCAGATGATAAACTCCCCTATTAAACCAAAGGCTCTCGATCACTTCCACTGTGATAGCTTTCCTTCATTTAGATCCTGTTATCCAGGGAGTGGTTATCCTGTGGAATTGTTACCACTTGGAGCAGTTGAGGATGCTGCTTGGCCTGCTGTGTTCATCCAGCCCTGCACCTTGTTGTCTCGGATTCTCCAGCATCTGCAGTTCCTACTATCTCTGATTCGAACTTAAGGCAGGGATAGATTTTGCATAACAGAGAAAAGGTGACAAGGATATGCTAATAGACTTAAATAAAGTGGGAGGAAGCTTTGCAGCAGCATAAAAGACTGGCAAGAGACTGTGATACTAGAGATTGCAACTCTGAGAGACTGCGATGCTCAGGGTGCCATTGGCAGAAGCATGAGATCAGTTGTCCTCTCACTTTCTTACTTGGAGACAGCTAGGAAAGAATAGAAAGATCTCAGTAAGAAGAGTATTGCTCACCCTCTCTATTGAAGTTAAAGTTGCTTTTTGACCCATTTGCTATAATGTCTAACATATAGTAACAAAAAAGTGACTCCTGTATTGTCCAAAAACAACTTTATTAGATGCTTTCCTTGTGTCAGAGAAACACATTATGACACACGAGATCATTGTTGAAAGTGAAATCTCAGGGTTGAATAGAACGATCAATTTGCAATGACTGTGTTCTGGTGTCTGTCAAGATCCAAATAGTTCTGAGTAGTCAGTCAGTCACAAAGACCTAAAACCGACAGACCTCACAAAATTTCAATATACATTCACTTTGTAAAAGGCTTGTAATGAAACAATCTTCGTGTTTTCTTGTAGGGAAATAGATTTTCATTCACTGTGACACACTGCCTCAGCCTGTCAGTCTCTAAGCATCACTCCTTCTCCTGATTGAACATTTTCAAGGCGTCTGCAGCATATTCAAATTTCAACCCTCTATCATGATGCCAAACATCAAAGTGTTGCAAAATTAATTTTATTTCCTTTCTTGTCTGTATTCCTGGTAACTCAGTCTTTCTTGTTCCTTGGTTTTATAGATGTTCAGCACAGATATTAAATTGGATGGACAATTATTTCTGATTCTCAGCAGTCAATGGAAAATCTCCTGCTTTTTCACTCTGTTCTCTAACGTGGAACATGTTTACTGTTTGGCTAAAGACAGCACACTGTTGAAGCAATCGGGAATGCAGAACAGGTGAATAAGTAAGTAGATGAAAAGGAAAAGGATATCAGTGTGGTTACAGAATATGAGTTAGAAATTGCCGAGAGTAGTTAGTATGTGGAACTTTTGACAACAAAGAATTATTGAGAGGGATAGCTTTGAAGCATTTAAGAGGAAGCTGCATGAGCGAGAAAGACATAAAGGTTACGTGGAGAGAAAACCAGAGTTTGTATGTCAAGACCAGTGACCCTTCAAGGCAAACAGGATCCACTATTGGACAAGATCACTCCACCAAAACTGTGGCCTCTGGGAGTGCACCTGGACACAGTGGGAGGAAAAGGGAATAGGAAACCTTCTGAGAGCACCATGGCTGACATTCATTATAAATAGATTATTAGATATGCAAATACATTTGCCATTTAAATCATCACTTGCCTGATTGTCTGTCATTTTAGCTGAAGGATGAAGATTCAAGGGACAGCAGCTACTCTTTAGAGCGCCATATGATGTTAAATCCTTTGCTGAAGGAGTGCTACACTTTCTCTGTATCTGAGCATCAGAAGTTATGAGGCCTTTCAACAACTGTTAACTTTGGAAAAGTAAAGAAGCAGCAATAAAAAAAACAGTGCTTGCTTTTGGGATTAAACAGTGATTGAAGCAGCAACAGATTTATAGTCAACGAATAATAATTTAACCCAGTTTAGATCTATTGGAAGCAGATTTCAATTCAGTCATTCCTGACTTGTTGTGCCCAACGCTGCACCACACTATCATGATAATACTGATATTCTTCCTGCTCAATGTCTTCATCTTCATCCCCAGAAGATTGCTGCTGCTTTCCTAGCTCTTCAGTATCCAGAAACCCCTCATTACCTGCTCCAATTGTGCAGAGAACAGCATGCAAGGATTATGCAGCAATTTACTGTCTATAGGTCCTGATATTGAATGCCTGGATGCATGACCGTAAAGTACCTCAGCAGAAAATGAGTTGCTTGTCCTCATTGTTGCTTCGTTGGAACATTACAGAGGCCCAGGATTGAAACATTAGTATGAGAGCAAGGTTGTTCATTGAAATGGCTAGCAACTAGAAGGTCAGCATTATTACTACGAAGGAGTGAAAGTGTTCCATAAAGCAGTCACTCCATCTGGATGTTACCAACGTAAAGGCAATTGCATTGTGAGCAGGGAATACAGTAAACTTGATTGAAAAAAGTACAAGCAAAATGCTGCTTCACCTGGAGGCTGTGTTTGGAGCCTTGGACAATGTGGAGGAGGAGGTAAATCAGCAAACATTCCCTGCTCAACACTGCTCCACAGCCATGTCTTGGTTACTTTGTTCTTAGCAGAAAAGATCCGCCCATTATCCTCAGCACCAGATAGCCTTCATTCCAGTTTTAAAGGAAGTGAGTAAAAACATTGTAGATGCCCTACAGTTAGGCCCAGACCCTGATCTAGATTCCCTGTATTATTACAGTTCCAGATAGGATACCCCAAATTATCAAGCTTCAGGCTGAGGAGGGATGAACTGGCTTCCCCTTTCTATTCATCCAGAAATGAAAATTGAAAATGTTCAGATGACTAGGATGATTCAGAATGGATTAGAACAGGTCAGCTAATGCCGCATGTAGCTGATCGACAAGGTAATATTATATTAGGTGTTAAATGTTATTTGGGTGGATCTCCAGAAGACAGTTCATAAAATCACTACCAAATGACTGTTAGCTAAAGTTGAAAGTCATGGATTGGTGAGGAAATTGGCTGAGTTGCCAATTAGGGATAACAAACAGTTACACTCATTGGCAGGATGTGGTGGCTGGTGATCCACAAGAATCTGCAAAAGTTGATCATATTTAAACAATGAAATCAAATGCCATGCATCCTGATGGCCAAAGATGGGTAACATTGTATGTTGTGTAGACAGAAGTATAAAACTATGAAGAGAAAGTAATTGATTAAGTGAATGGACAAAGCCACAGTAAATCGATTTCAATGTAGACAAACATAAGTTCGTGTATTTTAGACCTAAAAAAGACTGTGACAGAATAGTATCTAAAGGGTGAAGAGCTAGAAACTGGAAGCCCAAAGAGACTTGATGTTCAGCTATAATCACATTAAAATGTCTTGAATAGGTACAGAGTCTGACCTATTAGCTCTGGAATTACAAAATATTTCTATGTACAATAGATGGTAGGAGGGTGAAGTTCTCTTGCACAAAGATCAAATCAATAATACCAGATCAATTATTCATCTTAAACTTGAGATTGACAGATTTTTGTCAATTAAAAGCATTAGCAAAAAGCAGCTTCAGTGGAACATGGAGTTAGATGCCGGATCAACCATCATCTCAATGAATGGTTACAGGCACATGGGGTTAAATGGACTCCTCTAAATCCCTACATGCTTATTTCTGATGTTTTGGATAAACTCAATGCATGATTTTCACCATGAACAGAAAGAACCTCCAATGTAGTAAAAAAAATTCAGAAGAAGTCAGGAATCCCAAAGTCCTGGCCCCAAGCTTGGCATTTCTCATTTCTGGAGGGATAGGATGTGGAGTGGGCCAAGATTTGTGTATATAAATTTCTGAGAGGCAGCGTCCCATTCCCCCTCCACTGAAATCAGAGTTTGGTGTCTGGAACCTGATGTGAACAGATTAGACCAGTGTGAGTACATTTCCATTGTAGAGACAGAATACTGCTTTGGTGAGCTGAGGTAACTGTGCAGGTATGGACACAGAGCAACTCAGAAATGGGAGTCAGGAATCATCTGGGGAGGTCTCAGCTATCCTTTGGAAGTGAAAATCAGGGATTCCTTTTGCTGGGGTGTGGGGTTCAAGAGTCCCTGTTAAGATTACAAGGTGTAGGGCTGGATGAACACAGCAGGCCAAGCAGCATCAGAGGAGCAGGAAGGCTGATGTTTCGGGCCTAGA
>NC_063352.1:22397997-22439643 GCF_021869965.1 Rhincodon typus | reverse complement strand
TGGCCTGCTGTGTTCATCCAGCTCTACACCTTGTTATCTCAGATTCTCCAGCATCTGCAGTTCCTACTATCTCTGAAACAATTTTAACCCCACTGCGAAGCCTCTTCTAAGGATGCCTACCCTGAAGAAACTACCCTCTTCCCTCCGGAAAAAGATTTTCTGAAGAAGGGTCAAGGCCCAAAACGTCAGCCTTCCTGCTCCTCTGATGCTGCTTGGCCTGCTGTGTTCATCCAGTTCTACACCTTGTTATCTCAGATTCTCCAGCATCTGCAGTTCCTACTATCCCTGTTAAGATTGATAACTGTGGAAGTGTGCCTGTACTGAATGATATATTAATGAAAATTTCATTTTCATAATGAGATGCCTATTGATGGACAGCAGCAACTGCTTATTGAATGAAAATATTTGTTGGCATAACAGATCAAACACTTAAGGGAAATTGTTCGTTTACATGAGGGATTAATTGAAGCAATTTTGCTGAATTGGCTGATTTTTGTATCAATGAGAATGTGCTTCTTTCAATAGTGACATCATCAAGAGACTGACCTTTTTTTTCTGTCAGTTTGCCTCCAAAATTATATCCATGTCAGATAATAAGTGGTTTAGCATGGAGATGGAAGGGCAAAGGGTGGCATTTAATAGTTTAATCTTTATTGTTAAACTTTGAATACAGTTCTGGAGCCCTGAGTCAGGCTTTCCACCTGGCCTACCTTAGGAACTGGCAGCCTCTTACTCTCTCATTTAGTTGTCTCAGCCATCCAGGCTCCTCCCCTGCCCCCCATGCACACCACCCGAGAATGATTTCTTTCAAAATCTTCTGAAGAAAGGCCCTGACCCGAAACGCCAACTTTCCTGATGCTGCTTGGCCTGCTGTGTCCCTCTAGCTCCACACTGTGTTATCCCTGACTCCAGCATCTGCAGTTCTTACTTCTCTCAGAAATGACACAGCCCTTTTTTAAAGGTCATGAGCTTGAAAATGGGATTTCTCCTGACGCTGTGTACTAACAGGGGCCTCATTGTCTACTGCCTTGCATCTTTAACTTGGCATTTTAAATTAGAAAAACTGATGAAGGACCAAGCCCAATGGCCAGGAAGACACCATAGCTGAAAGGGAGGGGATCTGGCAAAATGGGGATAGATTCCACAATCACAGCTGAGGAGAGACTGAGCTTGGGCTTTGGCATTTGAAGATCTATGTTGTCCCAGTGTGACCCTCTCCATTTAGATAATGAGATCTGAACTGCACATAGAAGCAGCTATTAGTTGTATGAAGCTTGGGTTGAATGAACAGAAGGCATCTGTTTCCGCTCCTGAGGAAGAGTGTAGATACTCTGATAAGCATCAATGTCATTGAAGTAAAGATGCAAGGCAATGGAAGAATTATGGAGTTCAAAGTCTACAGCTAGACTTTGTGTATTCTGTTTGTGTCAGCCATTGCTCTTCACGAGTTTCCCTTTCGAAGCCACAATGCTCTCGATGAGTAAACTGAATAGACGATGTTTTACCCAGTGCCCTTCAATCACAGGCTGAAACCAGAAACTGGGAAATCTCGCATGAAAGCCCAGGTCAGCATCTGTATCTGTAAAAATCTATACCTGTCGGCACCCATTCTGCTACCGAATAGTGATATCAAACTCAGATTAGGAACTCACTATATGGAGAACTGGGAGGAGCCAAACCTCAGTAATACACATGATATTGTCTAAAGCCAGGTCTTACTCCTTATGCAGATCCAGTTCCGGTGCATGAGAGTTTGCCCAGAAGCATAGAGGAATCAGAGGATAGTTTATGAACCATGAGCTTACTGGTGACTGTATAATCAGTTCGTCTCACTCCAGATTGGGGTTCAAATCAGATGAATGATGTCCTGGACATTTTCTCAACATCAAGCAATGTGAAGCTCAATAATCGCTATGGGAACCCATTGAATTTTCTTTTATCCCAATCAACCCTTCAAGACATTGACCCTCAATGAAGTCTATGATCTGTCTAATGATGCTCAGCACGTTGGTAATGTTACTATTTTATATTCTGGGATTGTCATATATTGTCCAATTGCTAGCTTGCTAATCTACATGTTAACTAACCAATCAATGGTTAAAATCTGTTAGAGCAGTGGATTCAGAAAGACAGAAGCGTAAGTATTTAAACTCCACAGCACGAAGCCTGTTTGTCATTTCTTTAACAGGTCTCTTCACTGCTCATGGGCCTGGCCAGACTGACTACAATCAGGTCCAGGCAGCAGGCCGTGGAGTGGAGTCATATCTGCTGCCCTTCTACCACAGTTACATTCGTGCCCATGTGTCATTGGAAAGGGAGCACTCGATGTCCACCAATGCTCTCGATGCCTTTACAGAGAAATGGATGCCGCAGGGAATACAGTGCGTTTTCTTCCCCCGACTTTATTTTGACTTAGCCCCTTCCCATTCTCCATGCCCCTCCCTCACTTTTAATAGTTTGCATTGTTCATAATGGGCTTTGCGGGTAAATATTCAACCCGGTGTCGTACTGGTGGTAACTGATCGATAAAAATATTGTCAAAAAGTCACGATGTTGGGAAAGCCGTACGGTGGTATGTGGTAACACTTCCAGACTTTAAAAATAGGAAAAGAAAGGTCTCTTTAAAATGGTCATACAATACGACTTGCACTTATACAGCACCTTTAATGTTGTAAAATATCCCAAAACTCTGTTGACAGATACTGACTATGGTGAAGCAATTCACATCAGGAAAACACAGGGGCACACACACACATCCACACATACACGCATTGGTACGCACAAATCTGCACACTGACATCCGTACACACATCTACGTAATACACTCATGCATACATACACATACACACATCTGCACCCACACACACACAAACACACATATCCACATAAAATTTCCACACATACACATCTGCACACACTAGTCCGCACATATATCGACATACACAAATCCACGCACACAGATTTGCACACAAAAAACATCTGCACACACACATCCACATCCACACATTCACACACATATCTGCACACACAAACATTAGCATATAAACATCTGCACACACATCTGTGATTACATACAGCCACACACACTCATCTATACATACAGATCTGGACACATTCACACGCACAACACGTACAACAAAGGTGCATACTCACCCATCCACGCACGCACACACTATACGCCCCACACCCAGCCCCTCATACACATACCACTGTACACAAACACCCACACACACGTGTACACACATATCCCCGCATGTACACAAACATGTTAATGTACATGCGCACAATGTGCCAAGCTGCCAGTTGTTCATTCAAGAGACTCACAGCCAAATGTTGTTGTTTGACTATTTAAACATAGGAGGCATCACAAGCCAGCCATACCCACCTTGTCCCTTTGGACCAATTCACAAATGCTTTCCAGCAGAGGTCAGTGGATAGCAATGAATATTGTTGTCTTTACCCACTTGGGGAGCTGAAAATGTCCCTTTTAATTAAAATAAAAATGAACAGAATGTATTTGATCTAAATCAGGCAACATCACAGCACAATCCTTCTACAAAGGCAATGATACCGAATCTCATTATTCACTGCCACAACCCCTGCCTGTCCTTATTCTGTCTGCAGATGAACTTGGCTGGTACTTTAATTCATTTCTATCTTTTCCCTGGGGGCTGACTGAGAGAGAGAGAGAGAGAGAGAGGGAGAGACAGAGACAGAGAGGCAGAGACAGAGAGAAAAGAGCGAGACAGAAAGAGGGAGAGGGGGAGTCAAAGACAATTACATTTAGGAGGGGGAAAACTGCCCTCGGTGTAACAGAATGTTGCAAAAGTACTAATAAAGATGGTAATTGCTAAAAGTTGATATTACACAGAGATTTGGCAGGGAGATGTTTGAGAAGGCAGTACTTGTGTGGAATAAAACTCCCGCTGGCAGATTCTGGTTCAAATCCAGATTCTTCAGCACAGCAGGCCTCAGTTTATTCACTTGCTGTTTTTATTAAAATATGTGGGTGATCGGCAACACATGTGCCGTGTTTTTGGTAAGCATGTGTCAAGCATGCACCAAGCATGCACTAAGCATGTGTCAATTGAGTGCAGAGCGTGCAGTCAGTTTCATCGCAATGATCTCAAGATTATCCGTGGCAGGGGGAACAACAGTTGGTATCTGTACGAGCAGCAGGCAAAAAAAGGACCTGGCTTCTTAGCTGCTGCCAGCTGTCTGTTTTATGTGCCTTTTGTGCCATAGCCGCATCCCGCTGACTTCCTTTGCCATGACCAATTGCCCGTGATGGGGAAGGAGGCCCTGGTTCCATTCAGTCTGTCAGCTTTGCCTGTTTGGTCAGGCTTATTGATATTTCTCAGCTGCCAGCTGTTTTAATATGGCTCCTGCCTCGAAGCGTTAACTGGAGAGGGAATCCCACACTGCAATAACACGTGAAATGAAGAAATTCTGCCGAGGCTGCAGCTAGTAAAACATAGAGGAAGTCGCTTGATGCACTATTACGTGGTTAACTAGCAAAGAAAACGAGGAACGTCATTTAAAATCAACACCAAGTTTTTGTTTGCATTTAGATGATCAACGATTTAAAAAGGGACATAGACTAATGTTTCTCTTGCTTTCTTTTATTCAGTACTTACTTTATCATTTGTTGTTGTTCTGTGTTTAGGTGAGCATACCCGTAGACTCATAGACATTTACAGCACAGAGCGAGAACATTCAGCCCATCGTGTCTGTGCCAGTCAACGAAGATCTGACAACACTCATCCCATTTTTCACCTTTTGGCCCATTGTCCCGGAGGCCACGGACGTGCAAGTGAATACCGAACAAGCTTAAAGGTTATGAGAATTTCTGATTCAACCACACTTTCAGGCAATGAGTTCCATACTTCCACTACACGCTAGGTGAAAAAAAGAACACCTCAACTCCCCTTTTAGCTTTCTACCTCTCACATTAAACCTATGTTCTTCCTATCCACACTATCAATGCCCCTCATAATCTTACGTACTTAATTAGGTCCACTCTCAACCATCGTTGCTCCAAGGAAAACAACCCCAGCCTATCCAATCTCTTCTCATAGTTTAAATACTTAAGGCCAGGCAGCATCCGGGTGAATCTCCTCTGCACTCTCTCTCATGCAAACATATACTTCCTATAATGTAGTCCCCAGAAGTACACACAGTTTTCCACTTGTGACTTAACCAGCATTTTAAACAGTTTCAGCATTACACTCCTGCTCTTGTGTTCTGTGCCTTGTCTGATAAAGGCAAGTATTCCATAAGCTTTCTCAACCACCTTATCTACTTACCCTGCTACCTTCATGGATCTGCACTCCAAGGTCCCTTTGATCTTCAGTGATATCCAGAATGATCATGGTGTGATCCTCCTGCCCTCTCCAAGTGCATTACCTCACACTTTTCTGTGCTGACTCCTCTTTGTCATTGCTCTGCTCATCTAAGCAGTCTGTTGATATCCTGCAGTTTATGGGTATCCTCCTCAGTACTTACCACCCTGCCAAATTTTGATTCATGTGTGTGCCTCGTGATCATAGCCACTACATTTAAGTGCAAATCATTATCATACACCACAAACAGAAGCGCCCTGGCAATGAAGCCTGCAGAACCCCACTGGAAACAAACTTCGAGTTACTGAAACATCCCTCTACTGTCATTCTCTGCTTCCTGCCTCTCAGCCAGTTTTGGATACAACATGTCATGTTGTCTTGGATCCAAAGGGCTCTTACTTTCTTGGCCAATCTTCCATGAGATTCCTTATCATAAGCCTTTCTTAAGGTTCCTGAAAGACACATCAAATGCATTACGCTCATGAACACTCCAATTACCTCCCCAAAAACTTGATCAAATTTATCAAACACAACTTTCCCTTAACAAATCAACATGGACTGTAGTGATTATAATGGGTTCAGCCAGGTGGACCTCATAGAATATGAGTTCCCTGATTGGAGCTATAAACAAGAGTGTCAGAGGTTCTGTTCACTCTGAGGGCTGGTTCTGAGGAAGCCGGAGCAGTGTCAAGTCCTATACGCATGTAAATAAAGGATAACTTGTTGACGGCATACTGGCCTCTGTGGAGTTGTTTCACAGATTATCCCTTATTAATTTGTTTCTCCAAATGCAGACATATCTTGTTCCTCAGAATTATTTGTTGTAACTTCCCAACCACTGGAGTTAGACTGACAGGCTTGTGACTTCCTGATCTGTCCCTTCTTTTAACAATGGGATAATCGGAGAAAATAAGAATAAGAGAGATGGAGTAAAGGGGCTTGGAGTTACTATTGGAGTTACTATTCTCATGATCTCAAGACGTTCCAAAGCCCTTTAGAACCAATAACATATTACTGAATTGTAGACACTATTAGAGCCTCGAAAATGAGTTGGTAATAGGATAATGACAAGATAATCTGTTTTAGGCATCGGTTGAGGGATAAACATTGGAGAAAACCCCATTGTTTTCCTTTGAAACACTTCCTGGGCTTTTTAAAGCCCACTTGACAGGGAAAACGGGACATCAGTGTCACAATGCATCTGAAAGATGGCATCTCCGGCAATGCAGCACATCCTCAATAGGTGCTTAAATCTCTGGAAGAGAAAGCTGGCCTGCGATTCTGGAGACTGCTGTAAAAATTTAAATCTGATTCTATTAGCTGTATGGCAACTCCAGAACTATCAAACGCACCATTTCAAAATGATTTTGCAAAACCCTCCGGAGAGGGAGCTGGACAGGAGGAAGCTATTAATCTGTTCTGTGGGCAAATATTAGGAAAAGGCTAATTACAGAAACCAGATTGGAGCCTGTGATTATAAATGGAACCTCAGCATTAATTGTTAATACATTTCTGAATGTATGTAAAAGATGACTGCCACTGTTTAAAAGGCTTGCTTCTGCTGCCATGCAGACAAGAGGTCAGACACAGATCTTGAAGAAGATTTAGGAGTCTGTTCAATTAGATGGAATCCTGCACTTGCCCTTGCAGTATAAAAACAAGGGGCTTTAACACAATAAGAATCCCAAACTCACTTTGCCAGAATCTAGTTTTTGGACAAAGTCTTCCCAGAAATGTGGAAGGGCACTAAGGGCCAATGCCAACACATCATGATGGATGTTAAACAAATATCTTAGGTTTGTGATGTTTTAAAATGTTTCAATAAAAAGAAACACAGCAGTATTCAGTAAAGCAATTGGCCGAGTATTGAACAAAGACAGAACTGTAACCATGGGACAAACGCAGAGGATGCTGGAGAAACCCAGCAGGTCTGGCAGCCTCTGTGAAGAGAGGAAAAGGCTATAATGAAGGGACACATGGCAAAATGGAACATTGGATTCAAAATTGGCTGAGAGGCATGGAACTGAGGGTAGTTGTAGGGGGATGTCTCTGTGACTGGAAGTCTGTTTTCAGTGGTGTTCTGCAGGGTTCAGTGCTGGCACTGTTGCTGTATGTTGTGTACATTAAGGATTAGAACATAAATGTGAGGGGGTATGATCACCACAAGGTTTCTGCATCACTTGAGCCTAGTGCAAACAGCAGCTTATCCTTAACCTCCTTGTATCATGAAATTTCTATTTTTGTACATGAGTTAATTAGTAAACTCACCACATAAACTTAGTCTGATAGACCAGTTTATGTATGTTTTTGATGAGGATAGTTAAGTTGTTCTAGTGCCACGACCTCCCTAGCTCAGAAAGGTAACAATTCAAACTATGGAGTCTCATTTGTCAAGGTAGGTAATTGTTCTTAGTGATTTAAAAAGAAATGAAATACTTAGATTTTATTTTTCTTTTGTTTCTGTTTATTCTGTCTCTCATTAGCCTTATTTTCTCTCATTATTTTTATTGCTGAACCTGGTTTGTCTCAAATTCACCTTATTTTCTTATCTGTTGTTTCTCGCTTTCATTCTTTATGTTCAATTTTACGGGCTAAGGAGACAGATGGATGTTCACTAATATCCCTGATGCCCTGTAATCACCTTGAACTTCCAGAAACCTGTAGGGTGAAATATTTGTAAACAGAGGAATGAGCAAAAAAGACTGACAAATGGGGCAAGATGTCCCATTTCAGCCTGATCTGGGTCATTACATCTAGACAAGACCTTCTGTCAGAGAAAACAAAATTCAGAGAAAATCTCTCAACCCTGTGGAATCAAGGTAATGCTTGTCAACAGTAATACTTGTTCAGCAATCCCTGTAAACAGAGGCCTATTTGATTATACCATCTACAGAGTGCATACTTGTCAGGAGCAAGCAAGAAAATCTGTACTTAAATCTGGTCACCGTGACCTGGCTAAACACATACATAAAGGTGAGATAGTCAAGTTTACACCTGAAATGTCAACTTAGCACACCTAGAACAAAGAACAATACAGCACAGGAACAGGCCCTTCAGCCCTCCAAGCCTGTGCTGCCACATTTTGCCCTTCCATACTAAAACTATCTTCACTTACAGGATCCGTATCCCTCTGTTCCCTTCCTATTCATATTTCGTTGAGGTGGTTCTTGAATGCTGCTATTGTGTCTGCTTCCACCACCTCCTCTGGCAACATGTTCCAGGCACGAGCCCTTGTGTGAAAAACATGCCTCACACATCTATTTTAAACTTCCCCTCTCGCACCTTGAACCTGTGTCCCCTAATAATTGACCCCTCCACCCTGGAAAAAAGCCCCATACTTTTCACTCGATGCCATTCACAATCTTATAAGCTTCTATTAGGTCACCCCTCAATCTACTGCATTCCAGTGAAAAGAAGCGCAGTCTATCCAACCTTTCTTCATAGCTAAAATCCCCCTTACCAGGCAACATCCTGGTAAACCTTTTCTGTACCCTTTCCAAAGCATCCACATCCTTCAAGTAGTGTGGTGACCAGAACTGTACGCAATATTCCAAGTGTGGCCTGACTAAAGTTCAATAAAGCTGCAGCATAACTTGCCTATCCTTGTACTCAATGCCCCTTCCAATGAATTCAAGCAAGACCTAAGCCTTTTTTTACTACCTTATCTACCTGTGCTGCTACCTTCAGTGATCTGCGGACCTGCACACCTAGATCCCTTTGCATATCAATACTCCTGTGGGTTCTGCCATTCACTGTATGATTTTCACCTGCACTTGACCTTCCAAAATTCACCACCCCTCATTTGTCCAGATTAAACTTCAACTGCCATTTTTCTGCCCATGTCTCCAATTGACCTATAGCCTCTCCACAAATGTTAGCTGTGTTTCTGGGTGATTTCAGTACTCATCTTAGACACACCTCCTTTAACATCTTTCCCCTTTGTTCAAATTGTTATAATGCAAGCTGCAGCTCTTTGCTCAGAATGCTCCCAGCTCCTGCTCATTCCAAGGAATGAGGAGGGGTCTCAAACTTCAAGTAGGTTTCTCAGCTGAAGAAGTAATATGGCAATGTCAGTGATGAACCTAGTTTTGCCTAACACATGCCAGCTACCTTGTTCGTGATAGCAGACTCCTGCATAGCTGCACAGAGCTAAAAAGGCAAAGGGTGGCATGAACAATAATGGTACAGAGGTGATGGACTCCCCTTGTGTAATAGCAGGGCAGTGAGGACAGTTAAATGACTGAGATCTGCTTATATACAATTCCCTTGCACAATCCATTATTATTTAAGTTAATTTGATCACAGTACTGCAGCAGCAGCTCCTAAGAGGTTAACACATCTCTCAAGGTACTTTTTAATAACAGAAAGGAAATGACAGTGACTGCAGAGCTGACAGTACAACAGAGTTTCACTCAGTGGTCTCCACGAGCATTTATATTGGAGATCACTGTTTGCTGGAGTTGCCAACACTGTTCAGGCATGCCCTGAAGATTTCATCACATGACCTCAAACCACTCTGTCCATACTCTTTAGCCATTGGTCACGTTATCACATGGCTAATTAGAAAGCAGGAAAATGCCTTATAACTGATTTGATGATTCATGGTTTTCCTTCCAACAGAATTTTTTCCCAAGTCAAATATCTTTGCAACTAATAAACATGAACTTTCAAAGGAAATTAAAAGGAAGCACTTTTCTTTAATCCACCAAATGATTTTTCTCCCAGATTTGACAGCAGCAGTGTTGTGGAAATTAGAATTTCTGGACACTCTTGGAGGAACAGTACCATTTTGTCTGGAATTTTTCTTCCAACCAGAGAACTAGAGTGTTTATTGAAAGACAGGAATATTGTAAACTGCATAATACAAAGATGATTCACTGTAAGGTGCTTTGTAGATGAAATAACCGGAGTGAACTTGCGCCCCACCCCACCTTCTGATGCTTTTATAAAGAAAAAGAGCTTGTGCCTTACACAACCTCAGGATGGCTCAAAGCAATTTACAGTCATTCATTTTTTTAAAATCACAGTCACTGTTGTTATGTATGAAACATGCTCAATATGTGGTCAGGAAGCGCCTATAAAAACCAATGTGATCATAACCAGAAAATCTGCTTTTTAATAATGTTGGTTGAGGATAAATATTTGTCACGGCACAAGGGCAAATGTTCCGACTCCTTTTCATAGCACCATATGATCTTTTACATTCATTGAGAGCTAATGGGGCCTTGGTTTACATTATTGAAAATAAACTCTGAGCACTTCAAGTTAAATTCCAGCTTGTAACTCACTCCCGAGCATCCATTTTTATTCCATATGGAAACCATCAGAAACCCTCGATCAGATTCCAGCCTGGATTTCCTGGTATCCATTATTCTACACAGAGGCTATCCATCCCCTTCAATTAGAATGCAGCCTGTAGCTCACTCTTGGGACGTCCATTGTTGTTCTCCAGCATGTGTTGATTTTCTGACCATGCAGCACAGAGCTGCTCCTGTCAGAATCTCAAACTGGGAAACCATGCAGAGTGAGCTTTGAGTCCTCCATATGTGTTCCTGCCAGCCAAGGCTCTATGCTGGGAGCTTGCACTTGGAAAATTACCCCAGAAGTATAAGTGATTATACCTGCTGGATTAGATACAACCTGTAAATCTTCCCAGGTATGCATTTTTTAAATAATATAGCTGACCTGAATCCCTCAATTAGACCCTGACCTGTAACTCATTCACAGGTATCTGTTGTTCTCCGTACAAACCACCAAAATCCTTCAGTCTGCTTCCAGCCTGTACCTGACTCCTGGGTATCTGCTGTTCTACATATAAACCATTTAAACACCTCACTAAAATTCCAGATTGGAACTCACTCCTGAGCATCATCTGTTCTGTATACAAGCCACCTAACACACACTTTGATTAGTCTTCTGCTTTCAAAATATATGTGGGCATCCACTTTTCTATATGTATAAATATATATGTAAACCACTCAAACAATCGATTAGATTTCAACCTTTAAATGTGCCAACTATCTGTAATTGAGTATTTAACCGAAGTTTTAACTTTGTTTTAAAGTATATGATTCGTCCGGGACTTGCTGCGTGATTTGTTGTTGCACCTTATTATTTACTTGCCGGTTGTTTGAGTGCAGACACAGGCCTGGATGTAACGTGATGCCAGGTTCCCACATGAGACTTCTCCGAATGCCGGACTCTCTCACTTTGTTTTGTTCACTTTTGCTTTGAGACTGTTTGTTGGTGCCGTTCACTAGAAGGTGAGAAGGCTGCTGGTCTCCGATTCTCATGAACCTGGCTGACCTGTCATGTTTCGGATTGTGACGGTAGGTTTGGGTGCGGAGGGAGGCTGGGGGGATGGTGGTGTTGTTGTGTTGGAAAGTGATTCCCAGACTGTCTTCGGCTACTCGGATTGACTGATGATGTGGAGAAGCCGTTCAAGGAGCCAGACACAAGTGTCGTCCAGATGCTCGGCTTTGCTTTCGGCCCACCCTTGTGAGCCCATTACTGATAAAGGTTTTTTTTTAGTATTTTACGGTGGACACTGTTTACTGCAGTGGGGTCCTAATCACTACCCAGGGACACATTGGGCACATCTGGATGCACTTGTGAGAATCAGGGCTTGGCTGTGATGCCCCTATAGTGGAATGGCCAGCCTACTGGATAACCACGTTACTAAGACACTTGAAAGGAATGAGTCCACTGTTGCTTCAATTTTCGGTGGTACAGTGAGTAGCAGTTTCAGCTGTGAGACAAAGGATAGAGAGCTGAAGTGCCACTCCAAAAAACGTGAGCACAAAAGGATATCTAGGCTGAAACTCCCAAGTGCAGCATTTGAGGGAGTGCTGCTCTATTGGAGGTGCTGTCTTTCAAATCAGATGTTAAACGGAGGCTCTTACAGGTGGATGTAAAAAATCCCATGCTACTGTTTTGAAGAACAGCAGGGGAGTTAATTCTGCCCTTTTGCACAATGCGATTTTAATGGTTCCACTATTGGTAATTGTATCTTGGAACTTCCTCCTTATCCCTGTAAAATACTCCTTGAAACTGATCTCCAACCAAGTTTTTGGGTTGCTTATTTTGCTATATCCTCATGTGGCTCAGTGACATATTATTTGATAATTACTCCTGTAAAGTGCTTTGCAACATTATTGATTACATTAAAGGTGCAGTATAAATATAAGTTAGATGACTTACACTGGATGAATTTACCCAGTCAGCTATCTGGAGAGGTACTCTCAGCTCAATGGATAGAGACACAGCCAGAGATGAATTCAGTATTAACCAACAGGGAACAACCCAGCAAGTAGCAAGACAGTAGGCAGAAAGATAGGCTGTTCAGCCCATTGAGTCTGTTTGTCATTCGTCTCTAATCATTTACCTTAGTTCCACTTTCTCACACTATCTCCTTTTCCCTTGGTTAGTCTCCAGAAATCTATTAATTTCTGTCTTGAACCTGCTCAATGATTGAGCTTCCACAGCTCTCCACGGTTGAAAATTCCTAAGAGTTACCACCTTCTGAGTGAAGAATTTCCCCCTTATCTCAGTCTTAAACGGCTTACCCTTAATTTTGAGAGTTTGACTCCTGCTTCTAGACTTGTCATCCAAGGGAAACATGTTATCCACATCCACTCTGTAAGAGCTTTTTAAATTTCAATGAAGTTACCCACCCTTCTTCAAAAATATGGAGAATACACACTTAGTTTCCTCATCTTCTCCTTATATGCTAATTCCACCATCTGATGGATTAACCAAGTGAAGCTCTGTTGTAATGGCAAGTATAGATATTTTCTAATCAACCTGTTCAGAGATTTTTTTTATTTCAAAAATATACTCTATTCATAAAATATCTTTATATGCGTACTTAGTCACAAAACCAGTTCAGTGCTGTACAGTAGTATATTAAGAAAACAAACAAATATCGGAGTTTGATTCTATCCAGCAAACAAAACAAAGACATCTCTTACTTGTACAAGATTATATTTACATACATTTGAGGCACTGGGAGGTCTGACAACTGAATGGACCCCCATTTAACATTTGCAGCAAGACCTCAGACAGTGGTCTTTCCCCACTATGCCTTGGTGGCAGCTGCCCCAAGATTCAGTGCGTCCTTCAGCACATAGTCCTAGACCTTGGAATGTGCCAGGCTGCAACACTCAGTTGAGGTCAATTCCTTGCAAGTTTCGGGCAGACCAAAGAGCATCCTTCACCAAGTTGATGGTCCTCCAGGCGCATTCGATGTTTGTATCGGTGTGCATCTCAGCCAAGCAGACCAATATTATAACACATTTCTGGAGCAAATGAGACTTGAACTGAGACCTCCTGGTTTGGAGAGAGGAACATTGCCACACCCTTATCCTTCCTTAGATAAAGTGACCAACACTACACACAATACTCCAGTAGCAGTCACCATGGCCCTCAACAACTGCAGCAAGACAATGTTACTCCTGTATTCAAAATGACTGGCTTTTCTAAAGCAAACACTGAAAGAACAGCAATAAAGAAATTTCAGGATGATGAGCCCACAGATAGTCCACAGTAAGCAATCGATGTATTCAAAAGAAACACAGACTAGCCAGCTTAAAATACCAATCACAGTTGTGTGCATTTTAATATTCTTAGAGACTCTAAAAGTCTCATCTGGTTTAAGCCAGAGGAGTGTGAGATTTCCCTCGCACTAATTCCCCAAAGTGACCCTGTACAACTGGAAAACACCATTTCACCCAGGAAGACACCAGATCATGTTGCATCACATTTGATACTTTGTGATAGTGCAAAACCAAAATTGCCAGATGCAGGGGAGAGCTAAAGTTAGGGGTCTAGCTGGGAGCAATGGCTCTTGATTCATTACCATTTCTGAGGGATATCCCTGGAACTGAGCTGGAACTGGATTAGTTACCTACTCCATATGGGGTAGTTTGTGGGTTAGATTACATCTAAAGGCCCTTTTGCCCCGCAGCTTGTATTTTACTAATATGGAAATAAAGGAAACAGAAGCAGGAATAGGTCTTTCGGCTCATCGAGCCTGCTTTGCCATTCAACATGACCCTTAATGCCATACTCCTGCTCTCATCAGGCCCCTTCACATATTTAGCTTCTAGAAATGTATTTATTTATTTCTTCAATGTATTCAGTGTCTTCATCTCCACAGCATTCTGTGGTAGAGAATTCCATAGATTCACCACCCTCTGAGGGAAGAAAGTGATCCTCATCTCAGTCCTACATCATAGCTTGAGAGACTATGACCCCTTTGTAGAAGCCCTATTCCTCTCACCCTCTCCATCCCTGGGTAAGGGAAACAACATTTCTGTATACAGTCCCATACAGCCCTGTCAGCATGTGATGCATCTCAATGTGATTCCCTCTTGTTCTTCTAAACTACAATGAATACAAACCCAGTCAACCAAAACTCTCCTTGTATGTGAAGGCTTCTATCCAGAAATCAGTCTGGTGAACCTTCACTGCACTCCTTCTGTAGCAAGTATATCTTTCCTTAAGTAATGTGACCGAAACTGCACACAAAACTCCAGATGTGGTCTCATCAAGGCCCGATACAGATGGAATAAAACCTCCTTGTATTCAAATTGTCTTGCAGTGAAGGCCAACATACCTCACTGCTTGCTTTCCGGGACTACTGCACAAGGACACCCAAGGCCACTTTTACATCAACTTTCCCCAAATTACTTTCATTAAAATAATATAGCAGTGTTTTGTTTTTCCTACCAAAGTGGACAGCATGACTGCATCTGCCATGCATTTGCCCACTCATTTTAAATCACTTTGAAGCCTCTTTATATCCTCCTCACAAATCAGTGCCACACATCTTGGTTCTCCATTATTTATTCGACTAGATACGTCCTCAAAAAACTCCAGTAGCTTGGTCAAAGACAATTTCCCTTTCATAAATTGATGTTGACTTTGTGTAAATCTGTTGATATTTTCTAAATATTCTGTTACCACATCTTTAATATTAAACTCCAGTTTTTCTTTCCGATGGATGTTCTGCTCATTGGTATGTAACTCCTGGTTTTCTCCATCCTTCCCTTTTAAATAGTGAGGTTACATCTGCTACTGTCCGATCTACCAGGACACTTCCCAAATGAACAGGATTTTGGACTCTCCACTATTTCCGTGGCCACCGCCTTTGGAAACAAAAACAGAAATTTCTGTAGAAACTCAGCAAGTCTGGCAGCACCTGTGGAGAGAAAACAGATTAAACATTTCAAGTCCCTTGACCATTCTTCAGAGCTGATTGTAGCTAGGAAAAGGAATTGTAGCTGAAGACAGGGGTGGGAAGGAGTAGATAGGAGATGGAGCCCAGAGAGAGGGAGAACAACAGTTAGACAGACAAAGGGATAGATGATAGTATGCCAGAGAGAAAGAAAAGTTGATAATGGGACAGGGGATGTAGATTATCAGGCTTTGAGGATTTTCCTGCTTTCAGCATCATTGATTTCTCCAGCAGCACTTTTTGTACCAATACTAATTTATCATTTTTTTCAATGCCTCCTTCTAGGAGAGCCTTACTTTCTAAACATTCCTAAGAAGTTAGTGTGATTGAATCAGAGATAGTAGGAACTGCAGATGCTGGAGAATCCGAGACAACAAGGTGCAGGGCTGGATGAACACAGCAGGCCAAGCAGCATCATAGGAGCAGAAAGGCTGACGTTTCGGGCCTAGACCCTTCATCAGAAAAGGGGGAGGGGAAGGGGGTTCTGAAATAAATAGGGAGAGAGTGGGAGGCGGATAGAAGATGGATAGAGGAGAGGATAGGTGGAGAGGAAACAAACAGGTCGAAGAGGCGGCGATGGAGCCAGTAAAGGTGAGTGTAGGTAGGGAGTTAGGGAGGGGTTAGGTCAGTCTAGGGAGGACGGACAGGTCAAGGGGGCGGGATGAGGTTAGTCGGTAGGAGATGGGGGTGCGGCTTGAAGTGGGAGGAGGGGATAGGTGGGAGGAAGAACAGGTTAGGGAGGCGGGGACGAGCTGGACCGGTTTTGGGATGCGGTAGGGGGAGGGGAGATTTTGAAGCTTGTGAAATCCACATTGATACCATTGGGCTGCAGGGTTCCCAAGCGGAATATGAGTTGCTGTTCCTGCAAGGGGGAGAAAATGGAGTCCAGATAGTTGGAGATCACTCCAACCTCTCCCCCGCAGAACGTGCAGCCCTCCGCTCCCTCCGCTCCAATCCCAACCTCACCATAAAACCTGCAGACAAGGGAGGCGCAGTTGTAGTATGGCACGCTGACCTCTACATCGCCGAGGCCAGACGCCAATTCTCCGACACCTCCTCCTACCACCCCCTTGATCATGACCCCACCCCTGAGCACCAAACCATCATCTCCCAAACCATCCACAACCTCATCACCTCAGGTGACCTCCCTCCCACGGCCTCCAACCTCATCGTTCCCCAACCCCGCACCACCCGCTTCTATCTCCTTCCCAAAATCCACAAACCTGAATGCCCTGGTTGACCCATTTTCTCCGCCTGCTCCTGCCCCACCGAACTTATCTCCACCTATCTCGACTCCATTTTCTCCCCCTTGGTCCAGGAACTCCCTACCTATGTCCGTGACACCACCCACGCACTCCACCTCCTCCAGAACTTCCAATTCCCTGGTCCCCAACACCTCATCTTCACCATGGACGTCCAGTCCCTCTACACCTGCATTCCCCATGCAGATGGCCTAAAGGCCCTCCGCTTCTTCCTGTCCCGCAGACCCAACCAGTCCCCCTCCACTGACACCCTCATCCGCTTAGCCGAACTCGTCCTCACCCTCAACAACTTCTCTTTCAATTCCTCCCACTTCCTACAGACAAAGGGGGTGGCCATGGGTACCCGCATGGGCCCAAGCTACGCCTGCCTCTTTGTAGGTTATGTGGAACAATCCCTCTTCCGTACCTACACCGGTCCTAAACCCCACCTCTTCCTCCGTTACATTGATGACTGTATCGGCGCCGCCTCGTGCTCCCACGAGGAGCTCGAACAGTTCATCCACTTCACCAACACCTTCCACCCCAACCTTAAGTTTACCTGGACCATCTCGAATACCTCTCTCCCCTTCCTGGACCTCTCTGTCTCCATATCGGGCAACCACCTGGAAACCGATATTCATTTCAAGCCCACCGACTCCCACAGCTACCCAGAATACTCCTCCTCCCACCCACCTTCCTGCAAAAATGCTATCCCCTATTCCCAATTCCTTCGCCTCCGCCGCATCTGCTCCCAGGATGAGGCATTCCACTCCTGTACATCTCAGTTGTCCTCGTTTTTCAAGGACCATAACTTCCCCCCCTCAGTGGTCAAGAACACCCTCAACCGTGTCTCCCACATCTCCCGCAACTCATCCCTCACACCCCGTCCATGCAATAAGAACCAAAAAAGAATCCCCCTCGTCCTCACGTACCACCCCACCAACCTCCGGATCCAACGCATCAACCTCCGACACTTCCGCCATCTGCAATCCGAGCCCACCACCAAAGACATCTTTCCCTCCCCACCCTTATCTGCTTTCCGGAGGGACCACTCTCTCCGTGACTCCCTTGTCCGCTCCACACTCCCCTCCAGCCCCACCACACCCGGCACTTTTCCCTGCAACCGCAGGAAGTGCTACACCTGCCCCCATACCTCCTCCCTCACCCCCATCCCAGGCCCCAAGAAGACTTTCCACATCAAGCAGATGTTCACCTGCACATCTGCCAATGTGGTATACTGCATCCGCTGTACCCGGTGTGGCTTCCTCTCCATCAGGGAAACCAAGCGGAGGCTTGGTGACTGCTTTGCAGAACACCTACGCTCGGTTCGCAATAAACAACTGCAGCTCCCAGTCGCGAACCATTTCAACTCCCCCTTCCATTCCTCAGACGATATGTCCATCCTGGGCCTCCTGCAGTGCCACAACGATGCCACCCGAAGGTTGCAGGAACAGCAACTCATATTCTGCTTGGGAACCCTGCAGCCCAATGGTATCAATGTGGATTTCACAAGCTTCAAAATCTCCCCTCCCCCTACCGCATCCCAAAACCAGTCCAGCTCATCCCCGCCTCCCTAACCTGTTCTTCGTCCCACCTATCCCCTCCTCCCACTTCAAGCCGCACCCCCATCTCCTACCGACTAACCTCATCCCGCCCCCTTGACCTGTCCGTCCTCCCTGGACTGACCTATCCCCTTCCTAACTCCCCACCTACACTCACCTTTACTGGCTGCATCCCCGCCTCTTCGACCTGTTTGTTTCCTCTCCACCTATCCTCTCCTCTATCCATCTTCTATCCGCCTCCCACTCTCTCCCTATTTATTTCAGAACCCCCTTCCCCTCCCCCTTTTCTGATGAAGGGTCTAGGCCCAAAACGTCAGCCTTTCTGCTCCTATGATGCTGCTTGGCCTGCTGTGTTCATCCAGCCCTGCACCTTGTTGTCTAAGAAGTTAGTGTGTTTTCTTCTATGAGGACAAAATTAAAATAGCTGTTCATTTTTCTGCTATTTCCTTGTTCTCCATTATCAATTCTCCCATTTCAGATTGTAAAGGGTTTACATAGTCTGCACTGATCCTTTTCTTTTTCCATGCTTATGAAAGCTCTTACAGATCACTTCTATGTTCCTTGCAAGTTTACTCTCATATTCTACTTTTCTTCTCTTAATCAATCTCTTGGTTTTCCTTTGCTGAGTTCTAACTTGTTCCTAATCTTCAGTCTTGCCTCTCTGGATCTAATGGAGGCAGAAGTGCTATTGACTAGCAATCTAGAATCCCAGGTCAATGTTTTGGGGACCTGGGTTTGAATCCCTCCATGGCAGATGGTGAAATTTGGATTCAATACAACCTGGAATAAAAAGCTAGTCTAATGCCAACCATGAAACCACTGTCAATCATTGGGGAAAAGTCCATCTGTTTCAGTACTGTCCTTACCTGGTCTGGCCTCCATGTGACTCCAAACCCATCGAAATACGATTGATCCTTAACTGCCTTCTGGGCAATTAGTGATAAACAATAAATACTGGCCCAGCCAGTGATGCGACATCCTGTGAGCAAATTTTAAAAAAGGACAATCCTTAATTTCTTTTGTCAGCCATGGTCGAGGCACTTTTTTTCTGTAGTGTTCTTTCAAGTGAAAGGAATGTATAACTGCTGCTGTGCATGCATTTGTTCCTTAAATATTAACCATTACCTGTCCTATGTCTTGCCTTTTAATGAATTTACCCAGTATATTCCAACCATCCCATAGAATCCCTACAGTGTGGAAGCAGGCCATTTAGCCCATTGAGTCCACTCTGGCCCTCCAAAGGACATCCCATGTAGATTCAAGCCACCACCCTATCCCTACATTTCCCATGGCTAATCCACCTATCCTACATACTATGGGCAACATAGCATAGCAAATCTACTTAACCTGGTCATCTTTGGACAGAAACCAGAGCACCCAGAGAAAACCCACTCAGACATGGGGAGAATATGCAAAGTCACCTGAGGGTGGAACTGAACCTGGGTCAGTGACAGTATGAGGCAGCAGTGCTAACCACTGAGCCACCATGCTGCCCTAACTCATCCCTCATACCTTCATAATTTCCTTTGACTAGATTTAGGACCCAAGTTTCAGATTGAATTATTTCCCTGTCCATCATGTTATGGTCAATTTTTCCCTAAAAGACCTCACACAACAAAATTATTAATAAACTCCTTCTTATTACACAAAACCAAATCTAGGATAGCCTGTTCCCTATTTGGTTCCTCAATGTACTGGTCTAAGAAACCATCTTGTACCTACTCCAGGAATTTATCAACCACAATACTATTGCAAACTTGGTTTGCCCAGTCCATAAATAGATTAAAATCAGCCAGGGAACACCACCACCTCCAAGTTCCCCTCCAAGCCACTCACCATTGTGACTTGGAAATATA
This sequence comes from Rhincodon typus, assembly GCF_021869965.1. Classification (NCBI taxonomy): domain Eukaryota; kingdom Metazoa; phylum Chordata; class Chondrichthyes; order Orectolobiformes; family Rhincodontidae; genus Rhincodon; species Rhincodon typus. Next base: position 22,419,405 of record NC_063352.1, on the reverse strand, counting down.
TTGCCGTTCCTCCGCTGTCGCTGGGTCAAAATCCTGGAATTCCCTCCCTAAGGGCATTTTGGTTAACCCACAGCAGGAGGATTGCAGTGGTTTAAGAAGGCAGCTCACCACCACCCTCTGAAGGGCAACTAGGGATGGGCAAGAAATGCTGGCCAGCTCGTGATGCCCACATCCCACATACGAATAGAAAAAGAAAGGATCATTAATGCCAGAATAGTCTCAGCCGAATGCAAAGGCTGACAGCTTAATTCAGGTGATCTCTTGGTGTCAGACCCAATGATCCCTTGAGCCAAAGTCCGCAGCACCCCCACCCCCCGAAAAGTTTCACCTTCACCCCAGTGCCTCTTTAGTTTAAAACAGCAATGCAGGCATCCTGAGGTACCTCCATACTGGCACACCTCCACATTTGCCAACTTGCCTGAGCAGTGCCCATCCTTATCAGCCCATTGATCTGATATATCCAGACCCTCTGTTTGGGCATTTTGTCTCCACCAGAAAATGTAGCCTCAGAACTCAGTATAAATCCAATGTTAAAGCTTCAGTTCAATTTATGACTCAAAATATAGCATACAGAAGACAAATAAACTCTGACTACACTGAGACCTAGACAGCAATCCTCACTCAGATCTTGTTACAAAATTAGAATTAGATAAGAATAATGATCGCCTCATGGGACGTTAGCCTGCCTCTCACAAAGCCTGACAGCTGTACTGCACCATTGAGCAGAGAATTCAACAATCATCTGGGTTCAGGAGCAGAGCAAGTAAGAGTAAGACAGAGGGAGAAAAATACAGTGTCAACAATTATGTGCATTTACATAGCATTTAATGTAGCACTTTCTAACACATTTGACAGGAATATTATAAGATGTAAATTGATGTCAAGCTAATGAAGAAGAATTTAAGACACACAACCAAAGGTTTGATTAAAGACCTAGATTGTAATGAGAGTCATGAAGGAGGAGAGGGAGAAGCACAAGGAGAGGTTGAGGGAGGAATTCCATTAGCTAGGTCCCAGGCAGCTGGAGACATGGCTGCCAATACATGGGACTTAAGATTGGGGATGCTTACAATGCTAGAGCTGGAGCAGCCAGAGCAGAAATGCTAAAGGAGTGTAGGGCTGGACAAGGTCTATTGCTACCTGAGTGGATTTTCATTATCCGAGCATTTATTCACTGAGTATGTAGTTGAACTGCAGCGTTGCCTTATAGACGCTAATGAAAAGTGTATCACAATGGGACTGCATCGAATTACTGGATGGTAGTTTGGACTAAGTGCACTCTCAGATGTTGGCTGAGGAATAAATATTGTACAGAGCACTGAGGAATGGCTTCTTTGCTCTTCTTCAAAATAATGGGATGGGATCTCTTATGTCATCCTGAGATGGCAGCTGATACCTTCACTTTGCAGCTGAAGGTTAGGTGTGGAATAGTGCAATACTTTCTCAGCATTGCACTGGAGTGCATAGTAGTAATCTGCTGAAGAATAACTCCCCTGCTCATTTCTCCACACCTCACAGTGCTGAGCTTTCTCCTTTAGTTCCTCGTAAGAACCTCCCACTTTTTAACTTCAATTGGCAATAAGCAATATGTGTAGGGAAAAAGAAACCTGGGATCACAGAAGGTTGCGGTGTAGAAGGATATCATTCGGCCAATTGTACCCTCACTAACTCTTCAAATGAGCAGCATTCCCCAGTGCCAATCTCCTGGTTTCTCTTAATATCCTTGCAGATATTTTTTTCCAAATAATCATCCAACGGGTCCATGAATGCTTCAATTTGAACCTACCTTCACCATGTTTCCAGGCAGTGCATTCCATACCCCATCTACTCTGTTATGGACCAGCCCAAAAATATATTTAAAAAGTAGCTTAGATTCTAAATTTTTCTTATTTTAAAGGCATTCCATTCCAGATGCAATCCAATTGGCCAAACTACTTGACTTTAAACAAAACATACTTTACTTTTGAACTACAGTTAAAATACAGACAAAATAAAAAAAAGACAAGAATTGGCTTAACTATAACTTTCCAAATGCTTAACAAATTAACATATATATTAACTACCACTAATTAACTGTTCCAATATAGTAACATCCCATAAACACAAACTTAGCAAAGGCAAATTCAGTAAAATAGATTGTTTCACATGCAATTCTAGCAACAGGAAAAGATCTCCAGGTTTTAGCTGTAACAGAGAGGAATAAGAGCTTCCACATACAGCTTCAAGATCCCAGCAACTGCTGAATGCTAAAACTAAAAATCCTGGTTCTGTAGGAGCTTGACACCACCCATGTAGTGTGCTTCTATTATTCCATCTTTAAAAAAAAAACAAGGTGTCATAAGCTGTTTGCTTTATTGGCTTTGAGCAGATCACTCAGCACCTCTGACTCAACCTTTCTTCATAAAAAACAGGACAAAATACATCTCTTGAAGCCATAGTATTGTCACAACTTGTTTTGTAATTTTTTTTTCTCACATCACTCTTGATTCATTTCCATGTCACTTTAAATCTATGCCCTCTAGTCCTTGCTTCTTGTATGAGTGGGAACAGCTTCTCCCTATCCACTCGATCCAGCCCACTCATGATTTTGAAAACCTGATCAAATCTCCTCTTAGCCCTCTTCTCTCAACAGAAAACAGTCCCAACTTCTTCAATCTATCTTCATATCTGAAGTTACTCATCCTAGGAACCATTCTTATGTGACAATGCTGTAGCTTTAAGAGATTATTTTGTCCCGGTTTCTTTAAAGAGAGAGATTGAACGAGAGGCACCGAGCTGGCTACTGAAGACCACTTGAGCAAACAGCTTGGAAGCCCTTGGGTTTTTTTTAATACCGTTTAAATGGGTGTGGCCAGCTGTCACATATTAGGATTTGGGTTTTCAGAAGCATCAGAAGCTATTGAGGTCTCAACAGAGTTGGAAGCTTCAGTGAATGCCTCCTGGCTGCTACTCTCTCTGAATTTTCTCTTGATTTTTTTTCCCTCCTAGATGGGAGAACTGCATGTGAGAATCTGTGTCTGAATTTTCCATTTTTGCCAAGGGTGTGTTTATGAGATCTTACTATATTGGAACAGTTAATAAGTAATAGTTACTGTATCTGTTAAGTTTTCCAGTCAAGTTTAGTTATTCTAGGTTCCTCTTTCTTTGGTTGTATTTTAACTAGTGTTTAAATAAATTGTGTTTTTCTTAATGTCGAGTAATTTGACCAGTCGCATTACATCTGGAATAGGCACTCGTTTGCCTTTAAAATAAGGAAAAGTTAGGGTCTAGGCTACCTTCTTAAAATATTTTGAAGGTGTCTGCTCTGGTCCATAACATTTGTAAATCAATGCTGCACTCTCTCCACTGCATTAACATCTTGCCTATAATGTAGGGTCTACAATAGTACATAATATCCAGCTGAGGTCTAACAAGTGTCTTGTACAAGTTCAAAATCTTGGGAAGTTTACTGTTACCTTTCCCATGTGTGATGAAAGGAAGCACAAGTTCTCTTCACTTGTTCTTCTGCAATTACTACTGAAACTTTGTTGGTTCTGCCATTGGTTCATAACCCCAAGCACAAGACTCTTCCCCAGGTCTGTGTTGGGGAGACTCATAAAACAGAACATATGTCTACTCGTTAAGAATATCACTGGAGTGTCAGCCTTAACTTTTGTGCTCCGGATTCTCAGCCCCTAATCTTCTGATCAGAGGGAAAGAGTCATCGTTGACAATCCATGAAGCAAGAGGCTGTCAATGCAAGTTTTTTTTTTGAAAATATAAATGCAACACATTGGATGTCAATAAGTGTGTGAGCTCCTGTGGCATACAATAAGCCAAATAAAATGCCACTTAATGAAAAGCTAAGAGTAGCTAGGTGAAATTAGCACAGAAACCAATGACTATCATCATTATATAGCTACTGATTTAAGTGTTAATCACTCACGTGAGTACTGTCTATGAGTGTGATTCAGTGAATTTATCCTTTCTTTGACCTAAGCTTTTAAAGCTTGTATCCGTTGTTAGTTAACTAAGTACTTAACGCTCATGTGTAGAGAGGCATAAAGTCATAGATAGGAGTTAACAAAATATATATTTACAACACGTAAGAACTTCTTCGGAGTGATAAATGCGTCAAAAAATCCCAAAAGGCAGGGTACAAGCACAAAAATGGTTTAAGATCAGCCCAATATACCTTATAGGATCATAGAGAAAGGTTCACATGTTAATAGTCTGTTTTTTTATTTGAAGGGTGTGAGACTCTCGGCTTCTTTGGAAACAGAATTGATTATGGACCAGCGACCAAACTCTCCAAAGGAACGTAGGACTTTGGAGCAGGAGTATTCACTCCTTTGTACCTGCTCCACCATGTGATAAGATCTTGGCTAATCTGCCTGTGGTCTCAGATCAGAGAACAAAGACTGATAGACAAGAGAAGACCAACCTCTGTCTAGTTTTCATGCTATTATCTTGACAGTTACACAATTCTTCAGATTTTCTCCCATTCTTACCCTTCTCTGTTTGTTACTGAGACACATCTTTCTTTTCCACCAGTCACTATTGTGATGTAAAAAGTACAACAGCCAAAATGAGCTCCCTCGAGTAGCAATGTGACAATAACACATCGTCTCTTTCAATAACGTTGTTAGAGGGATGAATGTTGGCCAAATTACCAGCGTCAAATGGACAGTAAAGGCACACTGATCACAATCAGGCAACAGAAGACTGAGAATGTTGACCACTTCCCCTATCTAGTAAGTAACATTGCCAAGGTGACTGATGATTAATTTGAGGGTACTTAAGAATCAGCAAAGCATCATTGGTCTTCCAGAGCCTCCACACAATTTATGCATGAAACTCTGACTCTACATGTCCAGAATTGTACTAGTTCAACACAGAAGTGAATAGCAAAGGTGTCAGGTAATTGGATGTCAATACCAAAACTGGCAACATAAAATCTGGGACATCACTTGGTGAGACAGCTTCACCAACAAGGAAGTACGATGCAGGATATAGCTGAGGTGCCTGACGATTTTATGATGGAGAGGAGACTGAGATTGGCAGAACACATACAGATACCCCAGAGGTATACCCAACCAGCACAGCAATTGAATGGACACAGCTAGTTGGAAAAAGGAGATAGGGCTGGTCAGATAACACCTGGCAAAGTATATTTAAAGAGCAGCTTCAAAAGCAGGTCAGTACCTGGATTCAAGTAAAAGAGATTGCAATGAACAAAGGCCATTGGCAAACTCTTGCTGCCCATTGAACCACATGGGATTGGTGGAACAAAGTCTAAGTAAGTAAGACAGACCTGCCCTGTTTTGAAATAGTAGCCAAGGGATTATTTGTAATTGCTTGAACAGCCAAACAGGACTTCAACTTAACATTGCGTCCAAAAGATGGCACTTGTGACAGTGGTTCACTCCCTCAGTACCGCAGTTAGTATCACCCTGGATTATGTACTCAAGGAGCACGAAGTGGGATGTTGAACCCACAACCTCCAGACTAAGAAGCAGGAGGGCTACCAACTGAGGTAAGCTGCCACTTTAATAAGCCACTCATGTTAGAAACCACTTAGCAGACACATGACACTGCAATAGGCAGTGTCTTTTCCATAAATCAGCAGTGCTTGATGTTTGATATCTAATTATTGATGAGACATCAGTCAACTGATAAGCAGGAAGAGTGTGTGTTAAATCATTCATTTACAGCTAATTAGTTCAGAACCAACACTGTGAAACTTAGGGCTTGGTCTATTTAAGCTCAGTATCACTTTCAGCCTTCTGTGTTCAGGATTCCTCTGATACAAAACTTCACTCTGTGTCCCTCACACTAATAGATATAAGAGGAGAAGTTTTTTATCTATATATTGATGAATAAGAAACATCTGGCAGATGTTTACAGTAATGACTGCATTTCAGATCTACTTCATTGGTTACAACGTGCTTTTGGATATCCTGAGATCTTAAAAGGTGCTATATAAATGTAATGTCTTTCTTTTATTCTGTAATGTTTTATTAGATAGCTGTCTTAGTGAACAGCCAAAACTTTAGCTCAGGATACCATCCAAGACCAAAAACAGACTGCAGGGGAGAAACTAGGAAAATGATGGTAAGTTTTTGGTTTTAAATTCTTGGAGATTACACAGGGAATGGAAGAATGATAGCAGGGAGGGAGTCTGTGCAATGGGAAAAAGAGCTGAATATTGTGTGCTGAAACACAACTTCAAACATGGATCAGTCACAACTCTACGTTAAGACACAAGGCTGTGGCTTTCAATCTCACTCCAGAATGTTGAGTCCTGGATCTAGGCTGACCACTTTATTGCAGTGCTAAGGGTGTGTTGCATTGTTGATAAGTGCTGTCTTTCCAATAATATATTTAAAAGATGGTCCTGTATGCTTTCTGAAGTGGCCAATCCCATGCCACTATTTTGAGGAAAAGCAGGGAGTTCTTCCTTGTCAATGCTTACCCTTGAACCAACATTACTAAAACAGATTGTCCAATCAGTAGCACATTTCTGTTTGCAGAATCTTGCTGTGTGTGTAGTGACTGTCCCGTTTTCAACATCTTAAAAACGACTGCACTTCAAAATGTATTTTTTTGGCTCTGGAGTGCATCAGGAATCCTGGAGTCCTATTGGCTGGTAATGGTGCCATACAAATGCAAGTCTCCCTTCTCCAGAGACAAAAGAGAGAGTGTATAAGATGCCAGATTTTGCAGCACAGAAAGGACACAAGAGGAATGATTGCATTTTAATGTTGTAGAGCACTTCATATTGAGGGAGGTCTCAGGTCAATCCACCTGCCCAACTCCAACCCTGGGATTTAATTAACGATAAGCCAAAGTCAAAGAAGCAGATGCTTCTTGTCTTTAACATGTGACCCAGCATTCCTTAAAATGTCCACTTAAGTCAAAAAACCTGTATATATAACAAGGCTTCACAACTTTGAAATGTTTAAAAGTGTTTCACCCCAATGAAATGTTGTAAAGTATGAAATATATTGTATGTGCAGCAAGACTAATGCCCAAGATATTTTTATGCTTAAAAACACAACCAAAATGGATTACATTTACATCAGGATTTCTGTAAATCATGGATAAAAACACTCTATTTGAAAATCTTTTGTCGCACAGCTTGTTGAATCATTCATTCAGCAACTCAACACAGAAACATCAGTATCAGAAATAGACACTTTATATAAAATGTTCAAGAATCTAAATGCGCTGTTGCCTCCAGGTTAAATGTGACAATGGAGTGACGATATTTAGTGTTGCAGGGGATTAAGTGGCAGATAATTGGTGAGCATTTTATGCTTGAATCAGGAATTTATATTCCAGTAATGCTGGATTATACAATGGGTACCTTGATGTTAGCTTGTTTCAGCTGGTAGCACTTTTGTCTGACACAGGAAGGCCTCAGTATTGAGTCCAACTCCCTGTGTGTAATCCAGGCTGACATTCCACTGTAGCTCTGAGGACATGCTGCAATGTCAGAGATGCTATGCTCAGGATCAAATGTTAAACTGGTGTCTTCAACTGACCTCAGTTTAATACATAATCCAATTTTAGAGTACTCTGGTATACATTAAAACAGCAGGCACCTGGTATTGGAGTGCAATGAGTCCTTTGATCCAATGTCATAACAGCCAGGGAGTTGGAGACAAGGCATGATTTACCTCAGGACTTATGACCAATCGTCTATTTCACAGCAAACAAGGACAATTTATTCAGCAAACAGAGTCTGCTTGAAAAAAAGCCCCTGTAAACAACAGCAAACAGTGCTCATGACCAAAACTATTAAAATCACCCACTAATGGCAAAGTTTTCTCTCCCCTAAAATGCAGCAAAGTGGAGGATAAAGGCAATAGCAATTAAGCTGTACAGTTTCCAGATCTGATTGACAGAGGGAATTATCCAACCATCTCGACTTGGACTGAGAATTCAGAAGCTGTAACTTGCAGCCATTGAATAAAAGCATTTGGGAAGTTGGTATTGTTGCATAAGGCAATGGTTCTGAAAGGGTTAATGTTGCAGACTGCATTAAACTCCATCCGATCTGAAGATATCCCATTGCCTTGGAATGGGGATAAGGCAGAATTTTAACTTGGATCTCATAGAGCGCAGACCTATATCCTTGAGGCTCCATACAGTCCTAGTCCCTAGCTGGAAATTTGGATCCTGGCTGTTTCAGAAACTTGCACTGTTTCCCTTTATTACAGCATAGTCAGAAGTCAAACTGCATTGTGTTTTGTAGCAGTCAGTGTGCTGTGTTGTGAAGTTTAAATGCCCAGCAGTGCAGCCACATACTGTGACACTTACCTTAGCTACTCTGAAAGAATAAAAGAGAATGGGATTAGGGCCACAGTTGGTTAGGGTGTTAGGGGGCCAAGGTGGAGACGTGAGTGCCAAGTAAGTGATGGAGGGCTTAGTGTAGGCTGGGTGTGTGGGTGTGTTTTGAGGCTGTCAGAGGATGTGTCAGGACTGGCAGGAGAGGGTTAGGATTAGGATAAGTATTGCTAATGGTATGTGGGGAGTTATTGGGCCTGAGAAAGGGGCAATTGTCAGGGCTGGCAGAGTGAGTGAGGCAGATGTCAGCGCTGGCAACAGGAGGGTAGTTTGGGCCTTGGGGGCTCAAGTCACTGGGCAAGGGGCTATCTGAACTTGCAGAAATTCAGGCTGGCAGGTGAGGGAGACATTGTAGCTGGCAGTAGGAGGGTGTGTCAGACTTTAGGTTGGGGGATGTTCAAGCTAGCAGGCAATGGCATGTCGGGGCCAGCATGGGTTAAATCCACTGGGCAAGTGAGTTATTGGAGCAGGCATAGGTACAAGCTAGCAGGTAGGAGGCATCAGGCTGGCATTGTACGAGAGGTGTCTGGTGTCAGGCATTCATTCCAGAGGCAGGAATGAGGATGCCAGGTTCCAGGGAATCAGACTGGCTGTCAGGGGCTAGTGTGCTGGGCATGGCATGTTGGCTATCGGGATAAGTAGAAATCTATGGGGATCTGGGGTGTCTGATGCAGAGGAGGCTGTGGCTCTTAGAGGCCTGGGTGGTGTAAGGAATCAAGGGTGGTGTGTTTGGAGGGCTATGTGATATAAATTGGGGTCAGGTTACCCAAGAATTGAAGTAGGTTTTTAATTATCTGTCTTCCCCAAGTTTAATGAAAGCAGAACCTTCTGAATTCTTTGCTTTTTGTTGGATTATCTCAGCTCCAAATGCAAAGCAATTGTCATTTGCAAGCTTCAATTTCCGAGGTTATTCCAACAGTGTCTGCTACATCTGAGACTGTGCCACTGAACCTCTGTCCCCAGAACATTACCCGGGTCTCTAGATTACTAACCTAACATTAATATCATTTCAACATTGCCTTCCCTGAAATATTCTATATCAGAAATGGGCCAAATAAAACACAGGGTTGGACATCTTGGAGAAAATGGTTCTTAAGGTACAGAATTGATTTACAGCTAAGTAATAAATCAAAAGCTGAACAAATACATATACAAGACCAATAGCTGATGATGTTGTAAATCATCAGAACATAAATGAAAACACATTTGATACCGTTCTGCAAGCTTTTGACAATTACTTTTATGCAAAATCAAATAAAATTCTTGAAAGAGCAATGTTTATTCAAAGAATTCAGCATCCAGGAGAATCCATAGATAATTTAATTGATGATCTCTTACAGAATAGTGCAAATCTATGACTATGGAGCTTTAAAATCAGAATTGAAAGAGGTAGAACTATCCTCAAGATTATTAAAGAGTCTAAAACAGATGTATTACAGTCCAAAGAAGATTCAACTTTGGGGGAATTCAGATTGTGCTGGAGGTAGAGACCAGAAAGAATGACAGACAAATCATGAGATATGAAATATATTCTTATCTCAAGAGAGTAGCTGAACCTATCCATTTTACAGAGTACAAAAAATGCAGAAGCATAGGACAAGCCAACACAAAGGGTGAGACAAAAAGCAGATACTATTAGTCAGTGTCAGTGTTGTGGAATAAAGAGCTCTACAGACACAAGCAGTGTGCAGCCAGAATAAAACAATGCTACATCTGTCAAACTATAGGTCATTTCCAGAAGATGTGAAGAAATACAATGCCTTTTCAAAGTTAGATGCCTATTTTTACAGACACATTAAAGTGATCTATCCACAAGTATTAACAAAGATATCCAGTGCATTTCTAGTGAAATTAGGTGATCCAGTTTAGTCCAGTTTAACAGAACCTGTTGATAGACAACTGATTAATTTTTAGCTTGATGCACGGGAGAATGTTACTGTCTTCTCAGATAGAATAACATTGAATCATAGAATGTCTATGGTGTGGAAGCAGGCCATTCAGCCCATCAAGTTCACACCAACCCTCCAAAGAGCATCCCACCCAGATCCACCCCATCCCTCTAATCTGTATTTCCCATGTCTAATCCATCTAGCCTGCACATCTCTGAACACTACAGGTAATTTAGCATGGCCAATCCATCTAACCCGAACATCTTTGGGCTGTGGAAAGAAACTGGAGCAACCCCACGTAGACACGGGGAGAATATGCAAACTCCACACAGACAGTCACCTGAGGGTGGAATCGAACCAGGGTCCCTGGTGCTGTGAAGCAGCCGTGCTAACCACAGTGCCACCATGCCGCCCAATGTCAGAAAGAACAGAATTTGCATCTTAAACAGATGAAACTGAAAGGTCCAGTTGGTATAACTCTCAAGATTAATAGTATGTGTTAAGCAACACTGTGTCACACAAAGTGCCAGATCATAGAAAATGTTTTTATGATTTACAATCAACATTTCTCACTTCTGTGACTGCTCGCATGTCTAGAATTAAACATCACTGAGCTAGCAGAAAGTCCTTGAATAGTTCCAAGAGACTGCAAGCAGATCAAGAGAAATCAAGTTATACCAAGTTCATTCAGAGAGGCTAATCAGAGAACAACTAGTCCAGGGAAAAACTGTTGTCATAAAAACTAAAAGAACTGCAAATGCTATAAATCGGAAACAAAAATGGTAATTGCTGGAAAAGCTCAGTCATTTTGGCAGCATCTGTGGAGAGTTAACGTTTTAGGTCAAGTATCTGGTCAAGGACAACTGGTAAGAGATTTTGTTAGACTTCCTCAACTCTTGGCAGGATCTGAAAAGAAGAAAAATTCTGATGAGATTATCAATTTTGGCACAACAAAAGTGTTTCATATGTCAAAACTGCTGCCTGAGGAAGCAGTTCTGAGGAAGGGTCACCAGACCCAAAACGTTGACTCTGATTTTTTTCTTCACAGATGCTGCCAGACCTGCTGAGCTTTTTCAGCAACTTCTGTTTTTGTTCCTGATTTACAGCATCGGCAGTTCTTTTGGTTTTTATTTGAAGTTGGCGAGTGGGTTGGGTTGGGGAGGTGAAATGTGTCAGGTTTAGAGGACCTAAAAGCTTTTAAAACAGTAAAGATTGTCAAGAATGCATAATGAAGTTTGTCTGAAGCCCAGACATCCCTTACTCAATACCCACACTTGTGTCCAAGAGAAAACATTACATAAGTGATAGCTTTTCTATGCAATTTATTTCTGTCAATTGCACGATGTTTATGTACAAAAAATGCTTACAGTTTCTGCTATTGATATTTATATAGGATGGTAGCAAAGGGTAGTTTTGTTAAAGAAAATAACACGTTATACATGAGTAGCTGATTTTAACAGCTTTTCCATTCCTGTTATTGTTACAATAGAGTTCATTGGTTCTGTGTGGAATGTTTATTGGCATAATGGGCATGGATGTGCCACATGTTGGTGTAGATGGACCATGAAGGGATATAGGCTCGTATAGATGGTGGGAGGGTCCATGGAGGTGGGAATGAGAAACGTGGGTTGTTATAATTGGTATGAGGAGCCATGGGGGTGTGGACGGGAGCATGGATTGACCTCAGTTGTTGGGGTGTGAGGGCTAGAGGGCACTTATTTTTAATTATTACAAATTGCTGTTATTATTACATATGGGACAAAACCCCAGAGCAATGTGGCAGGCTTTCTTAACGCAGTCTTGGCACCCAACAACCCACGTGGCTGCTTTTAAACTCTTTCCAGGAGTGTCAGGCCCAACTCCAGTGATCATCCTACACCCACCCTACTCCCCTCCCCCAGCTACCAACCCCTGCCCCACTCCCACCCCCAGCCACAAACACCCCTCCCCCCACTCCACTACCACCTGTACAGAACGGAAATTCTGCTTGAGCAGACACTTTCTCCCAAGGTAGGCACATCGAGTCAGAAAAATTGCCAACTCCTGCTAGCCACCTTCGGGATGAATATCCAGTCCAAAAGACTCAAGTCTATTTAAGTTGCTTTTCATTAATCAGTTAAAGTAGAAAGGACAATGACCTATAGAGCCAAAATATTGCATAGGTTAATAGCAGCATGAGATCAGTAACAGAATATATCGAAGTGAAAAGGTTTAGTTTCACAACCTTGTTGCTACTGACAAGGGAGTCTGAGGAGGTGAAGAATTTCTTGATCTGAATGCTCTGCTGAAGAATGTGATAGGTTTGGAGAGGGTAAAATGACTCTTGATTTCTCGAAAGAAGAAAGATTTGCTTTTACGTAGCACCTTTCACAATCTCAAGACATTGAAAAGTGCTTTGGGATCATAGTGGTGTAGTTGTAACATTGCTTGATCTAAAGACCCAGATTAATGCTCTTGGGATGTGCATTCAAATCCCACCACCGCAGCTGCCTGAATTTAAATCCAATTAATAAATCGGGAATTGAAAGCTAGTTTCAAGAAAGGTAATCCTGAAACTATTGTCATAAAAACACATTTGGTTCCCTCATATTCCTTCCTTTAGGGAAGGAAATCTGCTGTCCTTCTTGGTGTAGCCTGAAAGTAACTCCAGATCCACAGCAATATTGCCCTTTTCACTCAGTTCCGGGGCAATTAGGCACAAACAACAAATGCTGGCCGTGCCATTGATAGCCCATATCCTGTGAAAGGTTTTAAAAGAAAACTTTACAGCCAATAAAACACGTTCTGAAGTGTCCTAGTGCCAGGAAATTCAGCAGTCAATTTGTGTACAGCAAACTCCCACAAACAAGGATGGGAAGATGACTGTGCCTTATATTGGGAGCTGGAGAGATAGATGTTGGCCAGGACAATAGATTTAAGGGAGCTTAAGTGTAAAAAGATATCAGGGGATGATCTGTTCAGAGAAATGTTTGAAGGAATAATAACTATAGTAGCAAACAGAGGGTTTGGGCTGGAAAAGCAACAGAGCGTAGAGAGAAGGTTGTAATTGTGCCGAGCTGACAGGCTTGGGCCATTAATGATGTGATCAGGATTCTTCCATCGAGTTATCCCTGCACCCAGCTCTTGTGATTTTGACCATGTAGGCCTATGATACTGCTGATGAATAAATGACATATTACACAAAGACACTATTTACTAATCCATTGTCACTTTATCAATAAATAGAGGATACATGTGAGGAAATATTGCTTTATGGAAATGATCCATTGTCTTACTGAGGAAAGGTCCAATTAGCCTGCATTTTATTGGTAAAGCTCCTGTCGATTATTAGGCAGCATTATTGATAAACCAGCAGTCAATTATTTAAAAGTGTTATTGATGAGCCACCAGTCAATTATACTGCGTACATCATGCTTAAGACACCTATTTAATAAAGTAAGTGAATAAGCATCAATTTAGTTATCAAACACAAAGAATTATTTAATTTTTAAAAATCAAGAACACTGATGTTCACTGTGTCCTAGGGAGACTCATTGTTAATAAGTCTTAAAGATAAACCTGGTGAACAAAGATTGGTTCTTCATTGAAAAGTTGGGGTTAGTGTTCATTAGATCTCTACATCCCATAGAGGTCAGATTTATAGACTAAACTTGCAGTTCTACTCACTTAAAGTATTCAAAATTCGCCTTCATAAATCTTATATAAAAAAAAACTACATCAAGTTGTATTTATGTAGTACCTATACTACTGTATTACAAAATGTCCCAAGGTGCTTCACAGGAGCAATTACCAATCAAAATTTGACGCTTAAGGTGATATTAGGATAATGAAAAGGGCATGATCTAAGGAGTATTTTAAAGGATGAAAGAGAGGTAAAAAGATAGCGACATCTAATAAATTGAGAGTCAGAGCTGAAGCAGCTGAAAGAATATCTACCAAAAAAATGATATAAATTGAGGCTGTGCAAGAGACCAGAATTTGGACAAATGCACAGATCTGTGCATTTTATCTAAATCTATCTAAAAGGAAACACAAATCACTCCAGGGCACTGAAACAGTCTTGTGGGAACAAAATCTTGGCTACACTTTCAGAAGTGCCATTTCTTAAATGAAATGTTAAAGCAAGACCATATCTATGTACTCACAGGTGGATGAATTGATCCCATTGAATTATTTCAAGAAACTGGGAGTCCTCCCTAATGCACTGGCCAATATTAATTCCTTAACCAATATCGCACAAGAAAAAAATCAGATTATCTGGTTAAAATCACGTTGCTGTTTGTGAGAACTTACCTGCTATCTTTCTACTTTAGAAAATGCCTCTATTTCAAAAAGTAATTTTGAGGTCATGAACACTCATGTAGAAACATAAATTTTCTTTCTCCAAAACTTCCTGAAAAAATGCCAGAAGCAGATTCATGCCTTTCAAAAGGGATTTGAACGTTTACTTAAAAAAAGAATAATTTGCAAGGCTGTTGGTAAAGATCAGGGGAGAATTGAAATAATTGGAGAACTCTTACAAAGGGACAGCAGAGGCATGATTGGCCAAATGGCCTCCTTCTGTCCTGCACGATTTTATGGTTCTAAATCTGCCCTGGGTGAGCAGGAATGCTGTTTATGTTGTGAAGTGAAGCTGTCAATCTTTGCTTTTGCCACTTAGAGGCTGGTAGAGGTGGACAGTAGGGTAAGGACAGATTGTGCTACACTCTTCATATTTTCCCACAACTGCGATCCCCTCCCTTGCTCATATTCCCGCCACCAGCCCCTGTACACCTCTGTTATTTTTCTTTCTTAGATGGTCCAGCACTCAGGGCCCACTGCTGACAATCACACTTTGAGCTGAATGGAGTAGTGATGGCTAATTGATTTTACAGCGGTACTGAAGGCCAGACAATGAAAGTATCATCAATTTAATCCACAATTTAATGGCTCCAATTTAGCCTCTGTAAATGCTCACTAAACTAATTTCTTCAGCTCCAACAATCTGAAAAGCTATCATATTTGTAATCTCCTCTGGTATATTCATCTGGAAAGGGAATTTAACAAATTCCGATGTGAGGGAGATGATGTGTTAGCGTGGTGTAAATGTTTATAACAGTCCAATCTAGTTCTTTAAAAGGATATGAAAAGTTTTATTGTGAAATGCATCCAAGTGTGAAGAGGGATAATAAACTGTTCCCCAGCAGAATCTGGAAGAAAGGCCGTGACAGGCTTCTGTTTCAATAGGACACTAAATGGTATTCAAACCTTATCTTGTAATTCACTCCATACGGAGGGAGGAAAGGCTGAATGAATTGCTATCTTGCTGTCCAATGCTTAATATGTAACTTGTTAAGGTGTGCTGACCACCACCCAACCTTTGTGGTTCGCCACCCTCCACCAGCCTCTCACAACATCGAACACTCTAACCTACAGTAATAGATGGCCTGGAAATGTAATGCCAAGATTAGATCATTGGCTACAAACAGGGCTGGATCCAGGAACTAGACTATGAATTTCAGGGAGAAATACAGCAAAGACCAAGCCAAAATCTTTCAGGGTGATAAAGCAAAGCAGAGCCTCTGGTCAGACCGTGAGCTATCAGAAAGTGCACAGAAAGGATCAGGCTCTGGGAAGTCAGGGGAATGGACTAAGAATAAAGGGTTGGACTTAATGAGTGTTGCCTAGACAGGGGGAGGTTTGGAATTGGTGTACCCAGACAATACTGAGTCCACTTTAGTTGTTCCAGGCATCTCTGGCAAATGCAATGTTTCTGCCTATAATTCTTCTAATACAATAGTGCTTCATTGGGCCATTTGGAGAAAGTTAGAAGTCAACTGCTTTAGTTTGGGAGTGGAGTCACATATAGAGCTGGAATGATGGGTCTTTTTCCCTGCAAGATACTTGTGACCCTGTTAGATTTTTATGACAATCCAACAGCTTTTTGGTGACTTTCATTGATGCTGACTACTTTGTAGATCTTTTAAAAAATTGTCTGGATGCGGATTTAACTTCTCTAGAGTATTAATCCCAACCAAGGAACAGAAATCGAATAATATAACTACTGTACACATAGGTGATTTCCATTTGGACACGGGAACAGAACCTGAAAATTGCTGTGTGCCGTCTTCCACGGTTATGTTCGTGCCCGGGTGTATCTTGGAGAGGGAGCATGCAACGTCCATTAATGCTGTCGATGCCTTTAGAAAGAGGTGGGCATCGTGGGGATATAGTGCATTATTTCTCCTTCCAATGCCATTTTGATTTAGCCCCTTCCTGCATTCCCTAACACGGCTTCACTTTCGATGGTTTGGATCAATCTAATTGGCTACACGGCTGATTACTGGTGGCAGTTAGTAGTTTAAAAAAAAGTCACGGTGATTTGGTGGTGGGAAAGTTGGTCAGTCGTATATGATAGCACTTCTGGGTATATTTTTAAAACAAAACCTAAAAATCTGAATGCATTACAACAGTGTGGACACTTCAAAAGTGCCTTATTGGCTGTATGATGCTTTGGAACACTCTTGTGGTGTGAAAGATGGGACAAGAGTATTTTCTTTTTCTTCCTACCTGACATTTACTTCATTGCAGTTTATGAGATCTTGCTATATATGAAATGACTATAGTTCTTACTTACATAACAATAGCATCTGTACTCTAAAGCAATTCCCTGTTGACAAAACAGCTTGGGACACCCCAAAAACGAGATAAGGGGCTCCATTAATACTTGCTTTCTTTTCCTCTTTACATCTCACTTTCCCCAGGGACATAATTACCTCTGGTAGCGCACTGCTTAATTTGTTCTTTAACAATTCCTTTGTGCACTGGTCCAATGCAGTGCATAACCCAAACATGTTAACTACTGCATTAACACAAAGGAATTTTACACAAAAGAATTAAGCAGTGGACTGCCAGAGGTAATTAAACTGTCCTGGGTACAGAGGGCTCTCTCCTAAGCACTAAAATCTACCCATTTACAAATTGTATTTCCCTTTGATTTCCACATTTCCAATGGCATCAGGTTAGCAGCTGCTATCGCATTTGAAACATACAATTAAACATGAAGTTGGACGATCAGACAGAGACTCACGCTGGAGTGTATCCAGCTCACAACGACGCAAGTAGAACAAAATAAAATGTTTCATTCTGACATGGACTCAAACAAAATTATAAACCAGGACACTCACGCTTAACACTATTAATAAAAGCACAATGCCGACAGCTCCTGAATTCATGAACCCGTAACATCAAATTTAGTCCATGATCAAATACAGAATAAAACAAAACTGTTCAGAAAAGACTGATTCTTTCTTCATCCCAAAGAGGGAATTAAAGGATGCCACTCTTTAAGGGATTCAGTTGGGAAGAAAAGTCTCAGTGACTGAATTTATTTTCAATGTCCTCTTGTGGGGACATAATCCAGCTCTTTGAAATAATGAGAGGTACAGATACTAACTTTGGACAAGAGGTTTGAGGCTGGAGGACACAAGTAAAAAAGTATACCAACTTTGAACAGAGTTAGAGGTTGGAACAAAATATACTCCCAGATCAATTAGGAAGCATTAGCACTTTTAGAAGTTGGGAAGCTGGGTTTGATGCATCTAAAAATGCAAAGTAATCAAATAACTGGAGGCTACATTAACTTAGCAATATTTCAATATAAATCTGTGAAATCCTATAATTCAGCCCATCCAAAATTTCCATGCTTGTAGCCCTGCCACTAAGTCCTATTTAAACATCAGTTCCTGTGCTCACTGACAAACATTGACTCCCGGTCTGGCAATGCCTCAAGTTCTCGTCTTAGTGTCCTTGTTTCTCCCACTCTCTATAACATTCTCCAGCCTCTGAGAGTGCTACAGTCCTCCAGTTCTGGGCTACACACAAACATGTTAATTAAGAGCCATTCAGCATCACTCCAACCCCTCCCTTGCTCCACCATTCAATAAGAACACAGCTGATCTGATTGTCACTTCAAATCTACATTCCCGCCTGTCCCTGATGACCTTGACCATCTCCATTTTCATCACTCTACCATTGGGAAGCATTCAGATGTCCAGATCTTAAGCTCTGAAATTCCATCCTTAAACTTCTTTCCCTTCCTATTGCTCCACTATCCTTTAAGGCACTACTTAAAGGCTACCTCTTTGATCAAATTGCCCAATAGCTCCTTATGTATCTCAGTATTAAATTGTGTCTGGTAAGGTTACTGTGAAGTGCCTTGAGATCTGTTATTATTATACTAAAGGCACTACTTAAATGCAAGTCATTGGTCAACCAGAATTGCTAATTTTGCTCTGTCACTAATTCAAACTCATCTTTAATCTATACAAGCTGCTCCATTTGTTCATGCCCTATATCCATGCAGTGCTACAGTTAAACTAAAATGCCCATCCAGCTCTGTGCTTATAAAAAAGATATGAAGTTGAAGCTTTTCATCTTGTACTTGTCAGGACTGAAATGCAAGAAAAGTCCAAGTTAGAAAGAAAGCACAGATTTATACAGCCAGAGAGAAGCCTTTTCTTTAAATTGCATAATTCCTTCTGAACATTCACTTATGTTCTATGAAATGATTAGAGATTTCAACCCACTAGGATTGTCCTAGATTTTTCAGGGATTAAAGATTAACCTCCTGGATGCTGTTTCCTGGGGGAAAAAAATAACAACTAAAAGAAAGAGGTGTTTGCTTTGTTTTAAAGTTTTGTTTTTGTCAAATTACAAATAAAAATATTTGATGTGGGGATAGAGGAGTTGAAAGTCAAGAATCATCCAACTCATTAAATAAGGATTAGAATGGGCAGCACAGTGGCTCAGTGGTTAGCACTGCTACTTCACAGCGCCAGGGACTTGGGTTTGATCCCACCCTTAGGCAACTGTCGGTGTGGAGTTTGTACATTCTCCTGTGTTTGAGTGGGTTTCCACAAGGTGCTCTGGCTTCCTCCCACAGTCCAAAGATGTGCAGGTTAGGTGGATTGGCCATGCTAAATTGCCCCAAAGTGTTCAGGGATCTGTAGGTCAGGTATGTTAGCCATGGGAAATGCAGGGTTACAGGGAAAGGATAAGAGGTTGGATCTGGGCTGCATGTTCTTCAGTGTCAGTGTGAACTTGTTGAGCCAATGGTCTATTTTCACACTGTAGGGATTCTATACAAAAAAAATGAATCAGCCCAGGTTTGGTAGGCCAACAGGCCTGTTCCTGCATTATATTAATAAGGAAACTTCTTTCTCTCCATAACACCACAAGAGCTTGCTCTATCATTCAATAGGATCATGACATTCCTTGTGTCCACTTTCCTGCTTTATCCCCCCAAACCCTTGATTCACCTCTGTTCAAGAATCTATCTGATTGGCTGTGGGAAGTCAGAACAATGACAATTGTGACAAATGGGACAAATATGGGTGGTTTGGGGGGTGGTGTGTGGTGTGTTTTGAGCATGATGTGATGATATCTCCAGGAATCCATCCAAAAGGATTGACCACCTGACTTGAAGTGAATGCATGATTCCAGTCATCAACCCAGGACTGGTTTTGCCCCTGGATATTTCAAAAAGGGGCTATGCCCTCCTTAACGAAATTACCTTCAAATCTCTGAGTTACTATGGCTACCAGCTGGGCACAGCTCAATCCATCAAGTGAGAGTTGTTGATAGTAGACTTCATTGGATTGAGGAGGGCTGGAGTTCCAAGGCCTCATGTTCTTGTAATTTCATCAACAGCTCATTAACTGCGAGAAAAATGGGCCGTTTCCTAGTTTTTCTCCTCAAAACCTCCATGTTCCTCCAATCCCCACATCCCCTCTCCCCACCGCCCCTAAGAAATTATTCCACCATTTTTTTGGTGGTAAGGGATGGGGGAGATTGACAGAGGAAAGACATGCACCTTGCAAAATCTTAGGATGTCCAAGGCTTACATTTTGGAAATGTAATTACTGTTATAGTATAAGAAGTATGACTGTAAATTTGTGTAGAGCAAGTTCCCACAAATAACAAATGAAATTCCAACCACATAATTTGTTCTTTTTTTAAGTATTGTTGGTTGAGAGGTAGCTTTTGGCCAATGCCCTATTCTTTTTGGAGTAAAGAGATTGAAGAGGTTA
The DNA here is from genome assembly GCF_021869965.1 of Rhincodon typus. Classification (NCBI taxonomy): domain Eukaryota; kingdom Metazoa; phylum Chordata; class Chondrichthyes; order Orectolobiformes; family Rhincodontidae; genus Rhincodon; species Rhincodon typus. The sequence goes on along the minus strand of NC_063352.1, from coordinate 22,399,115 downwards.
GGGTCTTGGGTTTAATGTGTCATATGAGAAATAGCACCTCTGACAGTTCAGCGCTCCTGCACTGGTATTGACAGCCTAGATTTTGTACATAAGTCTGTGGAGCGGTCCTTGAATCTATGACCTTCTCAGTCAGTGATGAGAGTGTTACCAGCTCTTCCATTAGCTACAGTGCAATACTGTAGGGGGTAGGCTGGCTGTTTTCTGTGAATTATTTCCTCTTGATTTTGAAGGAAAGATTGTTGGACAACGGCTGTCCTTTCCCTTCATCAAAATCAGGCAGTGGATTGTTTAATCCACCCACAGAGCCCTTTGACAGTACGGTACTAGATTGCCAGCCTAGAATATGCGTTCAGATCCCGGGAGTGTTATTTAACAGTTTAAATTATCAGTCGATGGGTAATTAACACATGAGAATTGGTGAACATTGGGAGAAGGTTAAAAAAAAGACATCTTTGGACCAAGGCTCCTCAAGCTTTCAACTATTGAGATTTTCCTCACCACATGTCCTATACTGGGATGGATCAATTAATAAGAGATTGATCATTACGATGGAATGTGAAGCACAGGGTGCTTTCTATTTTTCTTATCTACCAATTCCTTTGAACCCATAACCTTCCGACTCATGGCAAGTGTTTCTTCCAGGAAGGACGAAACAGAAAAGTCAAAATGCCACTGTAGTATGGGATGGCCAGGACAGTTCTGAAGGTGCCTGATAACACTTCTCCACCCTTTCCTCATTTTGGGTCAATGCCCAATCAGCATTTTTCAGTTTGACCTCTGTTACAGCTCATTCCTCCTGAAATCAGGGCACCATGTGAAAGAGCACTGATGTCTCAGATATGTTAAATAGAAATCGGCCTGAATTTCATTGACAGCTGATCTCCTGTGCCCATAACTGCAGGGCAGGGTCTAAATAAAGAAATAACTTACATTTATATAGTACCTTTCACAGCCTTGAGATGTCCCAAAGCACTTCAAAGCCAATGAAATACTTTTGAACAAAAACAAAGTTGCTGGAAAAGCCCGGCAGGTCTGGCAGCATCTGTGAAGGAAAAAGCACAGTTAACGTTTTGGGTCCGGTGACCCTTCCTCAGTTCTGAGGAAGGGTCACCGGACCC
>NC_063352.1:22381184-22397597 GCF_021869965.1 Rhincodon typus | reverse complement strand
TTGAGGCTGTTTTCGTTAGAGAGAAGAAGGTTAAGAGGTGACTTGATAGAGACATACAAGATGATCAGAGGATTAGATAGGGTGGACAGTGGGAGCCTTTTTCCTCGGATGGTGATGGCTAGCACGAGGGGACATAGCTTTAAATTGAGGGGTGATATAGGACAGATGTCAGAGGTAGGTTCTTTACTCAGAGAGTAGTAAGGGCGTGGAATGCCCTGCCTGCAAAAGTAGTAGACTCACCAACTTTAAGGGCATTTAAATGGTCATTGGATAAACATATGGATGATAATGGAATAGTTTAGGTTAGATGGGCTTCAGATTGGTTTCACAAGTTGGCGCAACATCGAGGGCCAAAGGGCCTGTACTGTGCTGTAATGTTAAACAGACCACATGTTTCAGTGAGGGATAAGTATCGACCAGGATACAAGGATCTCCTGTTCTTCTTCAAATAGGGCCAGGAATCTTTCAGATCTACCTGAGAGGGCAGTTGGAAGACTGGTTGGAAGTCTCCTCCGAACTCTCCACCAGTATTGCACTGTAGTGTCTGTCTGGTCAAGGTCCTAAACTGAGGCTTGAATCCAGAACCATTAATTCTGAACGAAGAGTTAATGTGAACCTGCCCAGAATGCAGTGGTGCAGTTGTTCAGGGGAGGCAGGGCTAGAGGTGGTGCTGGGATGTTTGCATGGTGAAATTGATGTGTGTGGGAGGGGTAAAGAAATCCTAATAAACAACTGCTTTACACCCACAAGCTAACTAACGTTGCATCTGAGTCATTATAAAATGTGCAAAGCATGCAATGTTTTGGATGCGACAACTTCCCCAGATGAGTTCTTTTAAAGATGCTATACAAAGGCAAGTTATTGTGGTTGGGTTTGAAAATTACATACTGCAACAGTAGCAGTATCTCCCCTCCAGTCTCCAAGGCACTCAACTGGATAGGCACAGAAAGAGAAGGGACAGAAAAAAGCCACAGATTTTTCTCCTGCATTCTCCATTCTACTCAGCACAGATGCACAGACGTCTCCCAATTTATCTTTGCATTCAGTCAGTGAACAGGCCCTCATCGAAAGACAAGTTAAGCACTTGACTGGAGCCTTTGGGTTAAAGGCACAGAAGGTGCTGCTTGCAAGCAATGAGAGAGTTGTTAACATGTTACTCCAGGGAGGGTGCACTTTCTTTGTTCTCTCTCCTTTTGAAAGGGACATCTCATTGATCTGAATGGAGGTATTGATTGGTAAAGAGCTTTCAATCTCACCTAATGCATGCAGTCTGCTTTACACCTTATCAGTTGTGCCTGATGTGGGTTGAACCAACCTTATGAGGATTCTGATAAAACACAGAGGGTAATAGATGCCCTCGTGAGCACAATTTAGTTTAAAATCTGGCATTATATACTTGTTTGCATTTGACTGGGTTTGTAAAAAGTTAAAATGCCCACCTTACCAAGGTATCTCGGAGTAGGCTCTGAACTATCTGCAGTGTGTCGGAGAATGGCTGTGGTAATAAATGAACAGTGGAGAGGTTTGTAATGATGATTAGAGCTTGAAATTGGTTCAGATTTACAGTGTCAGCCTGAGATGGAGAGAGAGGAAAAGCAGCCTAAGCAAGTCTAATGGATCCATCAAGTCGTTCTGACTGCTCAGTGGGGCGATCAGGGTCAGAATCCTTTCCGTTTGGCACCGCGGAAAGCACTTCAATTTTGTTAGGAAATGTATCAATTTAAACTGACTTGAGCAGCGCACTGAAGAAACCTAATGAATCTGGACTCAATTTTCCGCCACGCTGCCTCACTGAACTGTCGGGAAAACAGCGATGTCCCTATCGGAAGGCGAAAACAGCCGCCGATTGGCTTCTACACGCTTGGCCAATGACTGTTGGTGGGAAGTGTCCTGCTTTCTGCTCAATACTGACAGCCCCGTTACACCAACCGGTGCCACTCTTTCCCGCAGCTGATGCTATTAAAGGCGAATTGTTCCGCTTTTATTTCCGGGGAGGGTTGGTTTGGCGGGGGGGGGGGGTTGGGGGGGGGGGGGAAGGGGTGCAAATTGCGTGGCAAAATACAATATAGGGAGCTGTTTGTCTGCGTTTAACGGGAGGACAGGGAAAGATAAAACTTGCCTGACAATGGTGGGTGTCAAGAGCAGCAGATGTTGCTTTATCTGTTGATGGTTGCACTGACATTATCTCTCTGTTTGTCACAGGCATAGAGTCTCTCGGCGAAACACAACCAGATGGCTTCTCACCCGGGCCGGCTGAGGCACTTTTAAACAGGCCACTTTGGCCCAGCATTAGTTTGTAAATAACAAGGGGTTAAGCAGGATTTGCTGTGAGGGTGAAAATGAAGCAGAGCAAGGAAGGAGACACGGCACAGACGAGCAGTGTGTCTCGTGGCCTCTTTCTATGTTTAAATTTGATGCTTTTTAAAAACAAACCCACGGCATCGTGATAATGACCTGCTTTAGTGACGTTGATTGAGGGATAAATATTGGCCAGTGCACCAGGGTAAATTCTGTGTTAAGACAGTGATTGATTCCTTGCCACTCTCCTACCTATGACTACCGACTAATTAATGCAACCCCGGCCCCTCTCCGTCACCCCTCCGAATCAGCGGGAGTCAGCTTTATTGAGGCACTATTCTGTGATCAGGGCTGATTTCTTTCTGTTTGCTGGAGATCACCCTATTAGAACAAGTTGCCTTGGAACTCACTCCCTGCTGCTTGAGCCGAATGTGCTGCTGGTTTCGATTTGTGTTTTTGTTAAAAAAAAGGTTGGAGCCACCAGAAGCATTCAAGACAAAACAAAAACTGAAGGACTGGTAAAATCCACAAGTGTGTTCAAATAATTTAAATGTTAATAGCACTAGCCGTATCTTAAACTGTGCGAGTTCAAGTACAATTTGGTCCAGTTAATGGCTCCTCGATTTCATAACAAACTGATTTTTGTCACTTTAACCCTTAGCAGCCAAATTTAGCAGCTTTACCATCTCCTCTGTATAGTACATGCTGCAGCATTGCAGAGCTGGCTAGAAAAAATACCTGAGCTAGCTGAAGACTCACTACGGACTCCCATTTGTGCTGATTCCTGACACGGTGGTATTGTCAGGAAAGCTTAGTGCCCTTTTCAGTTGTGTGTTTCTGAAGTGTTCCAACAAAAGTGCCTGATGAACTCTTTCCCCTATGTGCAATAGGAAAAGGAAGCTGATAGTATGTTGTCTGGTTTGAATATCTGTGTGGTGACCTCCTAAGATGCTGAGTGGAAGGATGAAGTCTTCCTACACAGATCTTACTGGGTAGTTTAATGTGGTGCTGTCCATATGGACTGGAATCACAGCCCCCAGTTGTACTTTGGATCATCCTTCATCATCCACTTGCGCAACAGTTGACCTCATTGTCCATGATCTGCATGGATTAGATTGACTATCCATATCTTCAAGGAACCAGGGATCTCTGCTGTTGAGTCACTGACGTTTTGTTTTTGGAATGGTGCATGGCCTTGTACTTCCATCCATCTGGGTCATGGGTCAGTACTAGTTGCGGGAATAATGACTGCCGTTTCTCAGAGTGGCTGGTGTGATTTAAGCAGTTGCTTGGTGCATATTTAAAGTCTTTGAAAAGCGATGTCGTTCACAAATATTCCCATCTCTTGGAGCACCATGAATGGATAATGTAGAACAGCACCAAGAGCTGCCAGTTGGTTTAGACTTGAGCCTCCCAGAACATCCATGATCTTTATGAAGCAACGGAGTAGACATGAGGCAGAGTTGCATTCTGCAGCTGACTACAACAGGGTTTGGTGAGGTTTTCTGGCTGTGCTGTGACATTCCATGGAGTTTCCACAGCAGGTACTTGCTGATTTTTTTTTTAACGGTTTGGCTGGTGCTGGTGATGTATTGCCAGTGGGTAAGTATCCCAGCCAGGATGACATCCAGGTACATCTAGTGAATCCCTGAGTGCTGTGGCTGGGTCTTAAGTGACATGAAAATCTGTCAGCAGTGTCTCACAAGAGGTATGTGTGGTTGTTTGATGTCATAGGCATGATTGACATCAAAGGCAAGTGCCCAGTCTTCTAACTTCCATCAACTTTACCTACTTTTCAGAAGACAACAATGTAGTTGTAGCTGTTGAACTCCTTGATTTGGATGGCTAGATTGTTAATCTTCATAGAATCATCGAAACTCTACAATGTGGAAATTGGCCATTCAGTCCATCGAGTCCACGCCTACTCCTCAAAGAGTATTCCACCCACAACACCCCCACCTCATCCTGCAAGCCTGCATTTCCCATGGCTAATCCACCTAGTCTGCACGTCACTGGACATTACGGGCAATTTAGCATAACCAATCCAGTTAACCTGCACACCTTTGGACTGTGGGAGGAAACCGGAGCACCCGGAGGAAACCCACACAGACATGGGGAAAATGTGCTAACTCCACACAGATGGTTGCCAGAGGGTAGAATCGAACCCTGTTGCTGTGAGGCAGCAGAACTAACTGTTGAGCCACCGTGCTACCTGAAGGTAGGGCAGTAGTTGGCCACATCTCCATTGACTGTTTGTTTGTAAATTGTAAACTTTTACAATCAACTTGGACCATTGTTATGGAGAATGGTGAGCTGCCTGTGGTGCAATTTCTAAAGGGCCAGTCCATATTTAAATTGATTAATCTGGATTGCTGGATCAACTGTCTTGATTGGCTTTTAAAAGGGATTTTTGGTTGGCATCATCAATTCTTTCCAGAGCAGGAGGCCACTTCTAGGCATTCTGTCATCATTTTAATAAAACATTAGCCACCAAGTTATCAAGGGGCTAACCACAAGTAGTGAGTGGATAGGCTATCAACTCCCTGATGAAACCTGGTGCAATGCATTTCTTGGGGAGGCACAGAACCACACATCTATAGTTGTCAGCCATCTAAGACAGTACTGAAATCTCCCAAAATTGGAGATTAATCTCCATGATAGCGGAAAACACCAAGAGAAAAGTCTTTTAATCACTTATTTATCTTTTCAATGCTTTTGGTTATTTATTATGAAAATGGTGGAATTGGTAAAGAAAATAATGTTTGGCAGAAATCCAATCAGGTGATCACACTTAAATGCAACAGCTATTGCTTCTTATATCAAAATAAGATCTCAAACTGTATATCACAGCAACAGTCACTGAGTAACACACCAAATATCACAAATGTAGTGATATCTGTGTATGATATGCTAAATAGTGTGATAACTAATCAGATCCAATATGTGATATCAGTTTGATCTCTGAATAAAAAGTAATGTGAAATCTGGTGTGATACTGGATGTTATCTGATGTTAGATATGCTTTGAATTCTGGATGTGTTATGGTGTGATATCTGGCCTAATGACTGTGATATCTAATGCCCAAATCCTGCTGGAGTAATGTCAGTTTTCTTAGCATTGTGAGTCCTGTCCAGTGCCAACATGGTACCTGGGAATGTGCTGTGGAAGAACACAAAATTAGTAGATAATGATGTTGGTCAGTACCTCACAGTGATTTGATATGAACAGAAATATTATTGAAGTGAATGCTGCAACTAACACCTTGGTTTAGCCCATGTTTGCTGTTTGATTTCTACTGCCTGTGGCTGAGTGGGTAATAGTGTTTGGTGATTTGCATTGTTACTTAAAGTTGAGGGAGTGGTGTGGCAAAAGGTGGAGGTTCCCACTTCAAGGGTCCTTCTCATAGCACTCCTAAGCCTGCAACATGGTGGGGAACTGATCAGAGGCAACTTTGAGGAAAACGAGCTGCTCAAAGAAGGAGGAGGAAGGAAGAGTGATAAGCCAGAGACTATATCTGCCCAGAGAGCATTTCTCTGAGCTCAATCTCAGTGACGAACAGTGTGTGTGAAATTTGAGTAACATGTACTTAGTGAGACATGCTGCGTTGAGCAGACATATCTGAAGCCTCAAAGCCGGACACTGCCAGTGACTGAAAGGTAGCTACGGCCTTGACTTCTTTTGCTTCCTTTTCGTTCTAGCTAAATCATGCTATGGTTTCAATATCTCCCAGTTTGTGATCCACTGTCAGATGACGGAAAACACTGCAGCTGTGTACAGAAAGTGAACAGAATACATGTTTTACTTTCTGGTTTAAGAGAAGTGAGCACACAATTTTACCGGGCTAGCAAGCTTCCCCATGGTGTATGATTACATTGGCTGCACACACATCGCTTTGTGGGTGCTAGATATACATTCAAAGATGTGCTTCAATGTGTGCTACCATCACCGTGCATTATTTAGTTTAATGCTTTCTATCCTAACAGCAGTCATGATGGGTTTTTGCTGTAGCAGTCCACCATATCATCAGCAACTTAGCCATCAGGACAAACCTGAGGAAGGTTACTGGTGACAAGGGCCATCTGCTAACCACTTCTGATTCTAATGTACGACCACACACGTGACTGCAAGAATACAATGAGAGCTAAGATGACACCCAAAATGTGATAGGGCAGAATATCAGGGTGCTTATGTAATGTTTTCACTTCCTTAGCTGCTCTGGGAGAGCCTTGCCTTATTTGTTCGTTGTCCTCATCATCAAGAGAGCCTTATGTTGAGCAGTGAGGGAGGACAATGAAAGGAGGAGGCAATCATTGCATCCTCTTTCCAATTGGTGTTGGTGATCAGCTTGTCTGATTACAGTATGGTGAATCATTCCACTCTTTGTCTTTCCTTTCTTACTGACCATTACTGCTTCCTCTTGGCTACAGTGCTGAAATAAAAGCCATCATAAAACTAGTATTCCAAACCTAATTTCATAGATCAAATCATCCAATGTCCCATACAAAAATCAATTAGTCGTCTTTAATGTCTGTCTTCTACATAGTCTTTCCCAGTCATTGTGCTCCTCACAGGACTCCAAGCCCTGCAACAAACCTTGAGGCATATTGGTGCTGGCTTCCTCCATGCTCTTTGACAGTGACTGCAGGATTTCATGTCGGTTTGCCAATGCATCAAACATTTGTGTCCATATCCCTCAACGTTTTACTGAAGGCCTGCACATCAAGGTCCTGATCTGAGTCCTCTGCCAAAAAACTCAAGGATGTCCTCAAGCCCTGATAAGCTGATATCCTGAGTCTCTGGCTCATTTGCAGTTCCAAGGTACCATCTCCAGGCAGCTGCATGCCCAGAGTGATATTCAGTATGATATTCTATGATCTCAGTAGTGGTATGATACCAAATGTGAGATTTGGTATGATATCTGGTGCATTGTATGATGTGATCTCTGCTGTTTGACTTCTTTGCCTGGAAGTGGGTCTGACCCACTGAACTGGGCATCAAACCTCAAAATGTTAGCACCAATCTGAACCACAAGGTCCAACTGGCCAATTGAGTCAACCCGTCCAAGCTACTATGGTAACATGCACTTGTACATTCATGTTGTAGCCTCGAACTGTAGCTGGTGAAGGTAGAGACTCCAATTTCCTTCCATCACATGGCGGACCAGGAATCTCTCCCACTCTTATTGTCTGCCTTTGGTACATGTTAGAAGGATTTAGACATTGATACTCAATCTGATTGATCACTATGTGAACATGCCTTCCTTGGTCAGTGAGTCTTGAAATGGAATTTGAAACTGGAGCTTCTGGCTCAGAGGCAGGGGCACTACTCACTGCACCATACAATGCCCTTCCTATCTGTTGTCCGATGGAGGCTTATTTCAGGTATGGTGTTGACTGTGATGCAAGCAGATGAATTCAGAGCAAGAATAGGTGTTGATGTCAGGTGTAACACCTACTGTATGTTAGGTGTGATAACTGTTGAGATATTCAGTCTGATGAGCTACCTGATGTAATTTTAGAGGTGATATCCAGGCATAACACAATTAGATCAGATGATGACAATGCACCATAACTTAAATAGTCAGAGTGCTAGTATGGACATGTTTATGTGTTGCCTGAAGCTTTCACATTGGGCAGGTTACAAGCCTCTCAGGCTAATTTAATGCCTTTTCTGCTGATTTGGATCTTATGGTTCCAGTGAACACTGGACCCTGAATACACCCAACAGAACATATATTCAGCTACCTGAGGATCACCCACCTAACTAACTCCATCTGTTGGTCACGACCCCCGGTGGGGTCACCAGCTGAATTTAGGGTTCGTAAACTGTGTTGGCTGTCATGGAGTTCTGACCAAGTGCTAACAGTTGTACGGCTTCTTTGAACATCACAATTTCCTTTAACCACAAGCCCAACAGGTTGACCCTTGAGGCCTGATTCCTGTCCTGAAAGCCCCTTGGGAAGAGTGGGTGCATTTGATCCATGAACTGTCTGGATTAAACACCTCCCCCTATTGCAGGTCATCAGCAGCCCTCCATCCTACCCACACTGTCAAAGGTCTCTGACCACAACCCTACCCTCCCACTCCTATAGGTCTCCCCGTCCCGCTAACACCCCCACCCCTGGCTCTGGAATCACAGCAATGTTCAAATACCAAAATAAAGACACAATGGGAAAACATTGGGGGAGCATAGTTCTGACACTCCATCCTATTGTCACTGATGATCCACAATTCCTCACCTTTGATTCCCTCCACTACATCTCAGCACAGTGTCCTCTTGGCTGAAACCCTCAAAGAAAAGATGCCACAAAAATTAATCCCATAATAAGATGATCTAAAATACTTTCAATAACTCATTGAAAACTGATCTCTTCCCTATTGGTCTTCGTTAGTGCTTGCCCTTGTTCTCCTATGATACACTGCTGGAGTGGCTGCACCATGTTTAGTGGAAAGATATTGATCTTCATTGGGGTTGGATGAGGCAGCAGACACTGGACAACTTTGAGTAGCTCTGGGCTTTGAGAGGGCTAGTTCAAACTGCAGCACCTCAGCTTGTTCTAGCTGAGAGCAAACAGCAAGGGCAGATGTGGAGTGCCAATGATGGAGTATAAATGTTGTCCTCCTGAGAAAGAGGATAGCAGGGACATCACTGCCAGTTCTTCAGGAAGTGGATGGCATATTACTGGACAGTTGTGAGAGTCCATGTGCCTTTCTGAGCACTGAGAACCAGTTTGTACCTAAGAGCTTGCTGATGGTTGGCTTGCCTCTGCTAGGGCTGTCCCAGAAGCCAGCATAGTGAGCACCAATGCTGCATCATTTTAGATCTTCAAGTGCTGCCATGGGATTGGCCATGTTTTACACTGGAGAGCATGGGGTCTAAGCTCTGCACAGTAGCCTGTGCCATATTGGAGCTGGATGCCTCCCTGTTCCCTGACAGTGCCAACATGTTGCCTGGCCGATGTGCCAATGCATCGAGCATCTCAGTGTGCATACTCATCAGCACCCTACTTTATGCTGCCTTATCACCAAACTCTTTCCAACAGCCTGTACCCTTGCTGCCCTGTCATCTGGCGCACACAGGCTATTCCCCCCACCTGGTCTGACTGAACCCCATTCAAGTCCGCAGTATCTCACTGGGCTGAGATTTACGTGAGGCAGTGTGCTTCGGTCCTCGCATGTAACAGGCAGTAGAAGAGCCTACCCTGCCTGGCTAGCACATCCTGCAATCCATCAAACAGACAACTGTCCTTTAATCAGTAAAAGGCAAAACCATCACCCCCTCAGCAAGAGGAACTCCTGCCTCCAAGAGCTGCTGGGCGGTTGGAGGGGTAACAGCCTTAATCTACCCAACATTACCATCAGGAGCGGTGGGCAGTGTCAAGGCTGCAGTGAGATTGAGAGGAAGGTGTTCAGAGTTGGAGCCAGAATGTGAGGTGTAACTTGGTGCCTTTTTGGGTGCCAGCTGCAAGGTGGATGTGGGGACTGATGGGATCTGAGGGGTGTTCATAAATACGGGACCCCTCCGAGCCAGCCTGGCGCCAAGCCTTGTCAGATTCTGATGTCAATCTTCCCCTCCCCAAGTAAAATCCTTCCATTTAAATTCACTGATTGTTCACTTGGGGTCTCAAATGGTCCACATGTGTGCTGACTGCCTGACCTCATGTCACAGTGAATACACATGGGGGCATGCATGGGTCGCTGGTGGGCACAATACTGCTGGCCTGGAACCCACTGTTTTTCATCCCACCGCCGGCAAAGGGTAAAAATTCAGCCCATCCTGTGCCAATCCCTTCTCGATAGCAGCCTCTAATGTATGGTTCCAGCATCTTTGCTGCCAGTGTCAGGTTGGAAGATGGAGCTTCTTTCTTAGACACGTGTTGCCTTTCCTCACGAGGCTGCCAGTAGTCCTTGTGTATCTGAGAGCAGGCATCAAGAAGAGAGGAGTTGGGGGTGAGGGAATGGGAGAGAGGAAGCCATGCAATCCATATGGCGCCATTTTCAGCTTTCACTACAGTCCAGGTAGCAAGGTCGTGGTGAAATGGGAAGAAGACAGGAACATAAAGTTGTCCTGAATAAATGATGCAAAGTCTCAGCCTCTGAATGACATGCCTATGTCCTGATTGCTGAAATAGATTACCAAGAATTAATCTAAGGTATTAAAGGATATGGGCCAAAGGCAGGTATCTGGAGTTAGGCCATAGATCAGCCATGATCTGATTGAATAGCAGAACAGGCTTGAGGGGCTGAATGGCCTATTCCTGTTTCTATGTTCCCAAAGGCTGCTTGGTGGGAGTCTGGAAACTGAGAAGTGTGAAAAGTTGGTGGAGCTATGGGTAAGAGAGTCTTTGCAAGAATTGTTCACTAACCTTGACCACCTGCGTGAGGTCATTAAAGCTCTTTCAATAACTCTGCCAGATTCTTGGGTCAGCCTCTGGGAACTGGCCTTGCCCTGTATAGCCATTTCCTTCTCAGGAACCCTCTGGCCCTCTAAGGAAACACTGCGCTTCTTCTCCTTTATGCTCCTGTACCAATGCCTCCAGTGCCTCACTACATTGCTTCTCTTTGTAGCAGATTCCAGCGGAGACAGTCTACAACACCTTCCGGATATAGAGCACGGCGCTCCTTTAAGAGGGACAGGCTGGTTACAAGTAACTGAAAAACATCTTGGATCCCCTGTTACCTGAGCAGAAATTAGCAGCAAGATGCCTACTCAGCTCAAAGTTACAATCATTCAGGTAAAGAGGCAGTACCTAGTTCTACATGCTGCCTGGCTCTAGGTCTGGGCATGGGCTAATTGTAATTCATGACCACCATCCTCCCCATGCCTGAAAATACAGCAATCCAATCTTCTGTTCTGATCTGGTCTGATAGCTGGTGTGATATCAGGTATGGTATCAGGTTTACTATTAGATGCTAAAGTAGTTAATCACCTGGGCCAAATGGAATGCATCCTTATAGATGGCTGAAGGGAGTAAAGTGGAAACAGTAGAGACCCTAGTCACAACCTTTCAATCTTCATTGGGTACAAGCCTACTTCGATACTTACTTCATATCCATACAGATAACAAGATGTAGAACTGGATGAACACAGCAAGCCAAGCAGTATCAGAGGAGCAGGAAGGCTGATGTTTCAGGCCCAGACTCTTCTTCAGAAAATGGAGAAGAAGGGTCTAGGCCCGAAACGTCAGCCTTCCTGCTCCTCTGATGTTGCTTGGCCTGCTGTGTTCATCCAGCTCTACACCTTGTTATCTCAGATTCTCCAGCATCTGCAGTTCCTACTATCTCTTCATATCCATAGACATGTGTTGGAGGAATCAGAGCATTTCTCACCTTGTGACCCTAATACCAACTGGAGAAAGAGGGTTAAACCATCTGATCCAAGCTGGAATCATCTGAGCTGAATTGCTCAGGTCAGTGCTGGATTTGCTGGTGTATGAATTTGTTCTTTTGAAATGGGACCTGTTCAGGAGTAACACATATGCATCCAAGTGATTTTCCTACTCACTACAGATTACTGGAAGTCTTCAGCACCAGACTTTAGGAAGTGTGTTAAGATGATGCAGTGTTGCAGAGGAGATTTACTAGATTGGTGCCAGGGATTGTGGACACCAGTTTAGAGAAGCTGGGATCATTCTCCTTGGAGCAGAGACTGTTATGGGTCTATATTCAACATGTGTTAGTATGGTCAGAGAGAAACCTTTCCCACTGGCACTGGGGGTCAGTGATCAGAGGACACTGATTCAAGATCATTGGCAAAAGCTCCAAAAGGAAAAAAAAAATTCTCATGCAGCACTCACTGCCTGAAATAGTACTTTCCTCGAGAGAACTGGATAAGTATTTGAAAAGAAAAGTTTATTGGCTATGAGGAAAGAGAAGGGAATGGGACTAATTGGGTTTTTGAGGGAGTCAGCACAGGCACATTGGACCAAATAGCCTCCGTTAGTGCTGTATGATTATATGAATACAGTGAATTTAAATTCAAAGGACTGCTATCCGGTAGACTGCTTCACATTTCAAACAGCATACATGCTATTGAGATACAGTACATCATTACCAATAGTTGAGGGGTGGCTTGTTTGTATGATTCAGATCATGGCCCAGTGTGAAAGACCCATTCACTGGTGACAATCAGCTTGTACCAATTCCACAGTCTCAATTGGATCGTCTATTTTGCTCCTTAGAACTGAACTATAAATAATCATTTCACACATCCCAATTGCATATTCTATTTATATTGTCAGGTGTAAAAATATAATTACATTCTGATTATTTTATTGAATTACTTAGCTTTGTGGTGTTGATGTTTTAAAAGTTGAAAGGCAGTTAATGTAACATGTTCTACGTTGTACTGGATTGTTAGCCTTGATATGCCACTTGATTCTCTGGAGTGGAGGGACTTAAATTCACATTCTTCACAGAAAGAGTGTGACCAAGGCAATATTACTCCAATAATTTGGTGGACAGTTCAATAACACTATATTTTCCTGATGCGTCATTGATCCTTTCCATTAAGGTTCACTATGGCCTAGAGCCACGAGTACTCCAGCATTGGCCTGCAGTCTCTAGAAACTATGGTCTAAGAATTAAAATTTTCATTTTCTTTGAACATTTATGTGTTAGTTCTGAAAATAATGGAGGTGGGAACAGAAGGGTCAGGTATCATAGGACACCAATTTAAGGCGATTAACGTAAGAACCAGACATGGCGTGAGGATTTGGTTTTCACACAGCGAGTTTGAAAAGGCTGGTGGAAGCAGATTCGGTAACAAACATTCAAAAAGAAAATTGGATAAATATTTGAATGGAATACGTTACTAGACTATGACAGAAATGGAGGCGAATGGGATTAAATGAATACTTCTATAACATGCTGGCATTGGCACAATAGGCTGAATGGCCTTCTTCTGTATTGCATCATCAATGCTGTGAGTCTTGATCTCAACACTGTGAGGATTCAAGGCAGAGGAAGTGTGCGCAGCACTTACACTTTGCTTGTGTGTTCAGCAATTAGGAGAATATGTTATACAATATTGAAATGCTTAGAATCAAAGGATGGATGTTGTTTGAAGACATATTGTGCTGAGTGCAGCTTATTCATTTAAAATGAAGAATGTGCTGCTGCCTTTTGTCCAACTAATTCATGTCTGATTAACACTCGGAAATGGAAGGTGTTGGAAAATAAATCATGTCATGGTTTTATCTGCCTTGTCATTGAGTATTTAACAAAGCTGAAAGACGCAGGTACATTCTCCCGTTATCCTTTCCATTTGCCAGAAGATGCAAAGAGCAGTAGCCTGTAGATGGCACTGTTACAATGACTGGCTGGGCAAGACAGTCAAAAGCTTCAGTGTAATGATCTCCATTACAGCACTCCCTTCCAATTACCCCACCTGCTCCAGGCAAACATATCCTAGCTAACGTGTAATAAGAGACGTGTTTGCAATAAACATCAAGGGCACTGATTCAACAGTTTCTCAAAAAGCTGTTCTAGAAGTCAACTGTAGCACTAAAAGGAAATAACCTATCAGTGGTTTGAATTGAAGTCTGGATAAAGTCCCACGATATAGAACTATATAAGTGGTTGAAGAAAAACACAGGACAGAATGAATAAATCTAAGTTAATAACAATGAACAAAATGTCCATTTAACAATCTATAAAATGCAGAGGGCAGGTAAGGCAGAGAGAGATGAGAGATTGCACAGTTTTGAAGTAGTGAGGAAGATGAGTTAAAGTAGGGAGCAGTGTGACAAGTTAAAGTTCCAAACAAAATCAGGATATACTGAGGAAGAAGAGTGAGCATTATGGTTTATAATGAGCAAGAGAGGAAAGAGAGCATGACAGGCAGTAATGGTTAAGAAACATGATGCCACACTGAATTTTCAAAAGCTATTGGTTTCTGAACACAACAAACAATTAAGATTGTATCTATCATTTATTTCTGAGGGAGCTTTAATAGCAAACCAAAGGACAATGGTGAGAATGGTATGAAGATCGGGATGTGCAATAAAGAGGGGAGATTAGGAATAAAGAGTCAGAAACTGCTGGTTGAAGGAACCATCGCTGAACAACAGTCATTACATTTGGTCAGTGTATTAAGCAAGAAATAACTGAAATTTATCTTAAAGGCATTGTAATAATGGTGAGGGATTTTAACTTTCATATAGACTAGACAAACTAAATTGTAGTTTGTCAAATGCTTTTGTGACAGTTTCCTGGAACAATACATTGTGGAAACAATTAGAGGTATAACAATTTTTGATCTAGCATTGAGTCACATTTAATTAGTAATTTTATAGTAAAGGAGCCCCTGGGAAAAGTGTGCATAATGCAGTTGAATTCCATGTTAAGTTTGAAAGAGATACACTCCAGTTCCATCAATAATCTTGACCTTAAACCAAGTCAACTGCATGGGTATGAAGGGAGGGCAGGTTGACTGGGTATATAAACTCAAAGGCATTAACAGGTATAAATAAACAGTGGGAAATATTTAAAGAACCAATTCAAAATTTTCAACAATAGTACATTACATTAAAGCAATCTCAGTAAGAAAGGTGCATCCATAGCATAATTGGGAACTTAAGGGAAGTACTATATGAAAAACAAGATCTATGTTGTTTCAAAGAATACAATTAAGCATGAGGATAGGAGTATTTTCAAAAGCAAAAAAGGCCAACAAACAATTAATGAAAACATGAAAATAGAGTATGAGAGCAAACTAGCCAGTAGTGTAAAGACATATTTTAATAGCTTTTCTGAGCATATTAAAATGCAAGTAGCTAAAATAAATATGAATCCTTATAGGCAGAGACACAAACCATTATCATGGAGAATGAGAAAATGGTAGAAATATTGAGTAAATATCTTGTGTTTGCAAACAAAAACAAATTGCATACCAAAACTAAAGTATAACCAAGGAAGTAATAAGATCAGGAAACTTAAGGTAATTGTAATTATCAGAGAAAAATGTTTGAGAAACTAGAAGGGACTAAAACACTAACTACCTGAGGGCATGATGACCCACATCCTAGGATTCTGAAAGAGATAATGTATGCACAGATTCAGATTTCCCAAAAGCTTTGGAATGGTTGATTAGATTTGAAAATGGTAAACATAAGGCGACAATTTAAGAAAAGAAGGAGAGAGATACATGACCAGTTAACCTGACATTAATTGTAGGGAAAATGCTGAAATCCCTTATTTATGATTTTTTGTACTTACAATTTGCTTAGAAAATCATACAATGATCAAAGAAAATAAATATGGTTTTACGAAAGGGAAATCATGTTTGACAAACTTTTAAAGAAGCAACAAAGATAAAGAGGAACAAATAAATGTCGTATACTTAGATTTCCAAATGGTGCATGCTAAGGTGTCACACCATGGCTAATATGCAAGAGAAGAAGTTGGGATAATATATTAGCATGAATAGAAGATTGGTTAATGGACAGGAAACAGATAGTTAGGAAACCAGGGCATTTCCAAGTTGCATGGTGTAACTAGTGGTAGGCTTCAAGGATCAGTGCTAGACTCTTAGCTATTTTTAATCAATATTAATTATTTAGTCAAAGAGGTGGAGATTAATGTTTATTGACAACGTAAATCTAGGTAGAAATAAAAACTGTGAAGGGGCTGCCCAGAGATATAGACAGTTTAAGTCCATGGAAAACTAGATGGCAAATTGAGTAAAAGTATAAGATTATTCTCAATGGTTGTGAGAATAGAAAGCAATGTACAATTTAAAAGTCATGAACCTCCTCACTCTTATGTTCAGAGGTTTATTTCATTAGTGTATTTCATTCAAAGACACACAAAATTAATTTAATTGGTACAGCTAGCAATTTGGTAGGGGCATGACATGTCAGCATTTATTCCTGAAAAATTGGAGTACAAGGATAAGGAAGACTGATTGCTACTGGACAGAGGTTTCGTCTCCATACTTAAGAAAAGATTCCCTTGCAGTGAAAGTTCATTAGATTATTCCTGAGATAAAGGTTGTCCTTTGATGACAGGGGACACTCTCAGGACTTTGAAAAGCAAGTCAAAGGGTGAAAACTAGAGTTAGAAGTAAGGAGACAACAAGGTGCAGGGCTGGATGAACACAGCAGGCCAAGCAGCA
>NC_063352.1:22307911-22336184 GCF_021869965.1 Rhincodon typus | reverse complement strand
ACCGTCTTTTTAGTGGCCATTTTGCCACTGAAAACACTCTCTTTATCCACTCTGTGAATTCCCCATAATTTTGGATCATCTCTACCAAACAGCTCCTTAACTTTCTCTGCATTTAATGAGAACAATCTAAGTTTCTCCACATGACTGAAGTAGCCTAGCCACAAAGCTAAGGGAAGAGAGTGGGAGGGAGAGGGTTAGACAGAAATTTCCTATGCTGAGGACCTAGGCAGTGAAAGAAGCAGCTGCTAATTGTGAAGCGAAGGAAATTGGGATTTTCAGGAATTGGAGTAGAAATTTCAGAAGTTTGCTGGGCTACAGGAAGTTACTGACGTATAAAAGGCTAAGGCCATGGATGTGATTTTAAAAAAGAGTTAAGGTACTTAAAATCAGAACTTTGCCAGACTGGGCACTAAAAAGATGTCAACAGTACTTTTATAAAGAGCTGGACAATAAGGACAATCTACACTACTTTTGCCTATGGCAGCTTTTCTATCCACAGGGGTTTCAACCACAGTTTACATTGAGTCAGTGGGTGTCAGCCAGGGCTGCTACAGTTGACCCCCCAGGCTCTGTTTTGCTCTAGAGATTGGAACAATCAGCCAAAATTCAATATTGCCTGGTGACCCCTGCTGCAAAGTGCTTGTGCGTGGAGATTGAGCGGGCGAGGGGAAGACAGGGAGGGTTTGAGAGCAAGCTGAGCTGTGAAGCCTTCCCTGGTTGCATGCTGAGCTGACACTACCACAGGTAAAGCCAGCTGTCTGCTGCATGTAGATTCTCACCCTGAGAAGAGTTGGCACCTTCAGGAGTGGAGCAAATTGAAAGGCAAAAGGAAACTGTCTTGTTACCAACACATTTACAGCTGTTCGGTTTTCTACAGGCCTGTCAGTTGAATATTGCATTCAATCTAAAAGTGATACTGGAAGCTTGTGTGGGTGTCCAGTTTTGATGTTGAGCATTGACCCATGGCACATCAAGTAGGCTCCTCTTATTCAGTTCATCATAGCACTGCAATATCATTGAAAGGGAAGGTCAAGTAGAACCATATTGAACCATAAATCTACCTGCTAACTCGCTGCTACACATATCAGGAAGTAAAACAGTTGTCATGCTCTTTGAATCAGGAAATCAAAACACAGAATATCTGACGTTCCACCTGCCATACAAGAGTGCAACATAGGGTTACTTTGCTTTTTGTCAGACAGCTAGGGCTCAATGAACAGCTCTCTCACCTCAATGTCAGAAAGTTGCAGCTCAGTCACCTCTCCAGGGGACTTGAGCACAAAACGCAGCTGACAAAAGGAGGCGCTGTTCTGTCAGAGATGCTGTTTCTCAATTCCCCTCAACAGGTAATGCTCATGCAACACCTAAAACAAATCATCTGGTCATTATCACAATGCTGTGGGACTGTGCACAGAATGGTGCCTGTGTTTTCTATGACACAACAGTGATTACAATTCAAAAATGCTTCTTTGACTGTAGGCAGATTTGGGGTGGGCAGAGGTTGTGACAAGTGATGTATAAAGGCAGATGTTCTCTTTCCATTAGGTAAATTGTTAAACTGTGGGCCCACTCATCAGCTCAGCTGGCCACAGATCCTATGGTACTTCTCAGATTGTCTGGTGTCTGAGCCAACACTCTCCTGCAAAAATACAGCCAAGTTGGTGTGATTCATCTCATCATCCTGCATTGCTACATGACACATACAAAATGTGTGCCCATGTAACTGTGAGACAATTGTTGGTGATGTCAGCATCAAGTATTACCCACATAATATACCTCTACTTGCAAATGGAACACCCTCGGGAGTGCAGCGATTGTAACAAGGTCAGCCAGCTGGACCTTATAGAGTATGAGTTCCCTGATTGGAGATTGTATAACCGCTAGACTGGTGAGGGTGAGGCAGCAGTGCTAACCACTGAGCCACCTTTTGGGGCTGCTGAGATTCAATACATGATATCCTGTTCCCAAAGCAGACACTTCAGCCCATTAAAATCCTCGGTCCAATTATCTTCAGCTGTTTCATCAATGACCCTCCCTCAATCATAAGGTCAGAAGTGGGGATGTTCAGTTTTGATTGTACAATATTCAGCACTAATCACAATTCCATAGATACTGACATAGTCCATGCTTAAATTCAGCAAAATTGTGACATAATCCAGGCTTACGCTGACAGGTGACAAGTAACATTCGTGCCAGACGTGCCAGGCAAAGACCGTCTCCAATAGAAGACAATTCTACCATCTCCTCTTGACATCCAATGGCATTGTCCATCACTGAATACCCCACAATTAACATCCTGGGAGGATTCCGATTTACTAAAACGAAGTGAGGTGGTTGTGTAATAGTTATATCACTACATGAACAATCCAGAGACCCAGACAAAAGTTCTGGTGTCATGGGTTCAAGTGGCATGGCATATAGTGAAATTTGAATTCAACAGAATCTGGACCTAAAAACTAGTCTAATGTAACCACTGTTGATTGTCATAAAACCCCACCTGGTTTGCTCATGTGTTTTTGGGAATGAAATCCACCATCCTTACCTGGTGTGGCCTACATGTGACTCCAGACCCACAGCAATATGGTTGACTCTTAACTGCCCTCTGAAATGACCCACCAGGTCATTCAGTTCAAGATTAATTAGAGACGGGCACCAGTACCAGCTTTATCAGTGATGTCCGCATCACATAAAGGAAGAAAATGAAACTGACTAGCTATATATGTAATATGGCTACAAGTGAAGCTATCTACACAGACTAGGGATACTGAAGTGAGTAAGTCACCTCCTGATTCCCCAAAGCCTGTCCACAATCTACAAGTCAGGAGTGTGATGGAATAATCCCCACTAGCGTGGATGAGTGCAGTTTCGACAACACTCAAGAAGTATGACACCATCCAGGACAAAGCAGCCTGCTTGGTTGGCACCACATTCACCCCCTTCACAACTGACTCTCAGCAGCAGCAGTGTGTACCATCTACAAGATATAAAGCAGAAATTCTCAAAGTCTTCTTGGATAGCACTGTCCAAATCCACAAATGTTACCACTTAGAAGGACAAGGGCAGCAGATACACGGGAACAACGCCTCTTTCAAGTTCCCCTCCAAGAAGCTCACCATCCTGATTTAGTAATACATTGCCACTCCTATAATGTTATTGGGTAGAAATCCTGGAACACCCCCAACTCCCCTATACCAGAATTGTGAGAGTACCTACACCGAGTGGACTTGAGTGGTTCAAGGAGGCATTACTTTCTCAAGGGCATTTAGGGATGGGAAACAAATGCTGGCCTAGCCAAGAATGCCCACAACCACTGAATGAATAAGAACGTAAGAACTAGGAGCAGGAGTAGGCCATCTGGCCCCTTGAGCCTGCCCCGCCATTTAATAAGATCATGGCTGATCTTTTTGAGACTCAGCTCCACTTACCCGCCCACTCACCATAACCCTTAATTCCTTTACTGTTCAAAAATTTATCTAGCCTCGCCTTAAACACATTCAGTGAGGTAGCTTCAACCGCTTCACTGGGCAGGGAATTCCACAGATTCACAACCCTTTGGGTGAAGAAGTTCCTCCTGACCTCAGTCCTACATCTGCTTCCCTTTATTTTGAGGTGATGCCCTCTAGTCCTAGTTTCACCTGCTAGCGGAAACAACCTCCCTGCCTCCACCTTATCTATTCCCTTCATAATCTTATATGTTTCGATAAGATCTCCCCTTATTCTTAACATAAGATACACCCGTGAAGTGCTGTAACCTGTAGGGCTTTGGATCAGGAGCTAGAGAATTGCATTCACCTATTTTTGGCTGGTACAGACATAATGGTCTCCTTCTCTGCCATAAGCTCTGAGATTTGAAGGTGTTTAAAAGCAGAGGGGTTTTGATAGAGTAAATGAAGAAAAATTATTTCCAATAATTCAGAGGATGATAATGAAAAAAAGCAGATTGAAGGTAATTCCAAAACAACCAGATGGGAAATTAGAAAAATCTTTTTTAGTGCACCATGCGGTCAGTTTATGGGATGCACTGTCTGACTGGGTGCTGAAGCAGGTTCAAAAAAAAAATTGGATAAAGCCTTGCAAGAAATTGCAGGGGTCTAGGGAAAAGAGGGCATAGGACTAATTTCCAAAGAACCTGTGCTCTTGATGAGTTGAATTATTTCTTTCTGTGCTGTATTATTCTCTGTGATGCTGTGATTGTCTACTGTGGCACTGTTGTGGCTGCAGATCTGCCACAGAAACAGGAAATAGAAGTTTAATCTGTTTCTGACATGCAATATTATAGGGGAACCAAAGTCCTGGTGTTCAGGGAGGAGAGGCCCTTACTTAATTGATGCCACCTTGGATCAACTGCTGGAAGCCATGATTAAACCATGTTCCCAGAGCATTAGCCTAGAGCTTTGGATTATTATGCCACAGACAGTACCACTAATCCTAAATCATCAGTCTCTCGTCTTGCGATTGTATCCCCATGTTTTAGATTTTCTAATCAGTGGAAACAAACTCTCAGCAATTTATCTTTTTTAAACCCTTACAGAATATTGTACATTTAGATCACCTCTCAATGTTCTAAATACCAGATAATATAGGCCCAATTTACATGAATAGGAAAGGTTGAGAGAGATATGGGCCAAATGCTGGTGAATGGGACTAGATTAATTTAGGATATCTGGTCAGTATGGACAAGTTGGACCATAGGGTCTGTTTCTGTACTGTAAAACGCTGACTCTTGACTGTACTCAGCCCCTCAGCATAGTACAAACTTCCCACCGCAAGAACCAATTTAGTGAGCCTTCACTGTTCTGCCTCCAACTGCAAGTAAATCTTCTTTAAACGTGGAGACTAAAACTGCACACAGTACTCAGATGTGGTCTCACCAAAACCCTGAACAATTTTAGCAAGATGTCTTTAGTCCTTGACTCCAATCCCTTTGCAATGAAGCCCATTTCCTCATTGCTTGCTGCACCCACATGCAAACTTTTTGTACTTTGCACGAACAAATCCAAGTATCTTGGATATCAGCATTTACAAGTTCCACACGTTATAAGAAATATTCTGCATTTCTATTCTTAAACCAACGTAAATATCTTTACACTTCCCTACACTATAATCCGTCTGCAATGTTATTGTTCACTCACTTAACCTGTGCAGTGTAAATGTCTTTCACACATTTTATTGTTGTACTTAGCATTGTATCCTCAGCAAACTTAGATACATTACTCTCTGTTTCTTTAATAATCATTAATATAGATTATATTAGATTAGACCTCAATACTGACCTTTGCAGCACTTCACTATTCACTACCTGTCACCTTCAAAATGCTCATTTATGCCTATTTCCTGTCTGTTCACTAATTCTCTGCCCATGCTATTATGTTTGTTTTAACTCCATGAACCGTACACTATTAACCTTTCATGCAGCATCTTATTTAGTGCCTTTTGCAAATCCAGGTATGCTACATCCACTGGTTCCCCTTCATCTATCTTCTTAGCTACAACCTCAAAAAAACTCCAACAAGTTTGTCATATAGGATTACCCTTTAATAAAACCACATTGACTTGTTCTGATCATACTATACTTTTCTATGTTCATTGTTAAGATTTTCTGAATAATAGATTCCAGCATTTTACTGACAAATGATTAAGCTAAGTGGCCTATTTCCCTATTTTCCTCTTCTATCCTCTTTCTTGAACAGTATAACATTTGGGATTTCAACCTTCCAACCAGATAAATGCAGGTAGTTGCTGGTGTCCTATGTTTAATTTCTGAACATATATATTGTTGTATACTGGATGGCTGTAGTGTTTTATTGACATTCAAAGTAATATGTTGTGCATGAAGTGTCTTGAAACATGACTGATGGATGTAAGGTGCTATGTAATTGCAATCCTGCACCATGACTAGAACAATGAATTATGGAATTTGTCTCTTCTTCCCCAAGTGCTAAGTCTCTCTGGGGTAAACCTCTATGATCCATAATCTTGTCTATGTGGCTAACCCTTTTGTCCTAACTACTAGGATCATCCAAGTGAGCACAGGCTGGCTATTGAATCTGAAATTTATTGGTTTCTATGGTTAGCCTTGTATCATCCATTCATAACATCCTTGGCCAACCCAACTCCCACTAGTGATCATATCAATCCGCAGATGACCCATCTGTACCAATCCACTGCACAGCTTCAGAAACAGGCTCCAAAACAATGGGCCTTGCCAAACAGTGAGTACCATGAGTCATGTACCTGCACATCTGCACAACTCACCGCCTTTTAGGTCAAGGAAGGAGCTGAATGCATTCAGGGTCACCAAGAGTTCACAACAATTACTACATTACTGATTGAAACCAAACATGGAAGCTTTAATTTTTTTTTATTTATACTGATTTATTTGTCATATTAGCTGTTTATTGAAGGTCACTGCACCACATTAAAATTAAAGACTTTGAATAATTTGCAAAATGCTGAAAGATTGACACCTTGTTGGAAGATGCTGTGTCTTAAATCGCATTATCCTCTGCTAAGGTAACTGCAACATTTTGATAGGAGGTAAATATGTTGTTTAGAAAAAAGACACATGACAAATGAATATGGGAAGAATCTGATTTGTGATATGATTGCTTGTTTTATTCACTATTTTAAAAATAATGATTGGTAGCTAGTTCTTCTCACTATGAATTGGAAGTAGCCGTCCAGGCAATCATAGAACATCAGCTCCTGTAGGGCCAACCCTATCAGGTCTCATGAGGTCATGGTTCAAATGTGTCTATTATAAGCAGAGCACTGACCCACTGGGCTGAGTTGACTCTTCTTAATTCTGCATTAACGCATTCCCCCATCCTTCCACCTCTCTCCCCCACCCCACTCCCCCAATGAATTGGGAGCTTAACTGGACTGGGCAGGCTGTGACATACACAAGTTGAACATGGTGATTGAGCTGATTTGGTCTGGGGAGAAGGACCAATGGCAGCGGTTACTATTGTTTTACAATTGGCCCCTCAACTATGGGCCAAGTTTTTCATCCGGGACCCCTGAGTTTGTTTGCTAGTCTACTTGCCCCTCCCTTGCCAGAAAATAGACATCTGATGGTGCAGTCAATTATGGTGGTGATCCCCTCCAAAATTTGATTTGATTTATTATTGTCACATGTACCTAGGTACAGTGAAAAGCTTTGTTTTGCTTATAATACAGGCAGAACATACCATACAAAAAGCATTAGGGTATTAGAACAGGGTGAAGACTGGACTGTTTCACAACTCTCTGTAATTTCTTACAGTCCTGGGAAAAACAGTTGCCGTACTAAGCCATGATGCATCCGGATAGAATGAAGGCATTCGCGACCAGTGGTGCACATGCACCAAGTATGGGTACTTTACATACACCCGTGGAAAGCCGTCCGTGGCCAAGGGATCAAGTCCCAGCACCTGCACCTGAAGAAGGAGAACAAAAGCTCTGGATGCGACTGGCTAAAAACCATAACATTTAAGGAAAAGATTGAAAGAAGTAGAGAGATTAAGAAGAAAATCAAACACCAGGAAGTGTACAAGGAATCGTATTTAATCTTTCTTTGCCATGAAGTGTGTATTAATTGTTTATAGTGATAACTGTTGGTTAATATTGGGACATCAACATTTGCACAGCTTTACTGTCAAAATGTTCAAGCTTATTTGAACAGTACAGTCACAAACCACCCACTGGTTAGACTGGTGTTAGAATATTGGTGGTGAACCTTTGCATGGGGTTCAAAGCATGATGCAGCATAGAAGGAAGTCATTTGACCTATAATGGTTGTGGTGACTATTTGAAAGAACATTCAATTAGTCCCACTCATGCTGCTCTTTTCCTGAAACCACAGGCTGGGTTTTATAGGGTGCTTTGGTCCAGGACTGACAAGTTAGCAATGAGCCCCAAACTTCCTCGACAGCCTCCCCTACCACCCAACCACCACAACCACCATAATGCTGACTGCCCCTCAGTTACCCAATGCTTACAGAGTTGCTTTATGTCAACTCTTCCACTCTATCTCGGGGGAAGTCCTGCCAAAGTGAGTTACTAGCCAATTGGATCTCTGTAGACCCACCAGCACCAAATGGGAAGAGTGGAGACTGCTGGAATTATAAGTAACCCCATCGAAACCCAGACATAACAAGGTCTGGGAGATCACCAGGGTCAGGCTGGCAGTCCCCATCAAAGGCTGTGAGAAGGACAGAGATCCTGGTTTGAGAGTCTGGTGCAGGAGGACATAACATGAGTGAGATTTGGGAAGGATGTCAACTCTGATGGGCCAAGGGGACTTGCAAAGGAAGTCCTTCCCTTGCCTAACACCAAACTGTTTAATGTGCACTATTCCCTCCCATTGGTAAAAAAGTGAAGGAATAGGCTGAGGCCGTTAAGCCAATGGGCCTCATATAGGCCTCAGGATGACTACACTGCACAAGATCGTTATTGACTCTTGTACCATTTTAGAATAATTGGAGGGTAGACGATAGGCTACTGTTGAATTTATGAAACACCCAGCTCCATTCATCTGTGGGAACATAAAATACAGCCCCAGGGGTCTCTGTTCTTTTCAAGCATTTCTCCAGTTCTCTTATGAAAGTTTTTATTGAAACTCTTTCCAGACAGGCAGCAAATTTTAGATCCTAACACCTCTCTTCAAAAATGTGATCCTCCAATGTTCCCATTGGCTCTTCTGCCAATTATTTTACATCAAGATCCTCTAGTTTCCTATACTACTGCCCTTGGGAACAGCTTTTTCCCCCCATTTAGTCGGTCAAAACCCCCTCATAATTCTGAACATCTGTCTTAAATCTCCCTCCTAATCTTCTCTAATCTTGGCAAAAATAATCACAGCTTCCTCAGTGCCTCCACAAAAGTAAAGCCCCTCATCACCCTCTACATGGGATCCAGGGAGCTCTGATGGTTGGTTGCAAAGTTGTTTTTGATCCTCTCTGGCAGAGTTTTGCTCAGAGCTTTTGCAGAAGTTACAAGAAGGGATCGAATAAACTCCCACAGAAATTCAACCTCATTATTATCAATTCTGACATTTAACTTTCAGAAGGATGGTCGAAGCTATGGAATGAATGGTAGAAAACTCTAATTGTGATACAATGATCAAGGGTTTCAGTATAGCAGAGACGTTAGAGAACATAATGTTATTCTCATTAAACTGGAGAAGATTAAGCATAAATTTAGTTAAAGTGTTGAGCGTGTCTCATTAGAAAAAAAGATAAAAGCAGAATCTACAATAGCTTTTGCAAGAGAAGTGGGATAGTAATTATAGAAAAGTGAAGACTGCAATAAAAGTAAAAACACCAGAAATACCCAATGGGTCGGGTGGCATCAGTGGAGAGAGAAACAGCAATAACGAGCCGCGTCAATAATGTTTCATCAGAACTGAGAAAGGGTAGAGGTCTAACAGGGTGGGGCGGTGGTGCAGTGGGTAGCACTGCTGCTTCACAGTGCCAGGGACCTGGCTTCACTTCCTCGGATGACTGTATGTGTGGACATTGCATGTTCTGGTGTCTGTGTTGGTTTCCTCTGAGTGCTCCGATTTGCTCCCACAGCCCAAAGATGTGTAGGTTAGGTGGATTGGTTACGTTAAATTGCCCATAGTATCCAGGGATGTAGGGACAGGTGGATTAGCCATGGGAAATGCAGGGATACGTTGGGGGGTTGGATCTGGATGGGATGATCTTCAGAGGGTTGGTGTGGACCGGATGAGCTGAATGGCCTCCTTCCACACTGTAGGGATTCTATGAACAGGTTATAAGCACATACAGACATAATGAAAGGGGGAGGAGGGAAGAACTAAATGGAACGACTAAGATTAATGGAAAACATAGGAGGTAAATGATAGAAATGATAATAATTCAAAGCAAAAGAATAATATGGTGTGTTTAATTCATATATTCTACTATGTTGATGGTTGTGGTGAACTCCCTGTTGCTTGATTATGTCCAAGCTGTGAGTGATTTTAAAGGTCTTATTTTTTCCAGCTGAACCCATGCTATGGAGTTTGATTGTAAAGGGAGTAGGGTATGTTCTGCTCCCCGCACTGTCTTTGCTGCTTTTGTCTGATGCAGGTGGATGGAGGAGGATCCAGGGTATGTGGGTAGCTTTGGCAGCTATCTTTTACTATGCTCCACTGAGGATTGTTACCCATGGCTTATGGAATAATATCCCAGTGGAGCTAAGTGAGGAGGGATGCTGCCTCACTCAACATTCGGATTGAGTTTACATGTTTGGTATTACACTTCGCCACAATCTTAGCTAACTGAGCTAACTGGTGCAATCCACCTTCCCCACTCTCCACACTACCATCCTAGTACTCACATGATACCACAATCATACAATCAATTAGTGTACAGTAGACTGACATGCTAGGGACAACACCAGTGCTGTAGCATTGTTGGAGCCATCAGTCCAAAGTTATTTGCTCCACCCAACTATGCAACTTATTCCACACATCATGGCTCATAATACCCACATACACTATTACTGACATTGGATATGAGGAAATTTTTGCCAAAGGGCTGGACCGTGGTCTAAATGGATAGTTTTTGCAGAGGGTCAGAAAGTATTATGGGCTGAATGGCTTCTTTTTGTGCCATGTAGTTCCATATGCTGAGTTTTCCACTCTGTTAACTGACATTACAAGTATAAAAAGAATACATTTTCAGTGTCCTGTCAAAGGATGAAGTAAGAAGCGTACTTATTAAAATTGACCTCCATTGCAGGCAATGAGAGTAATTGTGATGTTGGCTAAAAAGCATTAAACAGGAAACATTGGATCAGCTGCTCATTATACATCTCTTTTGATTTTCATTTCCATAAATCAAATCAACCATGAGACCATTAACCCTTTATAGGATGGTTTATTTTACAAGGCTTCTTTTTACAGCCCCAGGATTGGGAGGAAGATGTGGAAAGGAATGGAACAGAAACAATCTCAGCTGAAATAACCATCCAGGTTTGAGTGGGGCTCGACATGTACAACCCTTTGATAAGATTGATTTCAGAATTTCCACTTGCTTGAACATTCCATTTACTTTAACTGCTGAGCAACATCTTAAATTGTTCCTTAAAAGAGAAGGTTAAGTGCAGTAGAGAGACATTTTATTGGCAAGTTCCATACCTGCACAAGTTCTTTTTTAAAATCACTTTTAGCCTTTCCTACTTTGTAAGGAAATGTTTGAAATTAATGGTGGCTTCAACCTGTCTGTTGAACGTAGTCACTTTCAGTCTCAGAGAGCTGTTCAGCTGAAGTCAGATGTCACTATTTGGGGAATATGGGGAACAAGACAGGCTGGCATTTTTTTTGTGATGCCCTAAACCAACTGGGAGATCTAAGCAAGAAAACTT
The DNA here is from genome assembly GCF_021869965.1 of Rhincodon typus. Taxonomy (NCBI): domain Eukaryota; kingdom Metazoa; phylum Chordata; class Chondrichthyes; order Orectolobiformes; family Rhincodontidae; genus Rhincodon; species Rhincodon typus. Next base: position 22,324,832 of record NC_063352.1, on the reverse strand, counting down.
GAGCATCAGCCAAGCACACAGCAAGATGGCCCAGTAAATCCCAATTGATTGAGGACATTCTAACCAGATAGGGTGCAGAGGAGGTTCACCAGGATGTTGCCTGGTATGGAGGGCGCTAGCTATGAAGAGAGGTTGAGTAGATTAGGATTATGTACATTAGAAAGACGGAGGTTGAGGGGGGACCTGACTGAGGTCTACAAAATCATGAGAGGTATAGACAGGGTGGATAGCAAGAAGCTTTTTCCCAGAGTGGGGGACTCAATTACTAGGGGTCATGATTTCAAGGTGAGAGCGGAAAAGTTTAAGGGAGATATGCGTGGAAAGTTCTTTACGCAGAGGGTCGTGGGTGCCTGGAACGTGTTGCCAGCGGAGGTGGTAGAGGCGGGCACGATAGCGTCATTTAAGATGTATCTAGACAGATACATGAATGGGCAGGGAGCAGAGGGATACAGATCCTTGGAAAATAGGCGACAGGTTTAGATAGAGGATCTGGATCGGCGCAGGCTTGGAGGGCCGAAGAGCCTGTTCCTGTGCTGTAATTTTCTTTGTTCTTTGTTCAGGTAGCATCTGAAGAAAAGGAACATTTAACTTGTCTATTAATTGTCTCTTACAAGGTAAACATTTAAGAACTGATTTTCTCCTCATAGCTCAATTCAGTTACAGATAAAGGGGTAAGATTAACATGGAAAAGTTAACACGTATGCTGGGTGTGCATAAATATGTTGTAAATTGGTATATTGACATTCATAAACCTTACAGCTCACCAGGAGAGAATTCGGCACGTCCATTCTTGTGTCTATTCTTTATAAATCAACTGGTTAATTCCACTGCGCTCCTGCATTCTTTCCCCATAGTCCTGCAGACAGTAACAGAGTGTAACTCTATTTTTATATACTTACAAAATTCCTGCTGGGTTTAAATTGGTTCAAAGACAGACCCAGCCTTACAAATGGTTCATAGTGAGGGTATGTACCAATGAGAATCAAATATGGAAATTCATCCCTGTAGCCGCTCTAATACCGTTTAGTTATGACTCTGTAGAAGTTTAGCATAAAGGAAACAGGTACAGCCTTCTGAAAACAAACATAAAGCAAGACCGGAAACTGAGTGAAGAGTGGTTCCAAATTTCATCCATAGAGAAACATTGCTCCAACAATAGTCCTCACTTGGCAGGACATGTAGGATGAACCAACATTTATATTACCCCTTTTAAACACCAAAGACTCTTCAGAGCCAAAGTATTTGAACTTTAGTTACTATTTTCCTGTTTGGCAAATACAGCAGAGAAGTTGAGCCCAGCGTGGTCCCACAAGTGAAAATGAAATCAATGACCAGATGATTCTTTTTTGTTTGATGTTGATTGAGGACAAGTGTTGACCAGGTGGCGACCTCCACTATTTGGTTTCTAAGAGAATAGTTGTGTTCAATTAAGAAGGCAGATGGGAATCACAGTTTAAATCTCATCCAAAAGAGGGACCTCTGACAATGTAGCACTTTCTCAGCATTACACCAGAGTGTCAGCCTTATGTTACCTGCTCACATCTCTGTCACCACAGAGACTATGAAAACAAGCAACCAGAGATGATTGGAAAGATCCAAAATGTTGGAGAAGAATCACAGCAGCTTATTGCATCTCTGAATAAATGTTTTAAAGCATTTCACGCAAATTATACCTCATTGAACACTACTCCCTTCCAGTTCTACAGCATTCTGATTTCTTTGTGCTCCTCCAGTTCTGGTCTCTTGTCCATCCTTTGCCCCCAGCTCCAAATGCATCCCATTGACAATCATGTCTTCAACTGCCTAAGCTTTGGAATTCCCTCCTTCAACCTCCCCACCTCTCTATTTCTCACCCCTCTTTTAAGAAGCTGTTTAAGAGCTACTGTTTTAGCCATAGGGGGTCAGTTAGCTTGGTTGGCTAGCCAGCTGGTTTGAAATGCAGAGATCCCCACAACCTGGGTTCAATTGCCACACCAGCTGAGGTTACCATGAGGGACTCTACTTCTCAACCTCTCGCCTTACCTGAGGTATAGAGTTCCCTGGTTAAACCACCACCAGTTGTGTCTCTTAATCAGGGAGTAAGACTACGATGACTTTATCTTTGGCATTAGCTTTTTTCACTTCTTTTTCTGATTGTCAATTGATGTCTGGTTATATTCGTGTAAAGTATCTTGGAACATTTTATCAATCTTAAAAGTGAAAGACATTTGGATAAGTACATGAATATGAAAAGTTTAAAGGGATATAGGCCAGGTGTAGGCAAGAGAGACTAGTTTAGTTTGGGATTATGTTCGGCATGGACTGGTTGGACCAAGGGGTCTGTTTCTGTGCAGTATGACACTGTGACTCTATATGTAAACACATGTTGTCATTGTAGGGAAACAGCACCTATCTTGGGCTCCACAGACATCAATCTGGCTATTAGTTGAAGAATCAGGAGATTTTAGAAAGCAAATACTGCATCAGCAGAATCCTGTACATGTCTGCAGACAATGTCATGGTTATCACCTGAGCAAGTGTTCAGGGGGTTCTTTAACCATTATCATCAGTGCAGCACCTCATTATTAAACCAATATGTCAGTTGGATTACATGCTTTCAAATCTTCCTGTGGGAAAGCTGATGCACCAAGTGGTATTCTTCATGTAACAATGTGGCCCTAGTCTAGGATGTCCCACATTTAACAACACTGTTACTCTGGTTGAGATTTTATCAATAGTGTGCCATTCCTGATGTGTAACGTGTACCTCTACTGTTTTCTCTCCTTTTGCCTTTACTCTGGTGATTATAACAAAAATGCCAGCAGTGGACATGAACAATAAATAATAATGGCTGGAGAGCTTTTCATTGGTGAAACCTGCCTTCAGTCGACAGTGCTGTACCTGCAGGCAGAGACTAGTCAAACTGGGAGACACTGCATCACAGCCACAGCTATTCTGGCCAACTCTGTTGCCATTATCATAAGACATTACAATGCATTTACTTTATTCATGTGGGCATCATCCTTCTTATCTGGGACTAGCTTAGTCAGACAGCTACATGTATTGACATGCCAAGTGGTTGCATGCATTGTTGGCAACAGAGAAGTTAGAGATATTTCTTTTCTTATCGAAGAAACAAGTTGTGTTTTTGCATTCATTCTTTATTGAATGTTCATGTTAGTGTCCATGTTGTACTAGCCACTCTGTGGGCCATGGCTGAATTTGTAGGTTCAGCTGACCCTCCCTTCTCTGCATTGAAGAGGATATTGTCCAAGATCACTCTCAGTGCAGGATATTGAAATATTGAACTCAAAGCAGTGAAGGCCTCTCCCAGCCAATACCCTGAGATGGACACACAACTGGACAGTATTAATACCACTGTTTAGGCTCCTCATCATCTTCCCTTGACTAACTGTTCCCACCCACTATTCCCCCATCACACCCATGATATCAGGCCCTTCCCACTGCATTGCTGCATGGCTCTCAAACTCGATCTCAGTTATTCCCTTGAATTTTTGTCATTCGCTTATTCTTGAAATCCTCCATGGTCTAACTCCACTCTACAAGCCCCTTCATTCAGCCATACCAGTCCTGAGTCTCATTGTAAGAGTTCCTACTCCTGCTCTTTTCTCTTGTCCTGCAGAATTAAATAACCTACCACACAACTGAACAAAGCTGACAGGGAACTTCCACCCTTAAATGATCGTACCGAGGTATAATTTGAAGGTATGACTTTATTGAAAACTGTTTTATATTAATGAGAATTCATGGCATGCAAATGTATTGCTAGTACAAGGCTTCCACAGGCCTCAAACATACCACTGACTTTATCTTTGCAGCTTTATCTGCTTTCGGGAAATCAAGACTTTGCATCTTGCATCACTATGACACCCAGGTGCACATTTCTCAGTCTTGCGGGCAACATAAACTCCTCCCATAGTTCTCATTAAAGAACAATGGACCTGGAGAGGAAACTCCAACATCATTTTGTTCCCCTACTCCCCTTACATGAGGTATTGACCCCAATTCCAGGAGTCCTAGTTGGTACCTTCATTAAGTCAAGTAACTCGACAAACCCTGAGAATCAAAAGTCCTCATCCCAGTCAGATTAGCTCAATTCCACAGAGGACAGTGCATTATCAACATAATCAAGGCAGCAACTTCACCCTGAGGCTTGCTCGTCTTGGGGACATTCATGGATCAGGTGGAATGTCAGAATGAGATGAAACAACAAAAGGGCCCAGTGCAAACTGGCAAAGTCACGCCAAGATGCCACAAGAATGATTGGTATATGAAATGGAAGTATAACACTGATGCTTCAGTGGGTGATATATTGAGGTTGGAGTTAAGACAAAAATCAAGGTTAAAATTGAAGCATCTAGTTTGTGATAAATTTTAACCCTGTGTTTCCAAAGTAACTCTTTCGGGTCAAGCTTTATGTTTTTATACCAAAGTGTTTGCAAAAGGTTTTATAATTACATCAACAAAATAAGCACTGGTATAATATTCCAAAGGGAAGTGATTGTGAAGGCAGCAGACTATTGCAGGTCTTTGTTTCCATACGGTTATTTATTCAGTTGAATGATACTGAACGCACTCTGTATGTGAAACAGAGAAACAACTGTGAGGCTCATAGATTACTTCATCAGCCCTTCCACCAGCTGTCAATACTATCAGTGACAGTGCTCAAAGCCTCCTCCTCAAAATGAGCAGTAGATCCGCATTGCATATCTTTGAATAAAGTTTAGTGATTATAACCAACAGACTATCCAATTATCCAACAGTTACACATGTTCCATTGCCCAATAAAAACTAAAATACGAGTCATGATGGCAGAAGGTTCCTTCGGCAAAAAAGGAAAATGGCAACTTTTGCTTTAGACCAAAGACTGTTTGCCTCTTCCACTCACCTGTCCCAAAAGTGCTGATTCTTGTCGTGACAAAGATTCAGCAAGGTGCCCTTCCTTCACATGAGCTTAGATAGTGAGTGCTAGTGAGCAATTCAACAGCAAGGGGCATCACAGACAAACATGTTCCTGCCCATCTTCTGAACATCTCTTGCTGTGTGTCACTGAATGCCAAATCAACAGTAAAAAAAACATAGCTGTGCCATCCCATTCTAGTCCCATTGTGCAGCTTAACCTGGTCCCTAGCTGAATTGAAGCTGCAATATCTAACACTTCAACTACTGACATGTTGCAGCTGCTTCACGTGCTGTCTGCAAGATGCATTGCAGTGACTCACCATGCTTATTCTGACAGCACCAGGCTATCTGCTAACCCGCCCACTGAGAATAACATGAGCAGCAGTGCCTGGGAACATCATCACCTCCAGGATCTTCTCTGCACACCACACCTTCCTGACTTAAACAAACGTTGCCATGCATCCATCATCGTTAAGTCAAAACCATGAAATGTATTACCCAAGGACATCATGGCAACAGGGAAAACGAAGCTGCAATATGCTGGTGAATCAATTTAACAACACCATAAGATCACAGTTGGAACTCTGTGCAGTCATGGGCTCCGCACATTAGGAAAAGTGTTGCTACAGTCACGACCAGGACAGATACACTGGGATTCATTGGACTGCTGTGAAAAAGATATGACTATGAAAAATGGCTTGAACAATTGGTTTTGCCTTGTTCAAATAGAGATATTACAAGTAATGAAGGAATGGGAGAGTGTAGATCAAAACAGGCTGTTTCCAGGGACAGTACAAACATAGATGTGTGACTAAGTATAAGGCAGTTGCAACAGAGTGCAGGACTGCTCTCATCCGAACAATATTTGTGAGTTACACTATCAGAGGTCATGATTGAAGCAGTGATCCTGCCAACATTTAAGAATGGTTTAGGTAGGTGATTGAACAGAAGAGGAATCTCCAGGATATGGGAGCTGAGCAGCCACATTGGAGTTGGAACCACGGCCTGTGTGGAGGGGCACCATCGGAAGAGACTAGCAGTGCCGAATAGCCTGTTACTAGTTCACACAGGTGAAATGGCTCACTGGGTGAGATATCAGAGGGCTTCATGTGCCAGACAACATGAGAAAAGGTATATCATTGAACAACATGTCTCAGGATTATTTCTTGAGTTCAAATGGGAGAACTTGGCCTCACCTGGCAGGCAATCATAGTCACAAAGGCCATAAGATTCCAGCAGGGAGAGCTTTGAAAATTAGACCTTTATCTCAGGAGAGAGCCAGTGAAGTTAGCTGCACCACCAAAGACTTTATTTCATTTCATTTTTAATGTAAGTTCCAACATGAGTGGGCTGAATTCATGCTATGAGATATTATTAACTGGGGACTTCCTCAGTAATACTTTCAACAATTGCTGTCCTGTACAGAATGATATGGAAGACTAGGGACCAGGCTGACTTCAGTAAGTGGTTGCATGTGTTTCCATTGCCCTTAAGCAAAATCCAGATGCAATGGACGTGACTATTCCACTTATTTGTTGCAGTTGTATGAAGCTGCTTTGGTCTGGTGTATTAACAGCACTAACTCACACAGAATCTGCAGCACACAAATAAGCCATGCAGCCCATCTACTCCATACTGGCTTTCATTGTCCAATCAAGATTCCTTCCATCTTTTGTCAGTATTTCTATTAATATAATAACTGTACCCTTTTCTCCCACTTGCTTCTCTAGCTTTCCTTTTACATGCATCTACACTTTTTGCCTCATTTACTCCCCATGGTCGCCAATTCCACTTTCTTATCAGTCTCTTTTGACTTCTTGATGGCCTCTAGTTTTGTGGTTCTGCACAAGTTGGAGAACTCTATCTACCTACTCTATCGCATGGTGGCTCAGTGTTTAGCATTGCTGCCTCACAGCACCAGGGAACCGGGTTCGATTCCACCCTCAGGCGACTGGCTGTGTGGAGTTTGCATATTCTCCCCATGTCTGTGTGGGTTTCCTCCAGGTGCTGCGGTTTCCTCCCATAGTCCAAAGATGTGCAGGGTAGGTGGATTGGCCATGCTAAATTGCCCATAGTGCCCAGGGATGTTTAAGTTAGGTGGGTTAGACATGGGAAATCAGGGGTAGGGGAATGCATCTGGATGGGATGCTCTTCAGAGGATGGTGTGGACTTGTTGGGCCAATTGGCCTGTTTCCACACTGTAGGGATTCTATTTCTCACAATATGGTGACCAGACCTGGATGCAGTAGTCCAACTGTATTTAACTTGTGTATTTTAAGGGCTAGTTCCTTTACTAAAATAGCAGACAGAAGACAGGAGTAGGTGCTGCTTACCAAATGCTGTGGATCACAGCGCAATGTCATTCCAAATCGCAGTGATGCTGCAGAAGGAAACCTTTAACTTGGGCAAGAGCACTGTAACTTGTGCACTGCTAACCTGGCTATATGCAGAGGCAGTAACATTTACTCTGGAGGTTAAGGACTGGAGGGCAAGAGGTGGCAAATCTTCCCCATAGCACCTCCAGAGGCAGGCTGTTGATGTTATCTTCTGTCCTGCTCTTTTTAACGTTCGCAATGTTCTGCACCATGGGCCTCAGCAATTAATAACTGGGTTTTCTAAGAACAAAAGTTTCACATCTTGTTTGCTGTATACTCCACCCTGCTTTCAGATTTTGATCATCAACTTGATTAAAAGACTAGAAATGTTCTAATTGGACAGGAGTACAAAGTTGTAAAACTAAATGCACTTCAGTGAACCTTGTGATTATGACATATTTAAATAAATCGTTGCAAAGTGAGTTGCACTGTATGTTTTAGTTTCTGTGTGTGTAGCTTTAACTTCTTTATCCCTTCTTCCTCTCAGACAGGTGTAAATCGTTCAGTGGGTTTACTTAACCAAGGCAGGTGTTAGCTTTATCAGTTAAAAAAAGATTTATTGACCCACTCTCTATCATTGACTGGATTCTCACTGGTCTTCCAGCAGTTTAGCAAAGTAGTTGTTACAGCACTCAACAGTCTTTGGTAAACGATTCCAGGAAAACCCAAAACAAAGTCCTCAAAACTCTGAAACAGACTACTTTGCAGATTCAATGAAAATCAGACCATAGATTTGCATGTGCATTTAGGTCGACAGATCCTGGGTAAAATTGCAGAATGCAGAGCTGCCAGTGTACACAAACAATTACTGTCATTAACAAAATGTAAATTATAGCCAAAGAGGATCAATCCATTTGGCTAACCAGTGCATCCTAGCTGCCATGCCCTGGCATCTCATTGGCTTTTGAATGTATCTTTCTAGCAGACATTTTTTTTGCTCTACTGTCTTTTTGATAGATTATTCCCAATATTCTTCATCTAATTGACATTAATTAAGTTTGCTTTTATAATGCATGATCGCATTAATTTTAACAGGAAATTTCCCTTTGTGTCCTTTTATTAGGAAGAGGTCTCTAAATCCTGGAAAAATGGATTATACTACCCAGTTGTGTTAATTTCTACCCCAACATCAATTTCACCAATTTGGCTGCTGAAATTACAGCAGCAACAGCAATCTATACTCATAAAGCACCTTTAACATGATGAAAAATTACAGTGGAAATTTGGCGCAGAATTCACACCCCATAATTATTTCCTGCTTACACTAGGAATGCAAAATCAAAGCCATAGCTTAATACCATACTGAGGATTGAAAAGAGTATGGCAGATAGAAAGACAGTGTACAACAATTGTACATTCTGTAAGAGAAGACTTTGGAGTGGATGATAGTGTGATCAGTCCTGATTTTAACTCAAGGAGGATGCATTGAGGAGAAAGTGAGTAAAGCAACATTTTTCCAAGTTTTCAGGGAAAAGGACAGCTCAAAGGCATAATCACCAATGTTATATTGATGAGATTGCAAAGAAATACAAACAAAAGCTTGCAATGGAGCTAGGGCAGAGGCAAAAGATGGATCATTAAAGAATATTTTCATGCTCTCAGGGTGTGACAGTGATTTTGAGGAACTCCACTACATACAGGAGAAGTTTGCAAGTCCCAGAATTGGATTCACAGATATAGCAAATGTAACTCCTTTACTCAAAAAGGGAGGGAGACATAATGCAGGAAACTACAGGCCATTTAACTTAACATCTGTCATAGGGAAAATGTTAGAAGCTAGTAATTAAGAAAGCTAATAGAATGCTATCGTTTATCACAAGGGAAATTGAATGCAAAAGTAGGGAGGTTATGCTTCAGTTTTACAGGGCACTGGTAAAATTGCAATTGGAGTATGGTGTGCAGTATTGTTCACCCTATCATAGAATCCCTATAGTGTGGTAGCAGGCCATTTGGCCCATCGAGTCCACCCGACCTTCCAAAGAGGAGCATCCCAGTCAGACCCACCCTTACCCTTATTTAAGGGAGGATGTAAAAGCATAGGAGGCAGTTCAGAGAAAGTTCACAAAACTGAAACTGGGAATGGTGGAAGGGAGTGGGTTTTTCTTATGAGGAGAGGATGGACAGGCAAGGCTTGTATTCTCTGGAGTTTAGAACAATAAGAGGTGACTTGATTGAAACATATAAGATCCTGAGGGGCCTTCACTGGGTGAATGTAGAGACTGTGTTTCCTTTTATGGGAGAATTTAGAGCTAGAGGTCACTGTTTAAAAATCAAGGGTCATCCTATTAAAACAGAGTTGAGACAAAAAAATTCTCTCAAACGAACATGGGTCATTGGAATGCTCTACCTGAAAAGGTGGTGGCAGCGGAGTGCTTGAATATTTTTAAGGCAAAGATAGCTAGTTTTTTTCTCTAAGTAATGGATGAAAAGTAGGCAGGAATGTGGTCTTACTATATAGTGGAGCAAGCTCAAGATCCTGGGTGATCTACTCCTGCTCCTAATTCATACAGAGTCATACAGCATGGAAACAGACCCTTCGGTCTAACTAGTCCACACTGACCATATTCCCAAACTAGACTAGTCCTACTTGCCTGCGTCTGGCCCATATCCCTCCAAACCTTTCCTATGCATGCACTTATCCAAATGTCTTGTAAATGTTGTAGCAGTACCTGCATCCACCACTTCCTCCGGCAGTTCATTCTACACACATGAACCACTCTGTGTAAAAAGGTTGCCCTGATGTCCCTTTTAAAACTTTCTCCTCTCACCTTAAAATATGCCCCTTTATTTTGAACTCTCTCACCCTAGGGAAAAAATGTTTGTTATTCACCTTATCTATGTCCCTTGTGATTTTATAAACCTCTATATAGTCAACCTCAACCTCCTATGCTCCAGTGAAAAATGTTTCATCCTATCCAGCCTCTCCTTATAACTCAAACCCTCCATTCCTGGCAACGTCCTGGTACATCTAATCTGAACCCTCTCCAATTTAATAATATCCTTCCTATTACAGGGAGACCAGAACTGGACACAGTACTCCAGAAGAGGCCTCACCAATGTCCTGTACAACCACAACATGATCCCAACTCCTGGTCTGAGCAATGAAGGCAAGTGTGCTAAACACCTTCTTAACCACCCTGACTATCTGTGACAGAAATTTCAAAGAATTATGTGCCTAAACCCCTCGGCCTTTCTGTTCCACAACACTACCCAGGACCCTACTTTTAATTGTATAAGTCCTTCCCTTGTTTGTTTTACCAAAATGCATTACTTCACATTTATCCAAATTAAATACCACCTGCTATGCCTCAGCTCATTCAGTTAATTGATCAAGATCTCTTTGTAATCTTCAATAACCTTCCTCACTGTCAACTACACCACCACTTTTGCTGTCATCCACAAACTTGCTAACCATGCCCCCTATATTCTCATCCAAATTGGTTATATAAATGACAAACAAAAGTGGACCCAGTACTGATCCCTGTGGAACACTGCTGGTCACAGGCCTCAGTCTGAAAAACAACCCTCCACCACCACACTCTGTCTCTTACCATCAAGCCACTTTGGTATTCTGTTGGCAAGCTCACTCTGAATCCCTTATGCTATAACTTTATTAATTAGTCTACCATGCAGAACTTTGTCAAATTTTTTACTAAAGTCCATGAGGACAATGTCTACTGCTCTGTTTTCATCAATCGTTTTGGTTAATTCCTCAAAAAACTCAATCAAGTTAGTGAGATATGATGTCCCCCAGACAAAACCGTGCTGATTATCCTTAATTAGTTCTTGTTTTTCCAAATGCATGTAAGTCCTATCTTTCAAAATCACGTCCAACAACTTAACCATCACTGATGTCAGGCTCACATGCTTATAGTTCCCAGGCTTCTCCTTACAGCCTTTCTTAAATAAAGGCACAACATTAGCCACCCTCCAGTCCTCTGGGACCTCACCCATGGCTATACTTGGTACAAATATTTCTGCTCGGGGCCCCACAATGTCTTCCCTAACTTCCCACAACATCCTGGGATACACTTGATTTATCAACGTTTATGTTTTCTAAGACGTCTAGCAGTTCCTCTTCTGTAATATGAACCATTTTCAAAACATCAATATTTATTTCCCTGAGTTCTCTAGCCTCCATTTATTTCTCCACAGTAAAAACTGATGCTAAATATTCATTTGATATGTCACCCAGCACCGAAGGTTCAACACGTAGATGACTTTGTTGATCTTTAAGGGGCCCCATTCTGTCTCTAGTTGCTCTCTTGCTCTTAAGGTACTTGTAGAATCTCTTTGGATTATCCTTAATCTTATCTGCCAAGCTATCTCATATCCCTTCTTTGCCTTCCTGATCTCTCTCTTAAGTATGCCCCTACACTCTTTATACTCTTTAAGAGATTAATTTGATCCTGGTTGTCTATACCAAGTCCATGATTCTTTCTTATTCTTGACTAGAACCTCAATATCTTTATTCATTTATTGCTCACTACTTCTTACCAGCCTTACCCTTCACTCTAACAGGAACATACTACCTCTAAAATTCGTTATCACACTTTTGAAAGCTTCCTATTTGTCGTCCCTTTACCTGTGAACAGACTAATCAACTTTTGAAAATTCTTGTCTCATACCATTAAAATTTGCTTTACTCCAATTAAGAACTTTAACTTTCATGGAAGGCCTATCCTTTTCCAGAACTATTTTCAAACTAATAGAATTACAATCACGAGTCACAAAGTGTTCCCCTGCGAACACTTGCCCTGCCTTATTTCCCAAGAGAAGGTCAATTTTTGCTCCATCTCTAGGAGGTACATTTACACGTTGATAAAGAAATTTTTCTTGAACACATTTAACAAATCTCTCACCATTCAATATTTTAACATTATGGCAGTCCCAGTCAATGTTTGGAAAATTAAAATCCCCTACTATTACAGCCCTATTATTCTTACATATATCTGAGATCTCTCTATATATTTGCTCCTCAATTTTCCTCTGACTAATTGGAGGGCCTAGAGTACAATCCCATCAAGGTGATCATCCCTTTCTTATTTCTAATTTTGATCCATATAGTTTCACTGGACAATCCCTCAGAAATATCCTCTATAATTACCGTAATAATATTCTTCTTAATCAAAAATGCCACTCCCCCTCATCTCTTGCCTCCCTTTCTATCCTCCCTATAGCACCTAAACCCTGGAACATTGAGCTTTCAGTCCTGTCCTTCCCTTAGCCAAATTTCTGCAATAGCTATGACGTCCCAGTCCCATGTCCCCATACATGCCCTGAGTTCATCAGCCTTACCTGTAAAATGCCTTGCATTGAAATAGATGTTCGTATGTACAAGAGTTGCATCTCCATGCAAACAAAAATTGGGTTGATTCCATAGTAGTTGAGGGGTCCTTCCTTCCATGTGGTTTACCCAAGCATAGAAATTGACCCGCTAGACCTCTCATTACTAGACTGTAGAGACATGCGTTATGAATTGCCCTAGACCCACTGTTTTGTCATTAAAACCTCTGGTGGGAGGTCACGCATGTAAATGAATTCGCTACAGTGATGTAACCATTCAAAGTTCAGAGCAAATTCCCAGCAACAGACTGGAGCAGACGATGGAATTGGCCACTGTATAATCCTGAATTGCAACATAGCAAAACACACATCATTACGCAGAGAGCCATTTTATTTCATGACAACATACTTATACAGGGTAAACACAGCTCTTTCGGCCAACACTCCTTTATAAAGAGACATTGTTGATGCTTGACTGCTATGAAAAAGCATAAATACAACATAAAAGATACAATAACAGTGCCCATAAAATCCAGAACAAGAAGGAAAAGGAACTCACATAATTCATTTTTAAAATACTGGTAATAAAATGTTGTTTATGGCTGGCTTGAAATATGTCAGGCAATCCATACGCCTGTATATACACTTGTAGGAATTAGCAAATGGAAGCTGATTGCTGTTTCGTGTGTTGTATGGGCTCATTGGAGTTGGTTTTCTGAGTGAGGTTAGTTACCTCATTTTGCCAACTCATCATTATATAAGTAGAGAGATGAGCGCTCCTCCCATACTGGGCTTGCTAGTTGGGGAGATGGGAGGTATGGAAGGAAGATTTGTGAACACATGTAAACAGTGTAAACAGCAACGAGTATTTTGAGTAAACCTAATGGATTGTATCAACATACAGAAAGGAGCGATATATGGAGATAAACATGTTCCAATCAATTACAAAGGCTGCTATTATCTTTAATGCAGATTTCCACTTTTTGAAAAAGACAATTAAAGTTTAGGAACTTTGAGGGACGCAAGCGTGTTTGCAACTGTTCTACAGCAGTACTGAGAAATTGCTGCAATGCCCAGTGTAATAGCTTTCAGATGAAATGTTAAACTTAGGATCTATCCATCCTTTTCAGATGCTGTAAAAGATCTCACAACACCACTGTGAAGCATATTTGGGAGTTCTCCCCCTGTCTCTCAGACAATATTTATCCCTCAATCAGAACCATTAAAACAGGGTAGCATCCTTTATCACAATGCTGTTTGCATGTTCTAATTGTGAGCTAACTGACTGCAGCATTTCTCTGAATTGCTACAGTGGGCTGCACTGCACTTGATCAGCTAACTGAGGTTGTGAAATGTGCTATATAAATGCAAGCTCTTTATTTATTTCCTTTTTGACACTGAGGTTTATGGAGTCTCTATGGTTACTGTCATGTGCTGAGTTCTTGTTCCATCCATTCTGCTATACTACCCTCTTATTTTCCCTATTATCACTGCTTTCTCAATAAGCAGAACAACAGCCAGAGGAATGCTAAGCAAATCATTCCACACACGATGTGATCAGTAGCTATAGACAAATGCCACCACAGAAGAATAACATAGCAGAGGCAAACCATCCACATTTCTAGATTATAAACTAACATCCTTCCCCATCCTACATTGCATTCTTTTTAATGAATTTTGAAAGCTGCTTAGGTAAACAGAAAGGAAGCAACTATTATCAGTATGATAGTTAGAAAATGTTCTAAAAGTGACAGTTCTGTAGAAGAAGATAGACAAAATCAGGAAGAGAGCAACAGATGAGAAATAAGGAGAAAGAAAAGGGTGAGAAGTAGAGATGGGTGCTGAGAAAGAAAGAAAGAAAGATCTTAAGAAAGCAGTGAAGCGATCTCTTCTTAGTAGCCATGGCCTGTATTATTACGATGTGTCATATAGCACCCTGTTTTTTGGCTGATAAAGTATGAGCAAGATAAACATTGCATCTACCCGCATTTCCTTGCCATTCAATGAATAATTTGTTCATACTTCTCTGTTATGCATAATGATACAGTAATTAATTTATTTTATGCAATTTCCTTACAGTTGATTGAATTGTGAAAATATTTTCCAACTTATTAAAAAAGTTTTGTCTAATTTAAACAGAAACTCCCCCACCAACCTTAAACACCTGTTTCTCGCAGGAGTCAGCAAATTGGTCACGATAAACTATTTCACTCCAGAATGACTATAGCCTATAATTTTAAAAAGTAGCCTTAGCAATGCAAAAAGAAAGCACGACATTTCATCCTTAGCTCTTATTTGAAGTCTGCAAAGCAATTAACCTCTGATTGACCTCACTCTGCACAGTTCCCTCGCCCAACAATCAAATTCTGATTGACCGAAGCCTCTGTTTACTTAACAACAATAAGACTTAGAGGAACACAGTTACACTTTAAAATGTGGGATAATACAATATAACCCTGATATCATCCGACTAGAATAAGCAACACTAATCCATATGTATATAAAGTACTGTATACACAACTTCCTGTTTTCCCTAAAGCTCTTTCTGAGTTAGTAGCTTACAGACATTCATAGCCACACATGGAGATGGTCATTTGCAAAATAGCTGCTATTCAGATTGCAAAACCATATTGCAAAGAGACTATAATTGAGGAGATGCCTTGAAGACTTGGATAGAGAAAACTCAGATAAATGAACTGCTTTCCAAAAATACATTCAACAACAACATTGTGCTTTAATGTAGCAAAGATCCCAAGGTACTGGAGCAATATCAAGTAAAATTTGACACCGAAGTTTCATCAAAAAAGTTAGGTTCTGAAGAATGTTATAAAGGAGGAGAGCAGTAGAGAATGAGAGAGGCTTGGGGTGGGAAATCGCAGAATCTATGGCCTAGGCAGTTAACGGTATGGAAATCAGAAAGAAATTAAAATGAGAATGTGCATTAGACCAGAATTGGAGGTACTCAAGAGATAACTTCAAGGATGGTAGGAGTAATGGAGGTTATGGAAATAGGAGGAGTAGGGCCATGCATGAATTGAACATATGATGAGAATTTAAAAATCAGGTAATTACCAGACCAATGGCCAGTGCAAATCAGTACAGGGTAATGAATGAACAAGACTTTGTACACATTAGACTTCAATGACATTTTAGTTGCAGCAAGTATCTAAATAGATACACCAAGATAGGTTTCTGTTTTGAAGTTTGGATCACATTCTTAGGAACTGTGTTCTGAATTTGTGAATAAAAAGCGGAATCATACAAAGTATTGATGATTCTTCAGTATTTCTTTGCACCTTTTATTGCAAGCCTGTCACAGTGATTAAAAAGAGCATTGGTCTTGTGTTGTGTATGAAGCTCTTGCAGGAATTTTATTTGCAGGAATTAACAGAGTCACCATGGTCAACGATGGGAAATCTCAAACTGCTTAAAGTTACCAGACATCAAACTTGGATTCTGCCCAGTTCATGTTTGAGCATGGTTGACCATGATACGATCTGTCAAGAATGCTTGATTCAGCATTTGCCAGTTAAGAAACATAAAAACTAGGAGCTGGAGTAGGCCATTTGGCCCTTCGAGTCTGCTCCACCATTCAATATGATCATGGCTGATCCTCTATCTCAATGCCTTCTTTCTCCCCATACTTCTTGAATCTCTTAAAATCCAAAAAGTTATTGATATTTCTCTTGAATGTATTCAGTGCCTTGCCCTCCACCATGTTTGTGATAGAGAATTCCACAGGTTCACTATCCTTTGAAGATATTTTTCCTCATCTCAGTCCTAAATGGTCTACCTTATATCCTGAGACTGTGGCTCCTGGTTCTAGACTCCCCAACTAGGGAAAACACCCTCACTGCATTAATATGTCTAGACCTGTTAAAATTTTATACATTTCAATCAAATACATTCTCATCCTTCTAAATTCTACTGAATACAGATCAAGTTGCACTAATCTCTCCTCCATCTCTGGTATCAGCCTTGTGAATCTCTGCTGCATTCCCCTTTCATGGTATATTCTCTCTTAGGTAAAGAAACCAAAACTGCATGCAATCCTCCTGGTGCAGTCTTCCCAAGGTCCTGTATAACTGCAGTAAGCCGTCCTACTTCTGGACTCAAATCCTCTTGCAGTGAAAGCCAATATACAATTTGGCTTCCTCAGTGCTTGCTGCATCTGCCTGTCTACTTTCATTGACGGGTTACAAGATCCCATTGTACATCCACACTTCCTAACATAGCACCAGTTAAATTGTTTCAGAGATAGTAGGAACTGCAGATGCTGGAGAATCTGAGATAACAAGGTGTAGAGCTGGATGAACACAGCAGGCCAAGCAGCATCAGAGGAGCAGGAAGGCTGATGT
>NC_063352.1:22268437-22307811 GCF_021869965.1 Rhincodon typus | reverse complement strand
CCTAGACCCTTCTTCAGAACGTCAGCCTTCCTGGTCCTCTGATGCTGCTTGGCCTGCTGTGTTCATCCAGCTCTATACCTTGTTATACCAGTTAAATTGTACTCTGCCTTTTTGTTCTTCACACTGAAGTGTATAGCTTCATATTTGTCCACATTGTACTGTATCTGCCACTCACTCAACTTGTCTAAATCACCTTGAAAACTCCTTGCATCCTCCTCACATCTCACAATCCTGCCCAGTTTTGTATTGTAAGAGGACCTATGAGCAGCATTCCCCCAATCTTTTTACCAGCAGTGTCAGCCTTCGAGGGCAATGAGCAGCAGAGGCTTCCAGAACCGATCACCATGGATGGAATATCAGAGCAGCTGCACAAGTATGCAACCATGCAACTTAGAGACAACGTTGCCTATCAGAGGTATTGAGCAAAGGATTATAGGCCTAAAGTGACACTTAAAAGAATTACAGGTTTCAGAATACACAGATATCATGTAATCTGAAAAGGCCTGTCTGCAAATAAAGATGTTTAGGAGGTTTTTATTATTAACATCTTTGTCTGAGACCTTGAGGAGCAATCCATAGATTGAACAGGTAGCGATATACTCTGGGCAAATCAAAAATGGATTCTTGAATTGTTAGAACAAAGTTCTGCCCTGAAGCCTGAACTATGCAATTCATGGCATATTCAGGAACTGGTTATCATTTATTTGTAAAGAAACTTGATATTATCACTTGTGCAGTGAAGATAATTGAGGATTTCTTGCTGTTTGTTGGATGAAATCATCTCAGTGTTCTTCTGGCCTGTACCACAAAGGCATTGGAGTTCATATGGCCTCTTTAGACTGGTTCACATAATGCAACAATAATGGCGGTCTCGTCTAATCATAGGGATCAACATCCCTATCAACAAATTGGTCTGTTTCAGATCCTGACACATCACAACTGAAAAACTCTGGAGTGGAGAACTTTGGGAACCACTGGTCCAAAGTCAATTTTCCCTCCCACGCAGGCTACACTCACCATGTCATGTCTCGATTTACGATCATAAGACCATAAGCGGAAGTAGGCCATTCATCCCATTTCGTCTGCTCTACCATTCAACATGATCATGGCTGATCTGATAGTTCTCAACTTCACTTTCCTGCCTTTTTCCCACAACCATTGATCCCCTTACTGATTAAAAGTATATCTCAGCCTTGAATATACTTAATGACCCAGCCTCAACAGCCCTTTGCGGTAAAGATTTCCAGAGATTCACTACCCTCTGAAAGAAAAGAATTCCTCCTCATCTTTATCTTAAATGTGTGACACCTTATTCTAAGATTATGTCCTCTGGTCTTGGATTTTTGAATGAGTGGAAACAAGCTGCTTGCACCTTCCCTGTTAACTTCCCTAAGAATCTTGCATGTTCAATAAGATTGCCTCTCATTCTTCTAAATTCCAATGAGTTTCACATAGCCTACTCAACCTCTTCTCAAAAGACAGTCCCTCCATACCTGGTATCAGCATAGTGAACCATCTCTGGTCTGCCTCCAATGCCTGTTTATCTTTCCTTAAATAAGGAGGTTTTCATCCCATGCATCACAAAGTGTTACTTTCTGAAAGAAATTGAATTAATGTAGACTCGGAAGAATTGAAGCATTTATTCTTGGAGTTAAAATTCACATTTGTGTAATTGAACAGAGTTTGACTACATGAGGGCAGCCTCTATGGATACACATCTCCTGTGTGAACCTTTGTGTACTAGATATTCAGGCAGGAAAATCAGCTGTTACTATCCCAGTTGCACAAGAGAAAATTCCAAATAAACTACAGCAAGATAAATGACCGATTAGATTAATCGGCGTTCTGGACTGACACAGGGTGAGCACAAACACACTTCCACAACTAGTATTATGACATTGTTAATGTCTGTTTAAACAAGCAGATGGGACCTTGGTTCAACATCTTATCCAAGGGACAACACCTCCAACAATGCAGTCACTGCACAGAAACAGTAAACCCTGTTTCAAGACAGTGCTGCTGTCTTGATCTTGGGGCCAGAGAGGAAGACAGTTTGAATTTACTGTGTGAAAGATAACTTCTTTCAATATTTCTTCTTCATTCATTATCCTCCAGGCTTTCTTTTAAATGCTTGGTTGCTAAGGGATACCTTATGGCTTATGTGCCAGTGTCCAATCTCTAGAGCATCAATGACCTCATCCCTCTCTGCTTATTTATGAAGTAGGCCACAGTGGCAATCATTGCGTAGCAGCCTAGATAGCTGGGAATAGCTTAGGATATGACAAATGCTACAGAAGGTAAATGTTAAAGCATTTCAAGCAATATCTCAGGAATAGGTCTTGATTACTCCAGTTACCTAGGCAGGAATGCCAGGGGTGCTGAGGTGTGAAAGTAATCCATTAAGTAGGCTACTCAAACAAAGCCGCAGTCCATGAAGGGTGAAAGAAGTCAATTAAAGAGCTAATGTAGATGGCTCCAGGATGTCTGCAAGGAAACTATCTTATGGGTTGTCCTTGAAATATTTGATTGGCAGCTACAGCACAGTGCTGTACATTAAACCATGATATTTCTAAAGGAACCCCTCTTATTCTTTCATCATCAGTAGCTCGGTTGGTAACAAGAGCGTCTCTGAGTCAAAAGGTGTGATTTCAAACCCTACCCCAGAAACATCACCAGAAAACTATAGGATGTCACTAAACCAGCCCCACTCAAGAACCCCTCCCCCCATCTCCCACAGTGGAGCTGATGGGAGTGTTGCACTGTTGGAAACTTTCCTCCAGTTTAATCAATCTCTTCACCTGTCTCCAGTGTTTTCCCTCTGCTTGATCTCTTCCCTGTGACCTCTCACTATCTCTAGATCTTTACATTGAGAATTGCCAGTATGTCTTCAGCTGTCTCAATTTCTCTGCTCCTCTCACTCACTGGTGTGTCTCCCTCTGAACATGCTGCATTTTGTTTTCTTGAAGTCCTGCTCGAACATTGTCATGAAACTGATAGACAAAAGGTGGTACTGTTAGCATCTGACATACTGACCTATGGCATAGCAGAGGCTGACTGCCAACTCCCTGGCACTTCCTCTTGCCTCCTTAAGACATTGTTTCCAGCACTATCACTAACCTTGTATCTTCTGGAGATCTTCCTTCAGCAGCCTTCTGTCCCTCCTCTATCCCTTCCCAAAAATCAAGATCAACATATCTTTCCAGATTTCAAGACTAAGGGGTGCATTTTTAAGGTGAGAGGAGAGAGATTTTAAAAAGACATTGATGCTCTCTGCTGCTCTTACCATAAACTGAAACATTTCATTACCTCTTTTTTTCAATTTCAGTCCTTCACCTGGTCCATCTCTGACCCCTTGCCTTCCTGTCCTTGATTTCTATAACTGCATTTCTGGAGATAGTTTACCTATTAATATTCACTACACATCCATGGACTCCCACAGTTATCTCAACTACACTCTCAAACTCTACACCCTGTAACCACTCCATTCCATTTGCCCAGTTTCTCCATCTCTGTTCAGTCAATGTAACCTTCCACACTAACTCATCTGCAATGACTTCCTTTTTCCTCAACACAGAATTTCCACTCAGCTTGGTTGATAGGGTCCTCCAAAGTGTCCAATCATGTCACACACCTTTGCTCTGATGTCTTTCCCTCCCCCCTAGCACATTGATAGTGTTTTCCATGTCTTTATCTTCCCAAGCCCACTAGTTGCTGCACTCAACAGATTATCCTCCACCACTTCAGGCAGTTCCAGTATTATGCAACCACCAAACACACATTCTTTTGCCTTCCACCTTCAGCATTCCACAGCAATTGTCCCTCTGCAACACTTTGGCCCTCAGTAACCTGTAACACTGCTGCAAGATTCCACACACAGCAGTTGGTGTTGGCGTGCCAAATGCAACACTGACAACTGGTTCTGGAAGTCACTGTCATGCATGGACTCCGAAGCGTTTACAGCAGGAAAGAAAATTAGAGGGAACGCTGCCTAACACTCCCTTCTTTCAGCAGCATACTTAAGGAGATGCAATACTTGCCTTTATACCTTCTTTTAATCACTGTCCTATGCCCCAAGCACTCCACCTAAGTGTTTCCTCTACACTGGAGAGACCAAATGCAGTTTGGGTGACTGCTTTGAGGAACACCTCCATTTAGTCTGCAAGCATGACCCCAAACATCTGGTTGTGTATTATTTTAAGTTGCCACTTTGCTCTCTTTCTAACCTTCCTATCCATTGGCCTGCTGCAGTGTTTCAATGAAGCTCAATACTAGCTTCAGGTAAGCAACTCATCAATGGACTTCTGGACATAATGTTGAGTTTGACAGCTAATTCTTACCTTCTGTTTCCAATGTTGTTCAACATAGTGTTACTTGTGTCTTTCTTTCTTTTTGTTGTGAGCTTCACTGATTGTTTTCTTTATCCCTTCACCTTGCATTCTATTAGTTTTTATGTTGTATATCACACATCATTTGAACACAAACTTTGTTACTTTGCTATATGCATTACCATTCTCCTTGGCTTATACTTTGTGAAAACTTTAGCTATTAATTTCCTCTGACCTCCATTCTCTCACAGACTTCCTTTGTTCCTCCTGTTCCATCTTGACCCCTTCCATTGGCTTAAAATCTCTTACATTTCTAGTTTCCTTCAGTTCTGATGAGATGTTTGAAACACTTCCTCAGTTTCTCCCCACAGTGCTGCCTGACCTCTTGTGCTTTTCCAGTTTTTAGTTCATTCACAGGATGAGGGCATTGCTGGCTAAGCAGCATTTATTGCCCATCCCTAATTGCCCAGTTAAGAGTCAACCATATTGCTGTGGGTCTGGAGTTACATGTGGGCCAGACCAGATAAGGATGGCAGTTTTCTTTCCTAAAGGACATTAATGAATCAGATGGATTTTTCCAACAATCAACAATTATCATTAGACTCTTAATTCCAGATTTTTTTAATTCAATTCAAATTCTACCATCTGCTATGGCGGGATTCGAACCTGGGTCTCCGGAACATTCCTGGGTCTCTGGATTAACAGTCCAGCGATAATGCCATAGGCTACCACCTCCCGTATGTTTTGCATTCATATGCATACTGACAAGCATGATTCCCTCAACCAACTCCAGTGGAGTAGTTTATTTGTTCGTAGCCCTGCTTATGGGACCTTGCTATGTGCAAATTGGCTGCTACAATTCTTACTTTACAGCAGTGACTGTTACGGTGAAGCACTTTAGGTGCTTTATAAATGTCTGCCTTCCTTTATAATCAGCACAGCTTTCTGGGGCGTTCCTGTACAAATAAATGAGATCATAAAAAGCTATTTTCTCTATTACCGATATTTAAGCAGCTTTGTTAATGTAATGTTTGTGATCATTTTAGCATAATTGCAATTTTCCCTTGGCCTGCCAGCAGTTTAAGAGTTAAGCTTCCTTCAGCTGCATTCACATTACAGCTTGCTAACATCGGCCTGATTACACTTTGTCGAGTGTAATTCTGGCATGGTACATGACCTGCAATACTCACAGCTAACCTTCTTTCATGTCTAGTGAACAGCTTTTGTTTGGATGAACCATGTCCAGCCTTCTTTTTGAACTTGGGACGGAAAGGAGATTCAGGTTTCAGACTATGGCCAGAGAGAGTTGAGATCTGAGGTCGCAGAGACTCCCTCTCTTCCTTTCTTTCATCCCCACCCCCCACCCAATTACACAGGTTCACAGAAGGATCAGCTTCTATCTAACACAAGACATGTGGTAAAACCAGCCTGACTAATGGGGTTTGCCAAATCTGGTTGGACTTATTCCTGGAGGTTTCGTCACATGACCTCCCGCTTCCAGTTGCCCCGCCTCCCCAAGTCAAACTGCTTTTTTTCCCCTTTCTCCAATATTTTATAATTAATAAATGGAAGCGTTCAAAGGAAAAGAAGGGAAACAAAACACACACAAACCCGTGTTTATTGCGCACCTGGTGTCCAGGGCATTAAACTTTAATCCTTCAGTGTTGGCAACATTAGTGTCTAACCTCAGCTCTAACCCGGTTATATGCCTTTGTGATGGTTCCTTGTGCCAGCCTCAGCTCGCTTCCAATGAGGAACCATCTGCTACGAGTGTCAAAAATGGTGCTGGCGCTAGTGAATATATTCTGGCACCTGCCAAGATATTCTCTGTTTCCACCATCGTGGAGAGACTGGTGTCAATCCACCCATACCAGTTTGCAAAGCATGACATTGGGCTGGCCAGCGACCTAACAGATTTATTCATAAAGAGGCTGGCATTCGGGACAATGAAGGTAGCTATTCCCATCATTCTCGAGACCCAGATTAAGTCATTGGCTATGATTCCGTGACTCAGTGTTAGAACTTCCAGCTTTTCTGAATATCCAGGAAGTAAAACTAGACCTGGAACAATCCGTAATCTGGCTCCTCTTCAGGTGATATCCTGGGACGCTCCAGTTGGGATTATTCCAGGTTTATTAATAAGGCATAAGTTGTGAATGCTGAGACTCCTAGTTCCTTCCTGTGACATTACCCTCATCAGTCAGTCATCTGGGCAAAAAGAAGGATGTAGCCCTTTGAGGTAAGCCCTCAACTATTATTGACAAGCATCCTACAGCCACTATTGACAAACAATTTACAAGGAGCATATGTAATCACACTAGACCAGATGTCAAATCTTCACGCTGCTAACGTGCATCCAGCAACTCTAAAAGACAATCGCGTCTGTTTGCTACTTCTTCACAGACTAAGAACATTGAAAAGCACACTTTTTTTGAGCCATCAGGCTGTTAGGACTTGAACTTCCATCATGCATATAACCTTAGCCATAGCTAAGACAATGGCAAGGTGAATGAATCCAACCAAGTCTTGTTTTCTTCGGTGTAACTGAACAGTCCTTCTCATTCTTCCTCCTTGTTACATCCTCCACCACGATCAAATCAAGACCCCTTTTAAAATTTTGATCTCTCAATTAGATCAGGCAGCATCTTTCAAACCTGTGACCTGCATAATCCAGACACATGTGGTGGTCCCCTCCAAGACACAAGCCACCCTGATTCCGGATTGTATCCATTTGCAGTCACTGGGTCAAAGTTTTGGAACTTTCTTCCTATCGGCATTTTGTGTGTCCCTGCACAACAGAGACTGCAACAGTTCAAGAAGGCAGCTCTCCATCATCTTTTCAAGGGAAATTAAGGATGGCAATAAATGCCAGTGATGCTTACCTCCCATGAACAAATATAGGAAAAAAAATTCAAGCATCATCTCGGTCTGCCATCTCAAAACACTCTTCCCAGTTTTTAATCTCTGAGGTTCCTTATCTCTTTCAGTAGTTGTATTGTCTCAATTTTCTGTCTTTTGAGAAAACAGTACCTCCTGATGAATATTATCTTCTTATCAATACATCTCAGATTTGGAAATTGTCTGGCACTCTCACCTTTGGCACTCCTTCTCTCAGTTAATGAATAAAAATGCGGGAGCAGTTTTGACTTTTGGAGATAATATAAAGCAGATGATATGGAGTTCTGCTCCTCAGTCCACTCCCAACCACCAACGCCCCAATGCACATCTCTCTTGCATTTCATGTTTATGGGTTAAATGTACAATGGACAATGGAATTGACATCGACCATTATCCACCACCTCTCAAGATCAAAGTTACCCGAAGCAAATGGGAATACCGGTATGAAGTTGGTGTTGCAAACATGCAAACTTAACATTTCCACAGAACATAATGATGAATGCCAGCCTGAACTTACAATACCAGAACTGGACGATCTGTATAAGAGAACCCTACTTACCCGTGGCATCTTTGATAATTAGGTTAGTTCTAAAAGGCTGTGCATTCTCCCATCAGTAAATAATGAAGACTCAGTCACAAAACTTTTCATAACACCTAGGTATATGCAAATATAATAAATTAAATAAAATCAAATCAAATGATACAATCTTTTAAAATTGTAAAAAACAAAATTATTAAATCCCGATATACTGAAGTCCTGGATTTAAAAAGGGGTTTTATAATTTAATTAATTTAATTAATGGATACAAAACCAGAATAAAAGCATTTTTCTGGCATACCATAAATCATACTAAAGGTATTATACTAGTTGAAATTAGTTTGTTGATTTTTGCAATTGACAACCTTATTTACTTATCTGTTGCATTTATCAGATCCAGAAGTGGAAGTCTCCTGAATAAATGAATTTTTGAAAACTCCTTGAAATGAACCAGTCTCTCTTTGGTTCAGTGCACATTGGATTGCACAGCTTAAGAAGATCACAAATTTGAGTACTATGTTATTTTGACAGAGCTGATCTCAGCAGAGAGGGAAAGGTATGTACAACACTGGCTTCAGTGCCCTTGTGGAATGATGGGTAAAAAAAATCTCTGATTCATGTCACTTTACAATGAAACCTCCTGGAATACATGTGGCTCTGTATTGTTCATTGTGGAAAGTATTGGAGTCAGTCATGATGCCTTCCATGGCCTTTAGTCTGCTGAAAATTACTCTTTTGGCAGCTTCTCCATGCAGGTCAATAGCACTCGTAAACTTGTTGACATGCTCAATACAGGGCATATTCCAAAAAACGTTACAATTTTTAAATGCATATTTTTCAAAGCTTCCGCTTCCAGATCTGGTAAATGAAACAGGTAAGCAAATAAGATTGTCAAATGCAAAAATCAACAAACTAGTCTCATGTAGTATAATACCTCTCGAGGAGCTCTGTAGTTGCATGTATGGAACCATGCAGCTTTTCCATCGGTGAGTTGTAAACAGAATATTGTTATTTTTGATATGCTAGAAGAATGCTTTTCTTCTGGTTTTGCGCATATTAATTCAATTCCCTAAATTGTACAACCACCTTTAAAACCCAGGCTGTCATTATTCCAGGTTCAAACAATTTTCTTCAATACAATTTTTAAAGCTTTTAAAATGGCTCCAAAATATTACGTGACTGACAGTAGTCATCACCAGATAGTCATGCAACTCAAGAAAGTACACAATTCAATATGGATAGTAACAGCCACTTATGAAATTCATGCATCCCTTTGTCAAGGATGGACTGCCAACAAAACTGATTTAACAGCCAAATGACCTTTCTGCTTCAAGATAGACAATGGAGACATTGAAACTTAATGGGTGTTGGCTAAAAGTGAAATGGATCTCATGACCTGTCATTGTACTGTGATGGTTCATCACACCAAAGGCAATGGCTATCCGAAACTCTCAAAGCCTGAAATACCACAACACAGAAAGCCTAGCATACAACTATATTTCGGAGTGGACTTTGGAAATGTAACATGTCACATGGGTAAATCAGACATATTTATTACCTGCCTTTAAAACTAGCAACAGAAGCTGCTTTGAGACAGAAACACCGTCTGAGAAGATTATCTGGATCCATCAAGCCAGCTTACAGACAATTATGCAGCCAAAGTAATAAACAGATATATATTGAAATGGGAGCAGGACTCTTCCCCAACTTGTTATGACTTGATGTTTTCCTGAGAGCCAATTTCCTGACAATTCAATTACATGAATCCTCGTAGCTTACTAAAAATCCTCTGCTTTTGCACAACTTAAAGCATCAATTCATCTAAGAAACTATGGGCTTACTACAAAATAGACTGAAACAATTCCAAATATGTAATCATATTGTTTTTCTCTTCATCTGTATCCAATCTTTATGTGTATGATAATTTATGTGAGACATTGCATTTTAAGCCACTGAGACAAGTGTGTGATAGTAAATAACTTTATTTTTTTAATTCACGAACACTTATGTTAGAACCATTTAAATTAGGGCAATAGATCACTCTGATGGTGTGAAAACACACTGACCTCACACACGAAAACATTTCGGTTGTGAACAGCAGCAAAACGCTTAAATTCTGTCTGCAATACTGCACTATAATAAACATTCCAGCAGATGAAAGAACAAAATTGGACGAGGGATATTTTTAACTCATATATAGGAACACAGCAACTGGAGTAAGACATTTAGCCCTTGAGCCTATTCTGTCAATCAGCATGATTATGGCTAATCTGCAATTTAACTCCAAGTACCTACCTTTGCCCCATATCTATTAATACCTTTAGCTCACAAAGATTTACCAACCTCAGATTTGGAAATAACAATTGATTTCATCAATTACCATTTGTGGAAGCGAGTTCCAAATACCATTTTCTGTGCATAAGAGGATTTCTTAATTCATACCTGAAAGGTCTGACTCTAATTCTGGACTTAGACTTACAAACCAGCAGAAGTAGTTTCTCTCTATCTAACCTATCTGTTCGCCTCAACGTCTTGAAATTGCAGATCAAATCACCCATTAACCTTCTAACTTCCAGGGAGTTTAGCACTAATTGGTATAATCTCTCCTTGTAATGTAACTGTGGAGTGCAGGTATCATTCTAGTAAGCATTCTCTGTGCTTCTTCCAAGACCAATATTTCTTTCCTGAGGTGTGAGTAATTAAGTAGGTAAGTAAATAAAGATGTTCTTTTGTCAGTTCAAATGCACTGAGGATTTGCATGTAGCATTTTGAAATGTGCTGGAATGTCTTCAGTAAGTATGAGTGATCAGAATTCTGGAAACTTCTATTCATGGATACAATAACCAGTGTCAACTCGGAAAGTAATTATTTAACTGACAATCTGAATGCTGAAATCCTCCTCGCTGTTAAACAATGGATGGGAGTAATAGAAAATATTTTACTTCCTAAACTTGCGTCTGTCAATTTAAAAAAAAATAGGCTATTTGGTATTAGTCAGACATGTAGAGTTCTCTTCAACATTGACATGATGAGACATTGGATTATTAGATTTTACACAGTATCACACAAAGCTTTGAGAGCAAATATTCACCAGATCGTACGTACAATGTAAAAATGAATTAATGCTGTTTGGTGCAATTTGATCTGATCTGTCTGTGACAAAAAGAGGTTTTTGTTTTCATAGCTCTTAGTTTACCATGTAGATATATATGCATGATGGATATTTGTCTGTCAATATATATGCAGATAAATAAAATGTATAATACACATAATTGCGCATAAACAAATGCATAATAAGAAAATGCTTACATTTATATAGCACCTTTCACAACCACAAGATGCCCCAAAACACTTCACAGTCAATGAAGTAATTTGAGGTTGGTAGCTGTCGTAAAATTGGAAGATGGAAGATAATTTGCACAGAGCAACCCCACAGAAACAGCCATGTGATATTGACCAGAAAATCAGTATTTTTCAGTGATTAGCAAGTAGTATACATTGACCAACATTCTTGAGGGGAACCTCCCTGTTCTTCTTTGAAATGTTGTAACATCAAAAGTGTAGCACTT
Organism: Rhincodon typus; assembly: GCF_021869965.1. NCBI lineage: Eukaryota > Metazoa > Chordata > Chondrichthyes > Orectolobiformes > Rhincodontidae > Rhincodon > Rhincodon typus. The sequence continues at coordinate 22,296,481 of NC_063352.1, read as the reverse complement.
CCTCAGTACTGCATTCAACTATGATATGTTATATCTAAGCAGAGTGGCGCAGCAGGAGCATGCTGGGCCCATGACCCTGAGGTCGATGGATTGGAACCATCCTCTGCTATTTGCTGTAGGTGCATGATGTTTAGTTCTGTGCCTTGCATTATGATCTCTTTTATTGTTGTGGATAGTGTGGAGGGCTGTTCTAGGATACAAAGGGACATTGATAGGTTGCAGAGCTGGGCTGAGAAGTGGCAGATGGAGTTTAACCCTGAAAAGTGTGAGGTGATTCATTTTGGAAGGACAAACTTCAAAGCAGAATACAGGGTTAACAGAAAGATTCTTGGCAGTGTGGAGGAGCAGAGGGATCTTGAGGTTCATGTCCACAGTTCCCTGAAAGCTGGCACCAGGTGGATAGAGTTGTTAAGAAGACATATGGTGTGTTAACTTTTATTAATAGAGGGATTGAGTTCAACAGCCGTGAAGTTATGCTCTAGCTATACAAAAGCCTGGTTTGGCCACATCTGGAGTATTGTGTCCAGTTCTGGTCGCCTCATTACAGGAAAGATGTGGAAGTGTTGGAAAAGGTGCAGAGGAGATTTACCAGAATGTTGCCTGGTGTGGAGGGAAGGTCTTATGAGGAAAGGTTGAGACAACTAGGGCTTTTCTCTTTAAAACGACGAAGGATGAGAGGTGACTTGATAGAGGTGTACAAAATGATCAGAGGTATAGATAGAGTGGACAGCCAGAGACTTTTTCCTAGGGTGGAGGTAGCTATTACGAGGGGGCATAGTTTTAAAGTGAGTGGAGGTTGACATAGGGGAGACGTCAGAGGTAGGTTCTTTACTCAGAGAGTGGTCGGGGCGTGGATTGCATTGCCGGAGAGGGTAGTGGAGTTGGCCTCATTAGGCGCATTTAAGCGGCTATTAAGTAGGCATATGGATGATAGTATAAGGTAGGGGTGAAGGTTAGATAGACCTTAGGTTTAGGGTAAAAGTTCGGCACAACATCATGGGCCGAAGGGCCTGGACTGTGCTGTACTGTTCTATGTTCTATGTTCTATCCAGTGAAACTGTATTGATTTGGCTTTGAGAAGTGTCCTTACCAATAGTGAATTCACGTTTTTCTATATTTCTGAGGAGTGTTAATTTGAGACTGTGTATGGCTAATCAGGACGGTCGCCATAATGAATATAGCCTTGGTCACTGTTAAAGACACTCAGAACATTATGTGCTAGATATTTGCCCTAGTCCTCAGTCGATTGAACATGTCAAGCACCAACTGTGTTGACTTACTCAATGTAGAATTCTGACCTAAATGTAGTTTTGTTATTGTTTTGTGTCAACATCTGCCTGCCCAAAAGGAAAGTGCATGGTTTGGTTTTGCAGAATCAATGCAACCATCTTGCTGAGTAGCCTGCCTTGTCAAATCTCGCTAGAGTTGTTGCCTCTGTAAAGTTGGCTGCTGAAGTCAATCGTCAAAGAAATTGCCTCGCCATCAATTTTTTAATGGCATGAAGCAGAAAAAAATTTCTCTTTTTATAGATGCTAGTTACAAGGCTAAGGGTACCATCAGGTACATTGGTATTTGCTTATTCTTAGCAATCTGCCATTTCAGGAGTTTGCCTATCGAAGCTGGGGCTATTCTGTCATCCATATTGCAAATCACTATCGATACTGCACATATTTTGGCTTTTGTTAATCAACCGTTTATAAATATATTTGGTTATCAGTTCTAACCAATTTGATATTTTCCAGATTCATAGGAATTCACATATATAATGCCCAGTATATATTATCACTGCAAAATAAAGTATTGTCAGTACTGGACTATGCAATACAGAACAGACTGAAGGTATCAGATTTCTAATGATGATGAGATCTGTGCGTGAACAGGAAATTTGCGCGGGGAAACATGTTGGGTGAAGACAAGCCATGACCAAGCATTGCTCAACGTTGACATTAGAATGCTTAATGCATCCATATAATCAAAGTATGTTGCATACTCTTTTTACAGCTATATTAATCTCAAATAATTTCCCTTAAATAGCACATAAAGTATTTTGATGCAAACCTATTCACACTTTACACATTGATACTGCATGATGTAAGTTTTTGTGTTCAGATTCCTTAAGGTCATCTGATAAAATGAGATGGAAAGGTTACCAACAGTGCCATTTTCCTGTAGTGTTCACAGATTTTACAGAAACATTTCATACCCTGGGGAATGGAACACTTTGAGCATCCAGTGTTACCATGGAACATTTCCTAGCCAGGTATAGTCCGTGTCATTTCTAATCAAACCCACTCTCTCTTCTATACCAATTAGTTGCATCAACTCCACTTCATAAGACACTTACATTAGTCCAATTGGATCCTTTAGCAACCTGTGTTGAATCACCAGCAATATTGTGGCTTGGACTTACTCCCATTAGGAACTGAATTGGGACTCCTCTGGGAACAGTCCTCTTGGAATCTTTGCAGCTAGCCGAGAGAGAAGATATTTATTTTATCAGTCTGGGCAAGATTCAAATTCAAGTCCCAAAGGTAAAAGGACAGTTTCCTAACCTTTCACACCATCTGGTGTCCCGTCATTTCAAACAAAAATTGAACTTAAATAAGCTTTGATTATTTCAAATGCTTTATTCTTTCCCATTTGATGTTGTCTATTCCTTTTAAATCAAACAGTGCCGGCTAATAATTTCATTCAGAAACTGGCGCAGAGCTGGGTCTGGTTTTATATGTATCCTAAACTAAATGAGCAAATGTAAGACAACACGTTTTGCATTTATATCACAAGGTCAGAGTATCCCAAAGCATTTCACAGCCAATGAAGTTCTTAAGTATTGCTGTGTAAGGAAACTGATAGCCAACATGAACACAACAGGATGTGTTTTATTAACTATCTAGGGATAGGATGGAAGGGGAAACCCTAAACTGGTGAGAGAATGTGAGGAAAAGGAGTGTCTGTTGCCTTCCCAATACCATAGGATTTTATATATTTTCTAATCAATCATTTAGAGACATTGCTACACAGCTCTGGAGCAGGTAGGACTTGAACCAGGGACCTATTACTCCAGAAGCAAGACACTAGCACTGCACCACTACAGTTCCCCACCCCCATAGGATTTTATCAGCAGCAGGAATGATGGCGAACAGCCTTGGACCCAGAACCTAATTGATCCCTTTAAGTGAACAATTAAGGATTTCTCCCTACTACCAGTGGTATTTTACAGATCCATCTCCATTTTTGACAGCTGCAGTCCCAGCAATGGCCACTATTCCCTGAAGCGCTGCTGAGACTGAAGTACTGACATACCACTGACTGGGGATGGATTTCCTTCTTTTAAAGGGATGGGAGCCCCAGCACTGGACGGTTAATGGTGTGAGCACCAAGAAATAAGACCTAAAGCCCCTTGAATGCTCAAGGCCCACAAATAATAATGTGTATTTGCTCTCAGTTATATGACTTAATGAGGTAAGTGTTGCCCAGGGCCCAGAGAGCAGCTCAGTCCACTTCTTTGACAGTTCTGTGGAATCTTTTGTGTTCACCTGAAGAAACAGACAATGCCTAGGTTCAATGTCTCAGCCAGAACACCACACCTCTGACAGAGCAGCAATGACTCAGTGATGCACTGAAATGACATCCTGGATATTATGCACAAGTCTCTGGTGTGGAATTTAAACCTATGGCCTCTGACTCATAGGCAAGAGCACTAGCCACTGAGAAACAGCTGTTCGTTCAAATTTCATTGTTCTCTGATAATGTGCTGGTTAATGCACTTGTATAATTATCAATGACAAATTATTTTCACATTTAAAATAATTGGCTTATCAACTGTGAAACAGTTCACAGAGAAACAATGCATGTCAAACATTGTGTGAACAAAGGAACTGATAGCCCACAGTTGGGGTGGCGCAGCTATCGAACAGTATTTGGTTATTGCCTAGATGTCCACTATCATTAATCCAGTTTGTGCACCTTGTCAAAGCACACACACACAAAATCAATAGACGAAGAATGATTAGCAGGATTAAAAGTAGATCAGCATGCCTTTCAGGTTCTGAAGAAGGGTCTAGGCCTGAAATGTCAGCCTTCCTGCTCCTCTGATGCTGCTTGGCCTGCTGTGTTCATCCAGCTCTACACCTTGTTATCTCAGCCTCTGTTCAATCCTTTTTTGAATTCTTTCACGGATGTGGGTGTCACAGTCTAGACCAGCATTTACTGCTCATCCCTAATCACCCAGAGGTAGTTAAGAGTCAACTGCATTGCTGTGGGTCTGGAGTCACATGTAGGACAGATCATGTAAGGATGGCAGCTTCCTTCCCTAAAGGACATTGGTGAACTAGATGAACACCGATGTCATGGTCATTGTTAGACTTTTAATTCCAGATTTTTATTCAATTGAAGTTCCATCACCTGTCATAGTGGGATTCAAATCCAGGTCCCCAGAATGTTATTTGGGTCTCTAAATTAATAGTCCAGCAATAGTAGCCACTAGGCCATCGCCATCACAAGCTGTTATTTTCTACCGAGGCATTCTGAACCAGTCTTATAGCAGGGGCCAGAATTTGTCTTAGCTGTGTGGAAGGGTGGAGGAAATTAGCCACAGCCCCACTCCTGATTGATCTCCAATGAGTCACAGAGAGTGGGATAATGGCTGGATAATTAAGTAATTGATTGGCAAGTCACTGCTCAGGGCACAATTCCTTAATGCTTTGCTGTGTTGATGGATAGACTGGATGAATGGATGGAAAGTGACTGGCAAAGCACCCACAATTCTCCAATGAATCCTCACCCCACCTGCCTTCACACCACATACAGCCTGTGAGGTCTCAGGATGCCCTTCCCTCACAAACTGGTTGCTGTACAAAAGCAGGTACTGATCCATGATAGGACATAAATCCAAGTCTGAGTGAAAGTCAAGCCCATTGGTAGAGAGCAGAGGAAAAGTGAGAGAAATCGATGTTTCTTCAGTAGGACTCATTGGGAGTGGAGGTTAAGGTAGGATGAGGAGGTCAGAACTGCCAATTGAATGGTTCAAACACAAGCAGCATATTTTAGCAAAATTACAAAAGTAAAACATGGGTGTTTCCCTGATCCGTCTATGATATCAAAAAGAAACTGAGGAATGCAGAAATGACGATGTCTCTGAGTTGGTGATTTTGATTTGGGTGGTCCCAGCACTTGGACAACTTCACATTCTCACCTCACTGAATCAGACTTCCAGACAGAGTGCTGCACATGATGGAATACTATAACCTCAGCAACAGTCAGTGTGTTTCACCCTGGTCACCCTGGATTATTATCACATCTGACATCCTTGCAGCAACCTAATCCTGAAAGTTAGACAGAAGGCTTTTTTGAACAAAAGTGGGCCCCTTTAGACAAAAGAAGCTTTAAATCCTTTCCAGAGGATTGACAATATTCCAGGATTTGCATTATTAGACAGGAACTAACACTGGCACAGTGGCATCAATGGGCAGGATGGGTTGATTTGTCATCTACCCCATGCAGTTATAGAGCCTCAACTGTTTGAAGTATAAATTGGGATACAGGGTGACACCGGAGAATATCCCATAATTTGTCATCCTTAATGGATGGACAATGATGTCTTTCATTCCCACACAGGATCACAAACGTCCTCCACAGTTCTCTGTGCTACACTCCCACTCATACATGAACCTAGATATACCTGTGAATTAGTTTGAAGTGCTGTCACCTATGGAGGTAAATGCAGCAACTATTTGATATCACAGTAAGGTCGTGCACACAGCAATGAGTGTCAACATGGAGATGGTATTGGCAAAGGCAAGAGCAAGCAGCACCCAAAACACCCACAGCCCACCTACCGTACCTACACTAGCACACCTAACAACCAATAAAGGCCACAGATGGCATGGACAAAACTAAATTTGAATGGAAATTTGTAAATTGTATGTTGGAGCTTTGGTTTAATAAACCAGTCAACAGCCTGTGGTACAAAAACTAAGTTGCTGGAAAAGATCAGCAGGTCTGGCAGCATCTGTGAAAGAAAAAACAGAGTTAACGTTTCGGGTCCAGTGACCCTTCCTCAGAAGGGCCCTGTCTCTGAGGAAAAGTCACCGGACCCGAAAAGTTAACTCTGTTTTTTCCTTCACAGATGCTGCCAGACCTGCTGAGCTTTTCCAGCAACTTAGTTTTTGTTCCTGATTTACAGCATCCGCAGTTCTTTCGGTTTTTATTTAACATCCTGTGGTACCCCAGTGGGTTTAGATTGGAGCCAAGGCAAGTTAACATTTCAGTTTATACCGGTGAGCAAAATATATTTGTGTGCTGCTTGGAATCAAAGTCAGAAAATGCAAGAAAAACATAGCCTGTGAAGCATCTGCAAACAGAGGAACAAAGTTAATGTTGCAGATTGATAGTTCACTGTCAGGGATGAGGGAATAAAGAAATGCAACCAATAATGAGCAACTGAAGGGAATAGGATGTGGAAGAACAAAAGGGAACCTCTGTAATAGGGTGGTTCAGAGTATAACAGCCAAAGGGGTGGTGACGGATGTATTAAAGAAACAAAAGATGCATCCAGGTGAGCTGTGAATGACTAGATAGAAAGGAGAAAGATAACTGAATTAGCAAAAATATGAAACAAATTGAAGTTAGAGTATATGATTTGAAAATTGTTGAACTGAATGTTGAGTTCATATATTGAGGACTTCAGCTCAAATCCTTCCATGGAAGATGATAAAATCCAAGAGCTGAGATCTTCCCCAGTAGAAATTAACTTCTGAATAAGAAAAGGATCCAGGAGGGAAAGGTGGAAACTGATGTTTGTACTATACTATAGATTTACAATAAAACCTTTGCAAATCTCTGAATGTCTTTTGCTCAACAGCTCAACAGTAATCCAAAGATGGCTATCAGTGTGCCAAAAATGGTAGCAGAGGATTAGCCTTGATCTGTTCAGGTAGGAAGATAAAGAAGGCAAAGCTCCCAGTTAATTTTTGATGTGAAGTGGCTGGGTCATGCTGCAGGATCATTTGGAATTGGGTAACTTTTGTAGCTGAGAATAAAAAAACAAAGTAGAGCTTTGGTTTCATCCTTGCCAGGAAGGAGCAAAATTAAAAATAAAATATTTTCGGAACTGGATTTCAAAAACCGATAAAGGATTGGAGATTTTCATTACACGATGAATAAAGTGTATAAAAAGGATGATTTGTTGGATGTATACAAGTCATGGACAATATCTGATAAGTTCAATAAAACAATCAGTCCGTGGACTTTGAAAAGTCTTTTAAAAGGCTAAGAAATTCAATCTAGAAATTCCAGAGTCTGTGTTGATGTTTAAACTATTTGATTGCACACAAATCTTACTTTTGGTATTCAGAGATAGCAAGAACTACAGATGCTGGAGTCAGAGGTAACACAGTGTGGACCTGGAGGAACACAGCAGGCCAGGCAGCATCAGAGGAGCAGGAAAGTTGACATTTTGAGTCCCGACTTTTGGTATTGACAGGTTTTCAATTTTATAGTAATGACACTTTTGGAATAAATGTCTACTGCCTTAAAGTAAGTTTTAGGGAGCCAATAATTCCCAGCCACCTTGGCGGAACATGTTGGGAGTTATGTGATGATGCAGAGAATGAAAAACTGTATGATTACTGGCTCTCAAAGTTGGTGGGGCGTAGTCACGGGCTCCAATATAAGGATAAAACTACTGGAAGACTTTTAGAGATGGTTTGCATTTTTAATAGATTTCCGAATCAAGAGGAAATGCAGAATTGAATGTTGGCTGACCATGAATGACACACAGAAAATCCACAAGTGTTTTCAGTGGGTGTCCAAATATCACTTTGTCAGGAATTGTCCAAGGATCAGGAGTCAAGTATTTGAAGCAACTTGAGAAACAGATGGCTCTGAGGGTGAATATGATAGGAATGAACAAGAAGAAAATATTGTGAAAGTTGCTTTTATTCACTTGTGGGACGTAGGCATCACTGATTGATTGAGTGAATATTGGATTGTCACATATATCAAGGGAGATACAGTGAAAAGTATTCCATTGCCACAATCCAGCGCCGTTTTGACATACAAACAGGGTCCCAAACACGGTTCAGGACTTCTGCAAGGTCCCCGCTCCTGGCCTACCACAGCCAGAGTTCCCCACTCCAGGCACCAACAACACCATAATCGACAACCTGCTGCTGCCACCACGAGCCCACACTCTGCCATCACTGCAGCTGATGACCCACCGCCATTCCAGGAGCCCACACATTAGGTCTACAAGCCAGGAGTCACCATCAAACACAGCTCTAACCTCCCTACAACGTCAGGAAGATGAAGAAAAGTAAAAGAAAATGAAAAAAGACGAAAAGGAGAGAGAGAAAAAGAATGCAGCTGGCCTGGAGCAGACGAGCTTAGGACCCCAAACACTACCTACCGTGCTGGCATTCCCATCTTGCTGGCTGGGCCGCCATTTATTAACTTTCCCTGGTTGCCTTTGAGAAGGTGGTAGCGAGCTGCCTTCTTGACACATTGCAGTCCACCTGCTAGAGACCCACAATGCTGTTAAGGAGGGAATTCCAGGAGTTGACCCAGCAACAGTGAAGGAATGGCCATTTATTTCCAAGTCATGATGGTGAGTGGTTTGAATGGGAACTAGTACGTCATGGTGTTCCCATGTATCTGCTGCCCTTGTCCTTATGGATGAAAATGATCATATGTTCGGAAAGTGCTTTCAACGATCTTTGATAAATATTTGCAGTGCATACTGTAGGCAGTACAAACTGCTGCAACTGAGTGTCAGTGGTGGAGAGAGTGGATGTTTATGGATGTGGTGCCATTCAAGTAGGCTGCTTTGTCTTGGATGGTGTCAAGCTTCTTGAATGTTGTTGGAGCTGCACCCATTCAGGCAAATGGGGAGTATTCACTCCTGACCTGTGCCTCATGGATGGTGAAAAGATTTTGGAGAGTCAAGAGCTGAGTTACTTGCTGCAGTATTTCCCACATCTGACCTATTCTTGTAGCCACTGACATAGCTGAAGATTTAAGTTGGCCAATGAATGTCTTAATTGCTGACTCAGTCAATTTTGCTGCACTACATAGTGGCTGTATTTCAACACTGTGTGCAGCACCAATTGACTGAACAGTTATTTGTAAATCTTGGACAAAGCAGACCAAAAATAGAGTCAAAAAATACAAAAGCTCTACTGGCTTTAGATTTAGGGATGATAACTTGATGCCATCTTTAAAGAGAATCATTCTCCCTTATGAAGTTGCAGGACTGTGTCATTTCAGAAGCACAGATGTCATCCAGAGTGACATATCATTATTGCTGAATAAGTCTTTGATGAAAAAGCAAACATGCATTTGGACACACAGAACAATAAAGCATTGGTATTCAGTGAAGCGATAAACTTGTAACTCATGAGATTCAGGCATTATTGTATTCCATTGTAGAAAGTTGGAGTTTCTTATTGAGAGGTTGAAGAAGTGCTATTGACCTCAGCAGAAAGGAGTCTGGCCAATAAGAGGATTATATGGAAATTTCATAAACAATTTGCTCAACCTTCCTCAAAAAGATTAAATCTGCAGTTAAAGGATGCAGGAATTGTGGCTAAAGAATATGAATCGCATGTAGAACAGATGACATTGCAATGCCTTATATGTATTAAATATCAAATGACAGTCCCAGACTCAGTTGTAAGTGTTCCTTTAGCTTGCAAATTTATTGAAGCAGTCATCATGGGTCTGAAGATATGGGACAAGATCAAAATGTCTATCTGTTACATTTGTCACGCAGGTTTATTTGAAAACACAAGCTTTTGGAGCTTCAGTCCTTCAGCAGGTGTTAATCAACTAACACCTGAAGAAGGACTGAGGCTCCGAAAGCTTGTGTTTTCAAATAAACCCATTGGTCTATAACCTGGCGTTGTATGAATTCTGACTTTGTCCACCCCAGTCCAACACTGGCACTTTCACATCACGTTACATTTGTAGATATGGTGACTAGTTTTAGTGTATCCACAAGTGATAAACAAAAAGAACAAATAGACTATAATTATCAAAGTCATAGAAAAATGGGCCAGCACAGCCTTAGATCACCGACAAAATTTCTTACAGATAATAGAGGTGAATTTGGAAATGACAAATTGCAGGACATGTGTGTGAACTTAAAAACTACAGTGATGCATACTTCTGCAGAGAGTTCAAGAAACAAATCCCACCAGAGTCAAGTTTGGGCAGCACGGTGGCTCAGTGGTTAGCACTGCTGCCTCACAGCGCTGGGAACCCGGTTCGATTCCACCCTTGGGTGACTGTTTGTGTGGAGTTTGCACAGTCTCCCTGTATCTGCGTGGGTTTCCTCCGGGTGCTCCGGTTTCCTCCCACAGTCCAAAGATGTGTAGGCTAGGTGGATTGGCCATGGTAAATTGCCCATAGTGTTCAGGGATATGTAGATTAGGTGGGTTATAGGGGGATGGGTCTGGGTGGGATGCTCTGAGGGTCAGTATGGACTTGTTGGGCCAAAGGGCCTGTTTCCACACTGTAGGGATTCTGTGAATTTAACACAGAGGTCTGTACAGCTGGATTACAAAGCATATTCAAGGCTGCTGAGATAGGCAGATTTCTAATCATTAAGGGAATGTTACAAAGGAAAAGCAGGAAAGTGGAGTTGAGGATTAATGCATCAACCATGATTTTATTGAATGGCGGAGCAGACTTGATGGGATGACTGGTCTACTTCTTCTACATCTTATGTCTTAATAATTGAGATGTTGCACAAAATACTGGCAAATCTGCTGAAGTGTAAGTTACTAATGGCACTGGTGTGGGCACTACATGCAAAAAATTATAGTGGAGGTGGGGGCGGGAGGGGAGGGATAGACTATATCAACTAGTGTACGGTCAGAACACAAACTTTCCTTCAAACTGCATGAAGATCCTCCAGCATGAGAAGAAGCAGCAATCAGCTCCATTTTTTGCACCCATCTAAACATGGTAGAAAAACATTCATTAATGCCAAGGTGCCAGAAAGAAAATTAGGAGAGCGTTGAGAGATATTGCATCAGGCCAACCAGGGGAGATTTCAGGAACAAAAACAAAGTTGCTGGAAAAGCTCAGCAGGTCTGGCAGCATCTGTTAAGAAACAATCAGAGTTAACATTTCAGGTCCAGTGACTTTTCCTCAGAACAGGGGAGATTTCAGATCTGGCGATATGGCTTACTGTAAGAGAAGGATGCAGGGAATGGAAAGGGTAACTTATTGGAACATGATGAGAAAATGTTCATCAGACAACATGGGAATTGGACGATAAAGGGACATTCCTCATGAGCAGTGGGAATGAGTTGTGAATTTTTGGAGTCTGAAAACGCTGTAGAACGTATTGATGATAAAGCGCCAGGTACTTTGCATTCCCATGAGTCCCACAACTTGGAACCAGACGGCCAGGACTTAAGACCTCAGGAGATCCACACTGAAACACATACTGATTGTGAAGGACATGAACAGATTATCTCACACCGGATCATTTGCCCGATGTGGGTTCACAGGTGGTTTACCAGCTAGCACTATCAGATGACAGGAAAGTGGCCATGATAGTGGGATGTACAGAAAGTCTACAGGAAAATATAAAAATATGGCTAAATGTCTAAGGTACGGGAAAGAAATAACAACCAAGGATTCGCAGCAGGGGCTGTGAGTGGAAAGCTAGAAAATTGCATTCCAGAAATGATTCAGGGGGTACATTTAGGAAGAAAATGTCCTGTAGAGTAGAGAGATTAAAAGCAGACATCCTGATTCAGTAGGCCAGGGAGATCTCAATGTCATCAAAGAAGCTGCAGATGGACAAGATGAAACAGTAGCCTGAGTACAAGAGAGCCTTCTCAGAAAACAGGTAAAAGACCCCATGATCAGAAAGTATTTGCAGAATGGAAGATAAGGTGATAATAAGGACAAACTAAGAGGGTTACAGAACTGGAAAGAATTCAGAGTATTTTCACAAGGTGGGGACAGAGGTCAAACTGCTTTGTCACACAGGTAGGTCTTTGTGGAAAAGGTCCTACTCAATTAGACATATAAGGTCAAGCTTAGTTTAGTTGTAAGAGGTTTTGATGGAAGTTTTGGGGAAAGAGAGATTATTGTATACCCTTCTTGGCCAGAAAAGCAATTTTGAAAATCTTTTTAACCATTTTAACAATCTTTTCTTCAATCTGTAACTCTATAGACTTCAAAGCAGTGTTGCTTCATGATAACCTAACCGAGAAAGAAATAGTCTTACAGCCCCCAAGGGGAATACTGGAAATCTAGAGGAATCTCTGCAAATTGTGTAAATGTATTTATGGATTAAATGATGCTTCACAGGTATGGTGCTTTTCAAAAAAGGCAATTCTATCAACATGAGGATGTTCACAACTGAAGAAGATCTGGTGATGTTTGATTGGCATTGAATAAAATACTTGCAGGCATCTTCATGATGTGTGACAATGGCTTTTGGGGGAGGCACTAATGATGTTGAAGAAAAGACTATGAATTGAACTAGGAAGGAATTCAAAATTGGCAGTCAAGTTTCTGGAGCTTTCAAGTCTTGGAAACATGTGGGACTGGAAATTAAGCAAAGTGAGTCAAGTGTAGATTCTTACAAAAAATGTCAATCCTATCGCAATTGGTTGTACCAGATCTGGACAATGAGGCTGCTAACAGAGGTGAAATAGAACAGTTGAGGAGTCTCATCAAACAGGTCAACAAAGACCAGAGAGGATCCAAGCTTTAATGTGCTGGAACTCAGTCTGGTCTTGAAACATCCAAAGATGAAGGACATCTTGACAGCAAATAAAACTTTTTCTTAAAAATTGAAAATACAGAAGCATATGCTAAAGTTTTCAACTCTGGTTGACCCTAATAATAAGTCATGAATCATTGTTAATAATGTTTCATATGCAAATCTTAGCAATGAATTTCCAATTGCAGCAGAAATTATGATATTCCTTGTTGAAGAAAATAGAAAAAGTTGTTCCTTGGCATGGGAATCAAAGTAAGAAGAGTGGTTAAGAGCTCATTAGTCATTAAAACTCTGACTCTTGGCAATACTATTGATGTGGTGTCCTTTTGTCTCAGATCTTGGAGGAAATGTTGTATGTAAAAGGGACTGAAAGAACAATACCAATAGAATGTTACAAAGGTAACAGGATAACGTACTTCCCAATGAAAGTGTAAGTGAGAAAAGGCTTAGGATAGAAATAGCCAATTTAAAGCAGATGCTGAGAAGGAAAGAAATCTCTAAGCTTAGGTGGGTAGGTACCAGTCATCAATAATTGGACTGTTTCACTAAGAGGAATGCATTTAAAGAAAAATTGTTGGATTTTTCTAGAAGAAGGATGTCTTGCCATGTAACAGTGGGAATATGAAATTGTGGGTTTTTTTAACGGACATGTGTACCCTTGTAAAAATACATCTTTGTTTACTTTAAAGAAATGGATTCCGTCAGCGTAAGAAATGCTTGTACTTCAAAACAGGGCTGTGGGGGTTCTTACAGTGAAATGGCAATGTCTCTACCTGTGACAGCTCAGGTTCAAATCCTACCTCTTCCAGAGGTGTGTGTCATAGCGTGTCTGAACAGGTTGACCAAAAATAAAGCAATGTTCTTCCCTTATTGGTGTTTGCTATTATTACACTGCACCATGTTTATTGTTATTTGATAATTAGTTATGTAGGTGTTTGGTAGTGGGCTTCTCCAAACAATAGGAACCCAGGATTGCTGTTTTCTTGATCTTTTGTGATTTTGACACTGGCTCTTGTGAATTGTGTTTCATAGAATCCCTACAGTGTGGATACAGGCCGGTCGGCCGAACAAGTCCACACTGACACTCCCACCCAGACCCATCCCCATCCCCCTAACCTTTCCCTGTAACCCATTATTTCCCACGGCTAACACACTTAATCTACATATCCCTGAACACTACAGGCAATTTCCCATGGCCAATCCACCTAGCCTGCACGTCTTCGGATTGTGGTAGGAAACTGGAGCACCTGATGGAAACCCACGCAGACACAGGGAGAATGTGCAAACTCCACACAGACTGAGGGTGGGATCAAACCCTGGTCCCTGGCACTGTGAGATAGCAGCGCTAACCACTGAACCACTGTGCCATGAAATTATTTTAGCTAAAAAAAACAAGAAAAGCAAGGTTCAAGGCACCATGGGGATTGGGTGCACTATTACCCCCTTCCACCACCTCCATTTTGATGAGCCTCTTCCCTCTTTTCCCACCCTTTCTTAATTTTAGTTATTTTTACACCACCCCGATGCTCGCTAATTGTTTTTTTGTTTCATTCATTAATTGGGCGGTTCAGTGTTCCGTTTTTCAAAGTAAAACTAAAGAGCAGTGTTCTTTGTTCACAGACTCCGGGTACCATTGCTCATTCCGTGGTATTTTGGACCATGTCTACATTGATTGTGAGAGATTGCACCCTCGTTTGTCTTTTGCAAAAACCTGTTCTTATTCTTTCGGTTTCAATTCAGCCCCTTGGCCATCGGGCATGTGGTAGCTCTGTTGGCTGGAGATTGGATTTACAGAGTGATTCTATTAGCATGGGTTCAATTCCCAAACTGGCTGAGGTTAGTGTGAGAGGTCCTAACTTGCCCCTTGCTTGAGGTGTGGTAACCCTCAGGTTAAACCCATCACCAGTCATCTCTCTCTAACGTGAGAACAGCCCTCTGGGACTATGGTCACTTCACAGTTTACAGGGGTGGACAGATCCCTGGGTGTAGCTAAAGTAGCCATTAGCAGGTTCGGGGAGGGGTTCACAGATCCTGACTGCCTGCAGCTATATATGTGCTCGGGTGTCCTGGAAGAGGGAGCATGTGATATCTACCAGCACCCTTGAAAATAGTTCCCTCCTGTGTTTTCCCACCTTTTTCATTCTTCTTCTTGTTACACTGCCCCTGGTGAGCAGTGCTTGTAACTTGATTGTTGAGTAATTTGATAAGTTGGTGATGGGTTCATAAAATGAAATGAAAAGAGCTGAGTTCTTAGTTCAGCACCACGGGGGCTGGAGTGTGTTATCTCCCCCACTAAGACCATTTTTATTTATTTGCTTCATTATTGACATTTGATAATATTACACTGCCCCTGGTGGCCATTGTTGGTAATTTGTTTAATTGGATAAATTGATAAATTTCTAAATCTCTAAATAAATGCAGCTGAGTTCTTCATAATCGGTTAACTCAGTGTTTTTGTTAACTTAGTAACGAGTTTATAAACAATAAAAGCTGAATTATTCCTGATAATACCATTTGATTCAATCCCTTCATTTATTTGCACGCCCCCCCGCCCAACCACCACAACCACCACCATGTTTCTAATTTTGTTGTTACTGTTACACTGCTCCTGGTGGACAGAGTTTGTAACTTGTTAGTTGGGTGATTTTGTTAAATTGGCAGTGGGTTTACTTCACAAAGAAATAAGTTGATTTCTTCCCCAGTGTGGTTTGTTTTCTGGACGGGGAGAGTGTCTAGAAGGGAAAGGTGGAAACTGATGTTTGTACTATGCTATAGATTTACAATTAAACCTTTGTAGGCCTTTTGCTACCTAATTCAATATTTGTGGGTCAAATATCAGACACATGGGTGGGAATCCATGGTTCGGAAAAAGGAAGAAATCATGTCTCACTAACTTGATTGAGTTTGTTGAAGAAGTAACGAAGAGGATTGATGAGGGCAGAATGGTGGACATGATCTACATGGACTTCATTAAGGCGTTCGACAAGGTTTCTCATGGTAGACTGGTTAACAAAGTTAGATCACGTGGAATACAGGGAAAATCAACCATTTAGAAACAGAACTGGTTCAAAGGTAGAAGACAGAAGGTGGTGGTGTTAGGGTTGGTTTCCAGACTGGAAGCCTGTGACCAGAAGTGTGCCACAAGGATCAGTGCTGGGTCCACTGCTTTTTGTCATTTATATAAAGGATTTGAATGTGAACATAGTGGGTATGGTTAGTAAGCTTGTAGATGACACTAAAATTGGAGGTGTAGTGGACAGCAACGAAAGTTATCTCCAAGTTCAATGGGATCTTGATCAGATGGGGCAATGGGCCAAGGAGTGGCAGATGGAGTTTAATTTAGATAAATGTGAGGTGCTGCATTTTGGAAAGGCAAATCAGGGCTGGACTTATACACTTAATGGTAAGGTCCTGGGGAGCATTACTGAACAAAGAGACGTTGGAGTGTAGGTTCATAGTTTTTTTGAAAGTGGAGTCACAGGTAGAGAGGATAGTGAAGAAGGCATTTAAAACACTTGCCTTTATTGGTCAATGCATTGAGTATAGGAGTTGAAAAGTTATGTTGTGGCTGTACAGGACATTGGTTAGGCTGCTTTTGGAATACTGTGTGCAGTTCTGGTCTCCCTGCTTTAGGAAGAATGTTGTAAAACTTGAAAGGGTTCAGAAAAGATTTACAAGGGTGTTGCCAGGGTTGGAGGGTTTGAGCTATGGGGACAGGCAGAATAGTCTGGGGCTATTTTCACTGCAGCATCAGAGGCTGAGGGGTGACCTTATAGATGTTAATAAAATCATGAGGGGGCAAGAATAGGGGGAATGGACAAGGCCTTTTTCCAGGGGTGGGAGAGCTCAAAACCAGAGGACATGTGTTTAAGGTGAGAAGGGAAAGACTTTAAAGGGACCTAAGGGGCAACCTTTCAATGCAGAGGGTGGTGTGTGTATGGAGCAAGCTGCCAGAGGAATTGGTGGAGGCTGGTACAATTACAACATTTAAAAGGCATCAGGATGGGTATATGAATAAGAAGGGTTTAGAGGGATATGGGCCAAATGCTAGCAAATGGGACTAGATTTATTCAGGATATCTGATCAGCATGGACAAGTTAGACCAAAGGGTTTGTTTCCATGGTATACAGCTCTATAACTCTAAATGTAAATGCAAATGTGGAAAGGATGTATCATCTAAACAGGTTGTATGGAGATGGAGAAACTGGAGAATGGAATTGAGTTCTTACAGGAAGCAGGATATGAATTAAAGTAGTTGTGGTAGCCCATGGACTTGCATTGAATATTCATCGATAACCTATCTCCAGAAAAGGACTCAGAGAGGTTAAGGAAGAGAAGGATGAAAATTGGAAACAGTTCATGGTAAAGGCAGAATACAGTCAGCACCATACAAGAAAAAGAGTTGAGCGAGGGACTTTAAGTAGGATTGGAATAACCACAAAGTTACATGTACTGCACTATAAGGCAAAGTCAGCCCCATCGGCATACTCCTACCAACACCTTTCACTTGGAGTGACTGGGGTTGAAGGAGAAGTTGTTCAGTGTGAGAACAAGTTTAACTGGGTAGAAGATGAATACCATCTTTGGGGTCAACAGAGGAGTCAGGGAGTGAGTCAGTTTGTGAGTTTGGTGGACGATCACTTGTGTAGGTACTTAGGAGTTGGATTAGATTTTAATCTCTCCTGAAATCATAGGATATCAACCCCTGAAATGGACCTTCTTGCCTGTTTTACCAGGTAAAATGATTGGACTTCAGTTTGGAAGACACACCTAGTGAGGCAGGATTAGACTTGGAAGTGAATTCACTGGGGCATTTCCGATTATGGACTTTGCTAATGAGGTAGAAGTGAGTTGCTCAGAGTTGAACAACCATGAAATTGGAGGCTGTGAAAGGAATATTTCCAAGAGAAGTGAGATCGGTGACAGTCTTGGATACAATAACTTGATTTTTGGCAGTGAGGCCATGTTGGAGAGTTGGCTTTTGGTCACTGCTGGGAAAGATCAGTCCACCAATCAACAGCATTACCCCTGTCAACAGGTTTGGTAACAATGTTAGAGCTGGGCTTGAGAGGACTGAGAGCTTTAAGTTCAAATGGAAAAATGTTGGGATGAGCAAGAGGAGCAGAAAAATTGGGATTGTTGATATAACGCTGACAGACTTTGAGAGATGGTATGAGATGAGGGGAGTTGTCTAAGTGAGGGGAGGATATTGGAGATTGTGAAATTGTTCACTAAGTGGGGGAAGATCCCTGGCCAAAGAAGTGGACATGATTGCAGAAGAGACAGAGGAAGAATTCAATGACATGATAAGATCAAAATTGAGTGAATTCTCTGGAGCTGTGCATGAACAGATTCTGACAAGCCAAAGGGCAGATCCATCTGTAATGAGAAGTAACCAAGGCTGGTGTAAAGTATGACCAGGAATAGAATAGCTGTTCTTTTAAACATTGAAAGAAATGTCAGGAAATAATTACCATCCCAAGAGAACATGCAATCAGAACATCAGGGAAATGGCTCAAATCATTTTTCACTCTCACCCAGGCCCCCACTGGCTCAAGGAAGGATTTCCAAGTGCAAAGTTTTCCACTGGGGACCATCAGGAAATGACAAGGATTTTGACAGAACTGCCTGGATAGAAGACAGGAAGTGGAGAATGCGCAACTATGAAATGGGATGCTTCCTCCTTGCAGATTAGAATGGTTTATGGGTTATTGTTGAGAGAAATGAAGGTTGAGATGGGACGTTCTTGCATGTGCTGGTAAAACAGGCAAAAAGGTCAGTTTCAGGGTTGATATCCCATGACTTCAGGAGACATTAAAATCTAGCCCAACTCCTAAGTACCTACACAAGTGATCGTCCACCAAACTCACAAACTGACTCACTCCCTGACTCCCCTGTTGACCCTGACTAAGCCCCCCACACTTGGCCAAGTTGACCTGGCCAAACTCACTCCTTGACTACATCTCTGATGCCCCAGTGAAATCTTTGACCCTCACTCCTCCTCACAATCATGCCCACCCCTCAAACAAAAATTACTCCCCAACCACTCCCCTGACTAGACTTGACCACCCCAACACCAGACTACAACTACCCCCACCCCACACCGCCAGACCCCCACACCACCACCACCACCCCATCACCACCCCATCCCCCGCACCCCACCAGGCCAACCTGACTAGCTTCCCAACTGATTATGCCTCCCCATCTGAACTGATTACCCACACCCACCTACCACCTAACTATGATGAGAGGGTGTATGATCCATATCAATTTTGCAATTTGGATTTTAAAACGATGACATATTGATGGGTTACTTTTGTGAATGGATTTTTACGGAAAATAACTAGGTCAGGCATGCTTCCAGAGTGGTGACCTAATCCAGTAAGCATGTAAAATCAGGGACCCCCGGAGCATTAACAGAAGATTGTTTTTACGGTGGTAATTTACAACAGGTGGAGTAAACATTAAAGGCCAACAGTTTGTTTTTGGTTCAGGATAATCAAAGATTAATTTTAGATTAAAAATCCCAGAAACTGAATGCTGTTAGGCAGTTTTGAAGGAGACATGAGTAGGGTCAGAAGCAAGGAACATGGAATGGTAGAGAGAAAGCACGGTTACCTCAGTGGAAAAGTCTAATTTGTGAAACTTCCAAACCAGGAGTGTTTGGTTAGCAATCTGCAGGTTATTAAAAGCTGAGATAGTCTGAGCTTTCGGCTTTTTGTGTATTTGTGTAAGAAAACTTCACAGTTCACAGGAAAGAACTGGGGAGAATCAGTTAATTTGAACATAAAGATTTGACATAGAGAGGTCATTTCTCTGGACTACTGTTCAAACTATTCCTTCTCAGAGACAGTATTTTAACAGTGGCAGGTCATTGCCAACTGCTTGGAAGGCACATTACCTGTCTGGCCCTTCATACACCTTCAGTCTCCCATGGCATGGCAGATAATGAAGCTGCTCCATATTTCATTCCTAAAGAGGGACAAGAGAAGTATCACCATCACCATCCCCTCAATGCTATGCCCTTCCACAGGATAGAGGGACTGGATACAGAGATCCAACTGGAAAGAGACAAGATCCCCAACAAAGAATCAACAGGCAGACAATCAGCTTTCATAACATGTCTGAGCAGCACTGACTCAGGGGGCACAGAGTCTCCTCACAAGCTGGCACCTGCCACCTCCTTCCCAGTGGAGTAAGTGGGAACACACTACATGTCACTGCAGATCCACCACATGCCTGCATCCCCAGGTCTCTGCCTCTCACCAAGTTGAGTTGTTCCCCTATCTTGCAAGGAGAGTGATTGTAATAGTTTGAATGGAAAAGAGAGAAGAACATTTCTGAAGGGTCACTGTAAGGACTAGATGCGAAAGGGCAAGAGGGTGAATATAATTGGTGGCTGATCTGAGGTGACTGCACAGAGGGCAATAAATGGATTTACAAAGTGTGTTCAATGAGGAGTACACTATAGGAGAATGCTGAACAAGGCAGAGAGTGGTACTTCGCATGTGACAGCGTCATTCCACTCCACTTCCCTGCCCTCCTTCCTTGTGGAACCTTTTGGAGCACCATCTACATCTTGGAGGAAGCCCATTGTGCTGTTGACTTCCTCAGCTTCTTCCAGCCCCAAGTGCTCGGTTAGAGTTACTGGTGTCTTCCTCCCATCCTTAGGAAGGGTCATCTCACTGAGACCTGTGGATCTCAGCTTTGGTCATCTTGTATCCACATATCTGTAAAGATGATTATTTAATAGTCAATATTGTCTAGCAGTTCTGTTAACTCACCCACTTTGTTATGAATGCAGTATGTATTCTGATAAACAGGCCTTCGTTATGTCTTTTTACCATTGTTCCATACCCAGACTTTATTTTCCTTTGCACTCTTATTTGTGTGCTCTGAACTTTCCCCTCACAATTTTTCTATAATTTCCCAAATCTCAGCTCATGTTAACCCTTTCAAAATGCCCCACCCACCACTATTTAGTTTAGAGCCCTCTCTGCAATTCTAGTTGAAAGATTCACCAGTATGCTGGGGTTTGGATAAAGGATACCCAATGGGTACAGCTCCCTCTTTCCCCACTGGTGCCTGTGTCCCATGAATCAAAACCCATTTCTCTCTCAACAACTTTTGACCCACACATTTAATGCTCTGATCTTATTTCCTCAATGTCAATTTGCTTGTGGCTCAGAAAGAAATACAGAGATTATTATCTTTGCGGATTCACTTTCTAATTTAGCTCCTAGCTGCTCGGCCTCTCTCAGCAATACCTTGTTCTTAGTCTTTCCTTTGTTGCTGGTGCCACGTGCATCACAGCAGTTGGATTCTTTCCCTTCTATTCCAAATTCCAAATATGATGCTGGATTTTAACAGGGTCACACAGACTTCAGCACAAATGCTTTTATCTACACAGAAAATTACCTCTTCCCCTAATAATACCTTCTTCTAGAATAGTTGCATTTCTTTTTAGACGCTTCACTTAAATAGAGCACTGGACCATGATGCTTTGGTCAGTTTGCTGATCCTACCTCCTGGAATAAAGTAAACTTTCCCCTCCTTGATGCACCATAGTATCCGAAACCTGAACTCCAGCTTGTCAACTCTGAGACAAAGCCCTTGAGCTACAGATATTGATAGCAGATGTAAAAGACCAGAACAGTACCTCCTCTCTCACTGCACTGAATTCCTTCACTTACCAAATAACTGAAGTTAAGGGGTGTTCCTTCAGTTCATTGACCAGCCGGTCACTAATATAGAGTCTCACAAACAGCATGGGTTCAATTCCACACTGCCTGAGGTTACCATGAAAGACTTTTCCTTCAGTTTCTCCCCTCACCTGAAATGTGCTAACCCTCAGGTTAAACCACCATCAGTCACCTCTTTCACTAATGACAGTACACCTTATGGTCTGGTAGGACTATGATGACTTTTTCTTTACCTTGCATTAAGCATTTTGCTTCACAGTATTCAGTAGAGCTGGACTTTATGCTCCTCAACTTACAGTCTAACTCCTCATACTCTTTTAGTAGCACTTCCTCGCTCTTCTGGGCTATGACATTGTTCCAAGACATAAAATGACAACTGGAACTTTGCAAGCTCCTCTCCAGCCATTGTGAGATATCCTTTATCCTGTGACTAGGTAGGCTACACGGCTTTTGGAACTTCCATTCTTCTCTGGAGTATGCTGCATTTTCCTGTAATTATAGACTCCCCTATAACTGCAACATTTCTATTCTGCTCTTCTCATCACCCAGACAGTCTTCCAACCCAAGGTATCTTGAACTGCATTGTGCCTGTCCTTCCTGCAGTTGTTCTCTGTGCCCGCACAATGTCTAATACCTGTTGTACAGTCCAGTGTTTGCAAGACACCCTTCTCAGCCTTTTTGGCTGCTATTCAGGTTACTCTCAGTCACATCCTCCCATTCCTGAACCTGACATCTCTCATGGAGTCTGACTATATTCTGGAGAAAACTGTCCAGGATCTTCTCCGGCTCCCTCAGGAGTCAGACCCCAGCTCAATGGCTCTGAGCTGGGAAGATTCGAGATGGAGCTGCAGCCATATTCGCTTGGAATATCCTCAGCTTCCATAAATCCCCTTGTTCTGCAGTCCAGGTGCACATTTAAAAGTTGAACTCAATAAAATCTAGAATTAAGAGATGACCAAATGGCTAAACTATAACTATTGTCGATTGTTGTAAAAACCCATCTGGCTCACTAATGCCCTTCAGGGAAGGAAATCTGCCATCCTTACCCAATCTGACCTACATGTAACTCCAGACCCAGAGAAGTTTGGTTGAATCATAACTGTCCCCTGGGCAACTTGTGATGTGTGATAATCACTAACCATGACAATAATACCCATATTCCCATGAACACATGAAAAAAAACACAACAGACTCTGCATAGTTTAGAGTAGCTTTATTTTGCTTATTTAATTGATTGATTAAAGTTTTATCCAATGATTATTTGTAGATATGACAGTATTTAACTGGTTAAGTAATGCATTTAATATGGTAACTACAATTTTCTGCTCCTTTTTTAAACAATTACCTGGTTTCCAGAAAGAGGGAAACCTGCAAATGCACCAATCAATCACTGATCTGCTTACCTCAGTAATGCCTCTGGTTTTCAGTTCTCAGGTCTCATTGCCTCCCACTCCCTCTCTTGGATCACTCCTAGTTCTGTCAAAAAAACAGAAATGCACCTCTTCTCTAACTATACTGAATTCCTTTACTCACCAAATTCTCCAAGTACTTCTTCATGACAGTACCTCACAGAGCTAAATTTGCTCAGTCATCTTACTTATTCATCTGCTCTGTTTCCCTACAAGGAGAGACTATGAGTGTATATAATTGTTTCTACAAGTAGGAAGGAAGGACGCTATTCAGGGAGGGTGAGTGTGAAACAATAGGCTCTGGGACAGTGTTGAGCATTCAGATGGAGGTTTATGTTCACCATACAGGAAGAAATGAATGGAACTGTGAGGTGTGTTGTCCATGGAGTGTTGTGCAGGTGAATGCTGGAGAAGATCAAGGGTGAAACATGGCACCTGCAACTGTTATGACACGTAACTGCGAAGCCCTGAGTATCCTCTTGGGGCACTGTCTCCAAGTGGCTGCTAGTGCTGACTCCCTCAACCATTTCCATCCCCACCTGCTTGATTGGAACACATCACAATATCGCATCAGCACAGCCCCTCAGATTCCACACCTGAATCTCCAATCCTGTGTCACAAAACTCCAAGTGCCAGGAACCAATGTAACATATTTCATGGTCCCTTTGATTGGAAATTTGCCTTCAGCAAATGAATACTGGACCCTACTCACCCTGTATAGTTGGTCCAGAGTCTGAAGCTGGAGTAATAATGCTGTTGTTCAGGACATGAGAATGGAAAAGTTTCGAAAATTGGTCAAATGGGTTCCCAATCTGCATCTTGTCCCATCATTTTGGCACGAATGCGATTATAAAGATTCCACCCACAGGTTTGAAACTGTGAGAGACACAGAAACTAAACTGGGAAGAATACAGAATCTTAACCATGAGGGATACAGAAACTAAACTGTGAGTGACACAAAGTCTAACCTGTGAGAGATACAAAAACAAAACTATGATGATACAGAAACTAAATTCTGAAGGATATAGAAACTAAACCGTGAGGGATACAGAAACAAAACTGTGAGGGTTACAGAACCTAAACTCAAGGGACAGAGAAACTAAACTGTGAGGACTAAAAAATTTGAACTATGAGGGATACAGAAACTAAACAGTGAGAGAGACGGTAATGAAACTACAAAGATGCAGAAACTAAGCTCAAAAGCATACTGCAACAAAACTCACATATACAGAATATAAGCTGTGAGAGACACAAACTCTAGACTATGAGAAATACAGAAACTGAATAGTGAGAGATACAGAAATTGAAGCATCAGGATACGGAAACTAAGCTCAAAAGCAGACAGAAACAAAACTCAGGGACATGAAAACTAAATTGAGAGATGCAAAATCAAACCAGCCCAACTGATCACCAGGAATTGCCTAACTTCCTGAAGAAATCTCACCTATCTTTGAGGGGACCTTATCTCTGAGATGCGCTATACGGTATAATGCAGTTCCAGCAATTGCACTGCTAACAGTTCAGGATGGCACCGCTGAAGTAGTATAGTTACTGGCTGTCTGCTTCAACTGGCAGTTCTAGGAAAGGACAGTTGGGTCGTCAATTGGACTATGGCCCTGGCAGAAACTTGTTAATTGGATACCACTGGTAAAGTGGAGACCCCAGGTCCCATCACCTAGCACAGTTGACTCAGATCCTGTGTTCTCCCCAGCGACAAGATTTAACCCTCTCTAAGAAAATTCAGTCTTATGATTTTATGACTGTATGACAGAAGAATATTTGTTCATCCTCAATGACCTAACACTTATTACATGATCCCTTTTACATGCATGTCTATGTCCTAAGTAAGGATTGACTTTTATAAGAGTCAGCGCTCTCCACATTTTGTCCTGGATGAATATTCTCATGACCTTATGATTCGATGATGAAAGAATGTCTGCTAATTTTAATGTTCCAACTCCATAAGGAATAATGATACTCACCCTCAATACATGGGTTTCATCTGTTTGAATAAGGATGTAACATCTTCAGGTCTCCAATATCTGGCACTGTACCTGTATCTATGCAGGATCAGTAGATTATTACTAGTCATTCTGCTCTTCCCACCCCTGCTTCTTTCAGTGTTCTCATTTGCATCTGCCTGCTCCTGATGATTCATGAACTAAACGTATAGCCAGGCTATCTAATACCTCCTCTACTACTTTTTAGCCCATCCAGTGTCTCACCAAGCACACTCACCTCTTATGCTGACCTGGGCAGCATCTTCTCCTTTGGTAAATGTAGATACAAAGTTTTCCTTTAATACTTTAATCATGTCCTCAGCCTCCATTTGTAAATCTCATCTTGGCAGCTCATGAATCCCAGCTCTATTTTTACAACTGTTTTTCTATTTATATATGTATGGAAGACATGTGGATCCTCTTTTATTGTTTATGTCATTTTCTAAATTTCTCTTATTAGAGTTAGACTTTTACTTTGAACTTTTTACATTCAGCCTGGTTTGCACTTGTATTATTTGTTTAGCATCTGCATAGCTCCATTTTTTCTGCTTCATTTTACTCTCTATCTCAGGCATCTCTAGTTTTGTTTGTCCTACGTTTGTTCCTTGTGTGAATATATCCTCATCATATAAAAGCCATCTCTTCTTCAAAGGCAGCTATAGTTTCACCACAATTTCACTTGCCAACTTTTTGTTCCAATTAACCTCAGCCAGAAACATTCCCACTCTTGTGAAATTGGCCCATCCTGCGATGATTGGCTTTTACTCTGGATAGCTCCTTGCTCTTTTCCATTGTCAACCCAAACCTCTAACCATTTGTGTCCTAATTATGTCCTTACTACTACTTGATCCACTTGACCCATCTCATTCCCCACAACTAGATACAGCAGCGCATTGGGTCAGAAATGTACTGATCTGGGAAATTCTCCTGGAGCACCCTTCTGTCCTTTGCATCATTAATTATCCTAATGTGGACTAATATAGTAAAGTCTTCTGTTATAACTACTCTATAAGTACAGAAAAGGTGATTCATTCGTAACTTGTATGAAATTTTAAGGTTCTTCAAGCATTTTTTAAAAATTTGGATTGTGCGTATTTACTTATTTTAAACATAAAGGGAGTTAGTTAATTGTATGCTTGTTTTGCCTGATTGTAAGTAATGGGCTTTAACTAGGGATTCACTTGATCCCTACAATCAATTATTCCACTCCCCCACCCCCCTCACCCCGCCCATGCCCAGACCCCACCTAATTTTCTGGTAAAATTCTGTGCATAGAACCTAAACGGAAAAGGATGGAGATTCTGCACCGGGAGGAATTCAGAATTTAAACCAAGTGATACAGAATCAAAACTAAGAGGGGTACAGACTCTAAACCAAGAGGGATACAGAACCTAGACCATGTTTGATGCAGAATCTAAGCCAAGAGAGATACAGAACCTAAACAGAGGCGGATACAGAACCTAAATTGAAAGGAATACCGAGTATAAACTGGCGTGGATACAGAACTAAAGGGAGACAGATTTAAAGCCTAAAAGGAAAGTGTTACAGAATCTAAACCGAGAGTGATACCGAATCTAAACCGAGAGGGATACCGAAACTATCCCATGGGGAAGGTTTAGAAAGTGTAAGGTGAAACACCGCAGCTGAAATAGAGCCCCAGAACGGAAATGAAATAGAAGGGGTGACCATCAGAAAGATACCCGAACTATATTATGAACGATGCAGCTGAACGATAAAGGAAATGGAATCGAGACTGAAAGCGGATACCAACTAAACCTGGGGCTCGGATATCTCATTGGGTTAATACAGCAACGAAACCGTAAGCTCCAGAAACCAAACCCAGGGACAGCAGAAACGTGACTGTCAGGATATGGGGAATATGATACACAGAAAACGGTGGGAGAGAGATCCAGGAACGAAATAGTGAGAATAAACCTGGCTTAGAGGGATGATTGGGGAACAGTGTGTGGGCATGAGAAAAATATAAATGAAAGAGGTGAATATGGAAGGTGGGATCCTAATGGGATAACTATGGCTGGGAGAGAACAGGATGGAGAGAGAGAGTGTCTGTGTGTGTGTGTGTGCGAGACACTAGCCGTCACATCTGGAATCGCCATCTATCTTCTCCCGGGACAGGAAGTATTCACACTTCACGAGACATTAACTTCAGGTCTCCGATTGCTTGGGAACAAGGGGAAGATGAACAATGCTCTCTAATCTGAAGGCTGCATTCACTTGATCCCTGCTCCTGCCGAAATCTCTCCAGCCCATGGACAGAGCTGAAACCCAATCCATCAAAAATATTCAACATCCAAATAATGCAACCAAGGAACGGGCTCACCGTTTGGAAAAAATAACAAATCTGTTTTCATTGTCGCTTAGTTGACATCTTGATCTTTCTTCTATAAAGTGAATTAATCAACTGGCGCTCCATCGCTCTGGGAAAACAAAACAAATCAGTGCGAAGGTCGACCGGACTTTGACCAGTCTTTTCATTAAGTCTCCATCTCCGCTTTTAAACCCCCTCAATTAGGAAGTTCCTCTACAAATGTGAAACTTTATGATCCGTCCTTGTAGAGGAATTGGAGCTGCCTTTGAGGTTCATTGGCGGTGGGTGGGGAGGTGGAGCGGGAAGGGGTGTAGAAAGGTGAAGAAATGAGAGGAGAAAAATGGAGAGAAACTAAAGCCGGGTAGGGAGAGGAGCGGGAGAAACCAAGGGGGAAAAACAAACAGAAGGCAAGAGGAAGAGAAAACGGCCAGTCTGGGAAGGAAAGGAATAGTGAGGAGCAGGAGAGAGTGAGGGGACGCGAAGGACAGGGGCTGGGGGAAAAGGGGCATGAGGAGGGAACGAGTGAATGGAGCAGAGGAAAGCGGAGAGAGGGAGCAGAAGAAACGGGGGAAGAGGGACAGGAGTGAGCTAAGAACTGGAGACTGTGAATGATATGTAGAATGCAATGGAAAAACGGGGAGAGGTCAGCTAACAAATGCCAGTGATGTCAAAAAAATGTTGCTGTTTGCTGTAGTAGTGAATAGGGCGACAGTTCCAGTGAGCTGCTAAATAAAAACAGGAAGAACTGCGGACGCAGTTAGGTAGCAGTTCACTGGGCGAAAACTGAAGTTGCTGGAAAAGCTCAGCAGATCTGGCAGCGTCTGTGAATAAATAATCAGAGTTAACGTTTCGGATCCGG
>NC_063352.1:22225363-22268037 GCF_021869965.1 Rhincodon typus | reverse complement strand
CAAGCAGTCAGAGTTAATGTTTCGAATCCGATATGACTTTTCTTCTGAATGGCAATGGTATATATGTGATATTGTCTCTCTGAATCTAGGTTTCATGGCAGACAGCTTTGTTCCACTATCTAGATCGTGATGACATCTTCAAATCGTTACCCAGCCAGTTGTGTTTAATTGAAACACACGACGCTGTGCTTTCCTTCCTCACTCTTGTAGTGTTTTCCACTCCCTAGTCCCTACGCCCCTCCCACGTCCACATTTCAATACCGTCAGTGTGAGACTGATCTCTATATCCATCCGTCTGCATCGGCGACATCGCGGATTTCCGGCCTGTGCTGATCGCCTGCACACCTTCGGAAACGAGCTTGGGAATCAGCCGGGCACCGTCTGTGCGTCCCCAGCAACCAGACAAATACACACACGTGTGCTCCTTCCTGCAGAACCTTTATCAATCCGAGTGTGGCCAGGGCAGATGTGCTGCTCTAAGCAGCTGGGAGTTAGTCAAGGGGCGAGGTCTCCCTGTAAAGTTCACTGGAAATGGCTTTCTTCTCCCTCTCGTGGTCACCCCCCACTTATTGTGAAACTGGCAGCTACCAGGGTATCTATTTCCCCGCCAGAGAAACTACTTTAGTTGTTCTGAAGATATGATGGTTTTTCTTTAGAATGGATTTAGTTGTAACTTGTCAGACGTGCCTTTGAGAATGTGGATCAGATTTAAAACTGGGTTCCGTTCTGAGTTCCACGTTGACCTCAGCAACTTTGCTGACAGCATCAACATTCATCGCTCGTTAGTCCATCCTATCGGCAAATCATCCATCTCGAGCTACCCAAACATCTACTCAAATCTCACTGCAGCAAACCACTCTTCCTCAACATAGTGTGAAACACCAAAACTGTCCAACTGCCCAATGATCTGACCTAAATATACTGGATTAAACTAAAAACCCATTTAACTCCAGTGCACAGCATTCAACCTCATTGAACCGCGTCAAACCATTAAACCAAAAAAATTCTAGATCAAATGTGTTTTGAGAGCTCAACAGCGCTGTTTTCGCTGGTACTCTCTGATTCTTCAGTCTTCTTACTGATACCTTTCTTCCATCACCCTCCGGCCTCCAGTAGCCACTCGCCCTGTAGTCTGGGCGATTTGAGTGTTTAGTTTCCACTTCTACAGTCAGCCTGAGATACAACACCTCTACACTCTCAGGAACGTGAAATAAGAGCAGACCATTCGGTCGCGCAAGTCTGCTGTAATCATTCAATACGCTCATGGCTAACCTTCACATTGACTCCACTTGCCCACTCCCAATGTTCCTTGCCTCCCCCGGGAGATCAAAATCTGCCCATCTCAGAGACTTAGCAGTGGGATAGAGGGCGCAAACGTTCACAACCTCCCAGTGAAGAAAGTTCTCCTGGTCTCACTCCTAAATGATAGGTCCCTTTTCCGGTGCCCGCTCTAGATTTCTCCTGACATCAAAGGCGGGGTCAATTTATACAATGATCCCAAATCCAGAAGCGTGCCCCGAGACAATAACATGGGAATCAGAGTTTCTCAGTATATGGGGCAACCGTGATCTTGCAAAAAAAAAGCTCAATGAAAGTATTGAAGGACTGGGTTACTAACAGGTCAGCACTGGTGATAACCCACTGTAGGGCGGCTGATGATTGGATGTGAACAGTGCAACTCCTGCACGAAACCTGGCCTCGCGAGAAATGTAGGGATGTGAAAGAGAGGATCAAATCTGGCTGAGCCACAAAGTGGGGTTTCTTGAATGAAGCATTCATTAGCCTGCAATGTGACCGGTCTGCGGCGGGACCTTAAAAATACATGAAATGTAAAGACACCTGTAGTAGAATTGCACTGTCAGTCGTGGTTTCTAACTCTACCCACAAATTAGAATCCCAACGCTTAACCCTTGCCACGAATTCTAACTGAATCCACTGGCCCCAATCCTAAATCTAACCATTAAACCTAACTTCAACTACAAAATCCGTTCTAAAGCCTTAGCGACCTAAACTTTAATTCTAATCCTAAATTTTAATGCAAGACATTGACCCTAACCCTAACAGTGGGCTCTAACGCCGAGCACTAACCACAACCCTAAATCTAATGATTAATTCTATCTACTAACTTTATTCCAAGCCCCGAATACAATTTCCTCACTCATACCAAACCCACCATCTCGCCACAAAATAACGTTTCAATTTTCAAAGGATCTAATCCAATCCGACCTGTGAGGGGGACAGTCTGAACACGCATTCTTCAGAAAACAAATAGGAATCCAGCTGATTGCGGGTCACGGGTCCAACCGTTCAAATCCAGCCTAAACCTATACCCATTTTGTAATCAAAAATCTATTATACAGATAACTACTTTGGTATAATTTAGCATTGTACCCAAATGCAACGTGCTGCACCAAGAGGTCTCAAACGCGGACAACTCCACCTCCTGCAGCCCATAGCCGAGACAACTAAACCCAGTTTAGTGGGCCTAAACCTAATGATCCAAACCTATCACCCTGTCAAATATAATCCGAAAATATTCCCAGCTGCGTAACCCAACAGATAGCGCCAAACCCGGGTATACCCAATATGCTGCTGACCGACAAGCAATCGCAAAATACCCCTAAACAAACCAATTTGATCCCAGAAGAACGAATAAGATTCGAAACTAGATCGCAATGGGGTATCTAGCATCCATCTACCATCATTAACGATATAATCTAAACAAAGTATCTACAGTTCAACAATGCGTCCAATATTGAACCCAAACCAACCCAAAGTAATTTATTTCCAAGGTGTCTGACCAGAAAGCCTAAACCAACAACTGGACCTAAATTCGAATCTACCGAATCGTCTAAACTCAACATGACGAGTCTTGAAGCCAACTGAGTAATAAACTGCTCAACCCGATCCAAAACCACAGCATGGAGCACCACGCGATCTGAGCAGGCAGACGATTACTGAGCCAAATCAGAGTCAATCTGCGACTACCCAGCTTTACCGGTTCGAGGGACATTCACAGTATAGCAGGAATACTGTCGTGAAGAAAGAGGATCGAAAAAAGTCACTCATTACACATTTACAATTTCTAAGGTATATAGGAGAGATCTTTTAACGACCATTTGCTGGGAATATCTGCGGAAATTTATAAACAAACGATTATAAAATTGCGTATAGGATGCGCAGAGACGGGGAACAAATGCTATAGTAATCTTTCTGTCATTCCAATGTCCTCTTTGCACTAGGAACAAGTTTACAGTGGAACAAATCTGGCTATTGTATAAAAACAGAGCGAGAATGTGACTGAGTCCACTGGCAGGGTACATAATGTTTTGTTGCTGTCATTCAGTCAGGGTCAGATCATAATGATTATTATTTTTGGTCAGCCTACTGATAATTAAGTAAAAACAGACTTCCTTAATGAAACACGTTCCATAAGGTGATAATTAGTGGGAGCTAGTGGCGATACAATGACTGGGATCTGTTACAGCAGCAGAAATGAGTGGGCCTAGCAGTAGACAATCTGCTTTTCTGATGTCGATTCTGTTACTTAATCACAGAGAATCCCTGGACTGGACGTTCGTGTTGGTGCTTTAAGTATATTTTACTGGAAATAGAGAGAAAAGAAGTTAAGCTGTTTCAATACACTTTTTACTTAAATTCACATTTATTGACGTGTCAGTGTAAATTCTGTGCAGTGAAAGTTAAGACAATACATTTGTTAAGCCGTGCTTTGGTACATATATCCTTCCCAGTGAGCCAACACCTACAGGCACCTGAGTCATCTTCGCAAATCCAATCCATTAAAACAGTCAGTGCTCTGCGGGCCGCTCGAAATTCCTTCTCAACTTGCGTTTCTGCATCTAACCTTCAACAAGAGTTATAATTGGGAAAGGTTACATCTAAAAAGTAATTAGATCTGATTCATTCCCAACAAACATTTGACAAGCAAAAGCTGACTGTGTTAAAATACAGTAATGCACGCTGTCTTAAAAAAAAGTTTTTTGCATTTCCTCCATACTAATTCCAAGTATTTGCTTTCCAATACAGAAGTTGTTCTTTCTGTTACTTGTGTAAAATAGGCAATAAATAAAAAAAAGGGTGACTGTAATCTTTGTGAGGAGGCAGAATAGCTGAAGGAAAGCCAGCTCGATCATTGAGATTTAAACATATTTAATAAGTGAAGCTAGTTTAAGTCTAAAAGAGAAAGCGACCCTTCACCAAAATTCTAGATAAACCTTTATCACAGGGAGACAGCGTCTAATTATTTAAATGGACTGTGGTACCCGGCAGCAGCTATTAAATTATTCTTCTCTGTATAAATACGTGGCTGCCTCTGTGTCTGTAACTAACGTGTTTATGCGTAAAATTCCCTATCTCGAACCTTACCATCATGTTAATATATGTAATAACTTTGGTATATATTAACGACTGACACCCAAACACAAAATTGTTTTTTTTAATAAAAGGTAAATCCTCACCTACACGGTTGTTGGTGTCAAGAACAAGCGAAAAGTAAATTTGCATTATTTCATGAGGGCAGCTAATTTTCAAGCTATAATCATTTATTATTAGCTTGCACTGCTGATGTTCTATCGATCAGTGTTCGGTTTAATTGGTACTTTTTATGACGATTCCCTCAGTTCCCCAGGTGTCCCTATCTCCTAGTAACATACAAGATGTATGAAAACAAACTACTTTCCCTCCCCTGCCTTTGTTTAATAGTTCGTAATGTGCAAGCGTGAATTCTCTAAATGATGTTTGACTACAAATACACCGCCAAACAAACGCCCATGAAATAAATAAATTATCACTATTTTCAAATGAGTCTCGGGACTACGGCTGGGGTCGGAGAACTGGAGATTAAAATTCACTGAATCAGGTGTGGAAAATCGAAACAAATTTCCCGGATCCCGAGGCAGTGTAAACGTTGAATTTCATTTGGGATAAAATAGAAACATTTTCCCCCAATACTGCATCGTTTTCCTTTTCAAAAAAAAAGCATAGAAATTTAAACTCTGCAGAAGGCCAGTGGAGAGGAGGGTGGATTTGTATTTGCTCGTTGCAAAATTAAAAGCTTATCTGGCTTACCACTCCTGAATGCAAGTTTAATGACTCTTTAGTTTCGAAATTCCCGTCTCAGTTCTAATGCTAGAGAACTGTACCCAGGCTTTAAAAAAAAACACCCGGCATATTTTAATTCATTACCGTCTTAAATCAATTACAGTTTACAAATTTGAATTGTTCGGAAAAATCAGCACCTCCGTTTGATTCAATTATATTTTAGAGAAAACTTGATTGCAAGTTCCTATTGAGCAGCAGGTTACGGTGTTTCTTTTTTCAACCAGAAAAAAGCATTTTCAGAGGCAGTGTGCAATTATTACGAAAAAAAATCTCAATACTTCACAGCATTTTTCCAAACCAGATATCTATGTGTAAATACGTGTGGACTACAGAATTGCAATCCTTTGCCCGATGTTGCATCGTGATATAAGCAGAACTGTTATAGACTACATGTACAGTTCATTCCAGACTCCTTGGAGAGTTTCCCAATAGCTATGTGCAATATCAGGGCAAATAAATTATATTCTTAATAAGAATCTATCGTTGGTCCTGCAAGGTGTGTGAGAGACATCTTTGAAATGAAGAGGGACAGTCTAAAATCAGTATGCGAGAAGTATTCATTACTAATTAAATAGTTTAATCAATTTCGGTTTAAAATGAAGTTTTGGGTATATTTCTTAAAAAAGAGGGAAATATTGCGGACAGCAACCTGCTCACTGTAAGGCTTTGTAGCAAAATCTTGTTTGCAAGAAGCTGGTTAGTTTGGTATGAGTTCAACTCTATCTCGTGAAGTCGAAGTGTCTCACACCCATTTGCAGCTGCATTATTTTAATCTATATGAATTTGTCTCCGGATTAAATGTGGTTAGGTTTTTTTTGTAATTTACACTCTGCTCTCCGATCGATCCGACACCTCTTATTGAGTCCGCGGTAATTTTTCACGCTAGCTGCGAGGTGCTGAGATAAACCCCTCTCATTAGAGGCGGCTGCGAAGGATTGCTAATTTGTCCAAACTGTCAGCGCCGTGTACAACCCCGGGTTAAAAATAAATCACAAAATAAACCGCACCTTCCGAACCTGCGCAATTCATCACTCTGTAAGGATCTAGGGGTTCCAAACAAAAATATGTTTCCTCGGTAAACATTTTGGGGTGGGGGTGTGGGTGGAGGAGGTGCTGTTGCTGAAGGGGTGGGGGGTGGAAATGGAGGTGGAAATCATCATAAAAGCGTCTAATTTGCTTCAGCTAATTTGGAAATGTGTTGCAAATGGGGCTCTTGAAAATTACGTTCATAATTAATTGTGCAAATTTGTTTCTATTAAATAAAAATAACACGTATTGAAGAACTCAATTACCATTAATTAAGCTTGATATCCTAATTTGGAAATTCTGTAATACAAACCAGCCGTTTTGGAACCGGTTGTGAGAGAGAAGACTGCAGCCCCTGGGCTGAGCTCGGTCCTTAGAGATTTGGAAATCAGAAAACGAGATGGAAGCGCACAAGGTGCTAAATTAGCTCCGTGATCTGCACTTATTGCATGCACACTCCCCATTACTGCGCCTTTCTGTGTGCAACTTAATATTCAGGGCATGGCGTCGCGTCTAGATAGCAGATTTATCAAATGGGAAAATGAATGTATGATGATCAGTTAAATTGAAAATCAGCGCCGGGATGACAGCTCGACCTGACACCTCCGTAATTAGAAAGAAAAATGATGGCGTCCGATGCATAATAGAGCAAAAACAATTTGCACTGTCCCATAATGATCCAGCGTTCAAATTGAAAATTTCTCTTGGTATAAATTGAATTCATAAAGTATGATTCATCGCGGACACATCTCCCGGAGACTGCGAGCTAGATCGATTGATAGTTTGTCTAGAAACAGCTTCCTCCTCGGGCTCAGCAAAAAAAAAAACCCTATTGAGCTGAGAGCAGCACCAACATTGGACTAAACTGCTTAACTAAATCACTAATTCACCTTAAGGACATGTGTCTGCTAGCGACCGATACTCGGCCTCATTCACAACCGCAATCATTATGGCTGTAAATAAATAAAACATGAGCTATACGGACAAAATGAACAGCTGCAAATTGAAGAAAGGAGGCAATTTATTGCTGCCAGGGAGATATTTCACGTTATTTAAAACAACATAGCATTTTAAACGCTGATGCTTTTTTTTTTACCTCTTTCCCAGATTATATTTTTCCACCTTTTGGTACCAAACGGATACAGAAATGGCAAGCGTGACTGCTAAGGTCAGGGATTTGAGGCAAGACCAGTTTTAAGGACACAGAGACAATCATTTTCCTATTAACTGAATTTGTACAGAATGAAATTTCTGTTCAAAGAGTCTTAAGTGACGTCCGTCTCGACACAAATTCGCTCTCTTTTTTTGATCTAATTATTTTTTTCTCTCCAAAAGCTGATGCATCCTGCAGAGTAAATATCACAGGCACCGAGCGAAAATTATGTAAATATTATTAAAGAGAACGGGAGCTCAGAAATTCATCTGCGCGCACCCAGAACTAAGCCTGTCTTATTATTATATTCAATTTATTTGCAAATAAAAGGCCCGATGACCAGAAGGGATCAGCGATATTTAACTAGGCTGTAAACATAATTCCACTGTGCACAGACTCGACAAAATTAATGGTTTTAATAATTGGGATTTTAATTCCCAGGGAACTGATGTAGTTTACACTGCATAAGTGCCCTGTAAATTGAAGGGGATTGGCGAGGGAGGGGTGGTCGGTGGGGAGGGGGCGCAAGGGAAAGCGGGTGCGAGTTTCTGGCAAAGTTTTTCCATATCTCATCCTCCCCCCCCCCCCCCCCCCCCCCCCCCCCCCCCCCCCAACCAGCCCCGTCCCCTCTCCTCGCCCCTCTTTCTCTCGGTGCAGCTGTCCTGAATCTCAAACTCCCCCCTTGGGTCTCCTCCCCTATTAGAACAAATGTGTTCTTCTTTTGTTGAGGCGCGTTTGCTTTCCCTGTCCTATTACAGGCGACACATGATCAATAGGATGATAACACCAGAACATCAATATAAGCGACAGAACAATGAAGGATATCATCGAACATCTATCTTAATATAGCCTGCTACAAGATACATGACAAAGGAAACCTCATGAAAATTCCAGCCCACGATTTCCCATTTCACAACCAATTCAGCACAGCCAAATATGCACGCACACATCTCAGCCTATTATTTTCCAATTTCAATTTTATGCCCCAGCCCTTTCATGCTAATTCTATTATTGAAGGAACTTGTGTGATTTCATCTCACTATAAAATCGGTAATGTGTAATAACCCTTTGGGCTAAACCCGACCTCGGCTGCCATCGGGAAAATAATCACTTTCATATCAGGACGCGGCAGGAAGCGGGCAGGACCGTGGCCCCTCCGGCTTCACCAGAGATTCACAGCATTTTAATGAATAAAAAGGTCTTATAGCAATAAACACAAACACAGACTCTACCAGCGCCTGCTTCGCTGCCGCACGCATATTAACACATTCAGATCACAGACAAAACCTTTTTTTAAACAGAAACTTTTATTTATAAAAAAAAGTTACATCATATATAAATATTTGATACATTTGTTTGGGTTTTACACAATGAGGAGAGGATTTGTGGTTTTTATACATTGCGTCCAGACACTGGTGTTAACAGTGTATGTGTGTGAATATATATATGGAGAGAGAAGATAAACTGTTTTGGCACCGCTTAGTGAAAACAGGGCTGGGTTAATATCTGAACGCATCGCCTGGTCAGTGAAAATTCACACAGAAATCCACCTGCATAGCAAACAAACTAAATAAACTGAAACGACATGTTTATCTAGTGAATTTTACGAGAAAGTCCTAATTTTCCATTCCTCTCTCTGTCTTGTTTCTTTGTTTTGTTGTGTCTGCTTTGCAGATGCGGTGTTAGTTTCCAGTCTCTGAGCTTAGTCCATATCCACCTCTTCACACTCTGTCGTATGTTCTGAAGGGCAGTTTGTGTTTACTGGCTCGGGAGAGTCTGCGCTCTGTTGGGTCAGTTCATCTGGACCCTCCGAGGCCAGAGCTTTATTTGACTGAGGCGGGCTGGAATTTGGATCGAGATAGTTGGCTTGTGTGGCTCCTGGAGTTGTCCCGGGGTAGCTGGTCTGTGCTGAGCTCGACTCTAAACCGGGACAGCTGGCTTGTGTTGAGTTTGAGTTTGTCCCGGGATAAGTGGCAAGCGCCTGGTCTGTTTCTGGGGCGGTTGTGTCTGGCCTGGAGGGAGATGAGGTTTGGACGGGCGGTGTCCTGATACTGGTTTGGGGAACGATGAAACCTAGAGGTTGGGTAATGGGGTAGAGAAGGAAATGTCCCTTCCCAATGACGGCTCGGGGGTTTGGTAAGGCTGGGTAGTCATAGTGAGGCTTGCGCCGCGGCGTGCTATCGGAAAGCAGACTTTCCACGCTGAAAGGGTTTGTTTTCTGATCGCACTTGGTCAGACTGGAAGAACGAGCGTTCGTGCACAGATAACTCGGAGCTTTGTCCCGATTAGAGTCCACATCTGAAGATCGACTGGGATTATTCTGGGACGCGTTTCTTTGGTGGTGGGAGACCTTTTGGTCGGTTTGTTCACAGTTGGTGGCAGTAGGCGCCCTGCTGGTGTTTGGGGAGTGCTGACTGGCCTCGGTGTGTGCTGTACCAGGTTGCAGGTGAACCACGCTGCTGTCTGACTCCGAACCAGAGGAAGCAATATTGCACTCCATCTCCGAGTGCAGCAGCTTGTTCTGGGATTTCAGAAGTTTCTTTTCCTGCTTCCGTTTCTTCTTCTCCATCTTTTCCATCTCCCTGCGGGCGATCTCTTCCGGGTCCATGGGCTCTCCGCTACACGTTGTAGGGTGCGAGTTATGCGCTGGTCGGCCAGGTCCTTTCTTGGTGTTTTCCTTCTTTCTCCATTTCGCTCTGCGGTTTTGAAACCAAACCTACATGCCGAATAATGAAAACGACATTACAATCGAATTGCATAGCTCTTTCCGCAAAGTTTCTGTAAATGTTCCCGAAATCTCTGATCAGATGCTTCCTTTAGCCTACAGCGAGTTACATGGCCAACCAAGCTATTACCTCCAATGCTGGGTTTTAATGACCAGTTAAGACTTTTATTATCAAATAAAAATATGATAATCTTGAAACCTTTCAAATCTCGTTGACGCTCACTTTTGAGGCATCATAAATTCTTTTTTTAAAAAATAACCATTAAGATTTTGTTAGAAAGGAAGATTAATAATAAGAACAATAACGGTCCGCTGGCCCATCTTAAAGCACTTTTGAATTTGGTCCAGTGTTTTGTTTTGTTTTGGTTTGTTAGAAACACACACTTGCTGTTTCTGTCTTGTAAACTTATCAATGTGAAAACAGATTGTTAGAAGAGGATGTCGAGTTGAAATCATAGCTTATCCTTTAAATGACCTGAGATAACATTGAAGAGGAACTCGGCTACCTGTGGGGTGATAGCAAGTTTTGGGAGTTCGCATCTTTCCCGTCTCCTGTGTAAATAACATCTTGTTTACACAATCAACACGAAAACCTGAATTAGGTTAATTGACAAACGAATTGCATTTAATCTCGCGTGTAATTCTATCAATTAAATCGATGCTTTGCGATTTCAACTGAAGCAGTTTATTTTGCAAAACCCGCGGTGGAATCAAAGCTTGAATCAGCCTCTTGACTGATGAGTCTTCCCCTCATCACAGACCAGTTTTTTTTGGGGGGGGAGGTGGTGGTGGTGGTGGTGGGGGCCTGGTGAGGGTGAGAGAGCGTTGTGGAACCAACGAATATCGTTATTCGAAAGGGAGTGCAAAACGCAAACAATCATACTGATGATCGACTATTCATAAAAGGCCGAATTCTTCGTAAGCAAATATGATGGTTTAGTGCTTAATTCTCGGTTTCAATTTGGTACTTAATGCTTCCCTTCTTTCTCACCTCCTACAGGAAGTAATAAATAAACTCGGTCACCCTCACAGACCCTCACAGGGTCCAAAATTACTGCATTTTACACACTACACAAATACAAAACTCGCCAATCACTTGAGGACCGCAACGCGTTTCTCTGCTACACAATCGGGGATTTTTTTTTTCGAAAATTGAAAGATTACAAACAAGATTAAAAAAAGAGAAATAAACAACTTCACTCTGATTATCAAAAGGAACCCTCGTGTCTTTTTTATTCTATCCCTTGTTAAACACGAATTAAACTGGCCAATAATCGTTTTACAAGGGGTTCTCTTTGTGTCGGTTCCAACTGCTCTGTCAATGAGAAGTGCTCATTACCGTCTTAAGGGAAATAAACATTCTCGACTTCATCTAAACCTCACTTAACTACCCATCAACAAATTGGATAAAGTGCTTAAGAACAGGGGAGGGTCAGGAGGAGGCTGTGACTTCAGTCTGATATTTCTGCTCAACGTGCACCACAATCTTGATTGTGACAATAGGTTGATAATTTTAAACACATTTAACTTAACACAGGGTCGTCTGGGAATTTTTTGACAGTTCGTTGTGATTGCACACGGCCGAATGTTTTTTTAAGAACACTTCTACGTACATTCCCACTCCCCACCTTCCCAAAAAAAAAATCCCTGCACACAATGCCCTGCCTGTTGCAAGTTTTGGGAAATGCTATGATTTGATTATTCTCATTGTCCCAATGAAACGATAGGCGGTTTCTCACCATTAAAACCCCATGTTTACACAGCTTTCCCTTTAAGAGTCTGTGTCCAGTCTCACAAAGGTAAACACAACAGCAATTCTAACAACAAAAGTAACACATTGTCAACATCAAGCTTTGTCAGTGCTGAACACTTTAGAATGGTGTGGTTTTAACCGCTCGTCCTTAGTTTGCTTTTTTTTTTAAAAAAAACATTTATACACAAACAATTCATTTTCCAAAACAAAAATAGGAAGATAATAAACTGTTCATTTTTTGAGATTAGTAAATTGTTTGAAAGCGTGCAGTCTATATTTGTAAATGTACCGCTTTTCTTTTGGTGAAAACCTCATTTGGTAAGGATTTTTTTTAAAAAAATGAATCGTGGACGTAAACGGTTTAAAATGGTGAAAAATATGAATCAAAACATTTTACCGTTGACAGCCCGTTCAATTTGCGAAATGTCTCAACATTTTGTGACTACTAGAATGGTGTCAGTTTAATGAATACTGTGCAGTTTGAGCTCGTTATAAAGCGGGCTGTGTTTCTTTTTATGTTTTACCTGAACCCGAGACTCCACCAGGTCGAGTCTCAATGCTAGCGCCTCTCTCATGAACACATCTGGATAATGGCTCTCGTTGAAGGCTTTTTCCAACTCCTCCAGTTGCCAACCGGTGAAATTAGTTCTCGTCCTTCTCCGTTTACATCCCGGGGTGTCCTTTTCTGGATCCGATGAGTCTGTGACGGGGGAGGAAGGGGGAAATAAAACAATAAAAAAGGGAGAAGGAAAATATTGATCAGAATAAAAACCAAAACGATCAGACTACACGCAGGCAGCAGAAATTCGCTCCTGGAGGGAGAATATATACCAGACATCCCAATCTACAGAGGCCTTGAATCGGTTTTACCCACACTTTTGAAATTATACTCGTTCCCGCGATAGGTACGCATTAGGAATACATACAATATCTTTTAGTGTAGGAACGTAAGAAAAGGTTCTATATGTCTCTCCCAGCCCTGTACATAACCCAAAATTAAATAGACAGTGGCTGCATGACTGGTGTCTCAATTTATTGAAATGCAGGTGCATTGTCCCAGTCTGTTATTGTGAACGCTTATCAAGGCGTTTGCACCGAAGTGCCGGTCTCGATGCAATTTCTCTCCCAGCCTGAGCTGAGGGAACCTGATGAAAACAATATGTGCAGCTTTTACAGGCACAGACTTGGCCAAAGAGCGCTCCATTCCCACAGCATCGACTTACTGATTCCCACGGCTATAGAGCGCCCGAACACACATGTCCACCTATCTATAAACACACATTCTACCTACGCCCCATCCACACCGGATGACACTGCAGCCGGGTATACAACTAATGTGCTGCTCTCTCCTGAAACAGTTTATATCAATACACACATTGTAGTCTGCCTCGTCTTTTCAGTCAGTGCTTTATAGTTACCTGAGCTATTGTACTCGTCTTCGTATTTAACTACTTTCGTTTCGTTTTGGGAAATGCATCATTCCTTTTATATTTTTTAATTCGTTTCTGCTGTGTAATATAATTGTGTCTGGCGTATGTATCGTTCTCACCCAACCCGTGATAAAGCTGGAAGTCCAATTCTTGGCCTGAACTGGGGGCCCAGAGCACTTTATGCTCCCTCACTCTGACTGCTCTCTTTCTTACCTGACAGTTTGAAGGACTGGCTCTCCCCGTTCACGTTACAAGCCGACGGCATCAGAGGGGACGGGTTGACCACGGATGCCGTACAGGAGCCGCTCAGTAATCCGTCTATGGTGAAGGGGACGCTGGCAGATTGAAGTTGGTGTCCTGTGAGCTCGTACACATGGTGATGAGTAAGGGGGTAGTGGAATCCTACCATGCTGGCCAAGGTACCTCCAAACTGAGCATGGTGGTGTTCTAAGATCCTGCTATCCATCATCTCCCTGCAGGGGGAAAGGGGCCAGAGAGAGAGAGAGAGAGAGAGAGAGAGAGAAGGGGGGAGGGGTTGGGGGGGCTGGGGGATGGGGGGAGATCTTGCACTTAAAGGATTTGGGTAAACTTCAAAATGTATGCAGGGGAAAGTAGAAAAGCGGTTGACATGCTAGTGAACGGAGCGGATGTGTCTTTACTTTATGAACATAAAGGATCCAATAATTAGCCCAGGCTTTGGGAATTTGGGACCAATAAGAAACGTTAATCGCGTCTGACGTCAGAGACGTATAGTCGGTGTGTGTTGGGACCAGTGGGTATTAAGACCCGCTTGAAAACGTTTCCATATCGATCGCTAATTATACATGACATCCACCTCAATAAACAATATATGAGCTGTCAAAACAATGCAGGAGGATTTGACGAGTACGGGCCCAAGCTCCCGCAGGTTGATTGGTACCTGGTTAAATACTAAACAGAGCACAGAGTAAATATATGCAATTTCTCCACAGCTCCTACACAACACACACTAATAGATTTTTTTTCTCTCTCTCTCTCCCAAACATTGACCATCGTGTTGTGTCCAAGATTTTTCCCCCCTATAAAGAGAGAATGATTTCCTTGGTCAGCTTTTAAACTGATGTCGGGCCAATTACAGGGACACGTTGAGCGGCAAATAGACTGATCGCATAATAGAGGATTCATCAGCTGCTGTTTCCAGAGCTGTCACAATGCATTTAAAAGAACATGATATTTCATCTTCGCCGTTTGCTCTAGACTGCTCTGTCACTATGAATATTTAAAGCTATCGTGACGGTGCCTTATATAAAAAGGGGGGATCTTTAAAACTGCCATTCGCTCTTTATTGAAAATATCGATAACAATAAGTAAATATTGAATTATTAATCACAGGACGGCGCTAATTAAACACAGGTTACCCCAGTGCGCGGGTGCAGCGAGTCATTTTTTTCATTATTTTCTTCCCAAGAAAAAAACCCAGGCACTTTGTCTGAACCGGTGATTAATGGTAATGAGCCCGAGTCCTGTTTTGTTCTAATTAAATTATATTCCCCATTGAAGTTTCCAAACTCGCTCTCAATCGCCGGGCTACAGACAACAGGAGAGGGGGAGAGAAAAAAACACAATTACACAAAGAATCATTATTTTCAAATAAAATACACCGAAATAAAACAAACATAAGCAACAAATCGTTCAGCTTGTTTCCCGGGAAAGGTGGCAGAATTG
Organism: Rhincodon typus; assembly: GCF_021869965.1. Classification (NCBI taxonomy): domain Eukaryota; kingdom Metazoa; phylum Chordata; class Chondrichthyes; order Orectolobiformes; family Rhincodontidae; genus Rhincodon; species Rhincodon typus. The sequence goes on along the minus strand of NC_063352.1, from coordinate 22,253,125 downwards.
TATAGGTACAAAGTTTCAGGAAACTCTGGAGGTTGAAGGCCAGGGGAGGTTAAAGGATGGTTCCCCGGAAAGGTTTGGGGAGAAACATACCCAGGAATTGGTCTCGGGACATGTATATATACTGTAATCCTCTGTGCTACAAGTTTTCTTTTTAACTCTTGCTTCGATCTTAATAAGTTATTTACTTGAAAGCCACCTTATTTCTGTAAACTGGACAATAGGTAGTCTGTAAATAAACTGGGATCGAAGGCACTACCAATTAAATCTGAACTGTTCATCAGATTTCCCCCTCTCCCTGGTCTTCCATGCGAAAACAATCCAAATAAATTCTTAAAATGCTTATTAAATTAGAAATGCAGTGGTTGAACAAGATGTATTAAAGTGTACTTTCCATTTACACCTTCCTTGTCCTTTCATCTTCACTTTCTTTTAATAGCTTTTAGGGTAAAATTATGCTGTATCGTACTAGGGTTTGGGAATATGAATCTTTCCGTGTTTTTCACGGGCACAGACTGAGTTCCACAAACTAGCGATGTGTCGCTTTGTCTGATTATTGCGCCTGGTTATTTCTTTCTACTCAGAGAAAAAAAAGTTGTTTAAAAATGATTGCAGGGGGCGCGTATCTGTTAGCGGTCTGTTCTATAACAGGGTCAGGCGAGAACACGGAACTTTGACCTCAGTCTGACAGGGAAATGGGATACCGAAGTTCCAGTAGCCCGGTCCAGTCCAGTGAGTTGGCGAGGGTTTTGAACAGGGAAACTTTGGAATAGTTTGTTGCAAACCAGACAGGCAAGGATACGGAGGACACAAGAGTTTGGGGAGGGGGAGACTTGTGTAAAATATCAGAAGTAAACGCGGAGGAGAATGACGGCGTGAGAGAAAAAAAAATGGAAAAGGCACTGGAGAGTCAAAAGTGTTAGATTCGAGGGAATAAGTCTCAATGGAGGAACGTGTAGTCAATATTGGTGACATGTTAAGTATGTCCAGCAAGGAGAAACAATCCCACTTCAGACAAACCTTCACTCATAAAACCAGCAACCAACGAAATCAATGCGGAAAATGTGGTGACAACACTCAGGATCAAATTAGAGTGGAGAATGTATTAGATTTATGGAGACAGGATGCCTGCCTCGTTGAAATTGTTTTTAAAAATACAAACAACATTTTTGAAGCCTGTCATTTTTCACGCTGAATAGCCACTACCTGGCGGAATATTAGACTTCTTAATTGAAAATAAAAGGTGGCGATTTGCGAAAGTCCAAAGTGGATGATGAACATTACACCCAGAAGAAAATTAAAAAAGAGAGACCAAATTTCCAGTTTGACTTCTAAAGAGACGGAGTAATAAGAATGGAGAGAAGTATTAATGCTGCAGGTCGAAGAGGCCAAGGGCCGCACTTTTCAGCGTAATTTAATTTAACTTTCTATAAATACTAAATGTAAACTGTAGCCACTGGACCCAAATTTGCCCGTAGCAATAAACGCTTCATTTTATGTTTGAGCTTTGTGGCTGCAATACAGGAGACGTGTCTGTGAATACAGGGGAGGCTTAATCAAACTCAGGCAATGGGACTTTTCTCTCTTTATTACAAAGAATTAATTCGACTTATTTGACCAATTTCTGGAGCTGACAGAATGTTAATTTGAGCTGAATTCTCTTCCCCCGCTCACTAGCTGACCCCTGACTCGTGATTGGCGTGTTGTAATAACCTGTATCTTTCAACATAAGCCCTGATAATTGTTACCTTATTACCATGCAAATTGTTTAATTAATATTATTATGAAGAAGCATATAATCCATTCGTCACTTGACCTCCAGTCCACACTGCAACCGGCTTTCACAATCTGAATCTGTAAAATTTTAATCGTCGAAGGTTTAATGTTTCTAAGTCTTTGTAAAAAAAATCTCTTAAAGCGTTTGAGAGCACGCTTTAATGGAGAGCGCTGTCGTTTGATGAGACTTTCTTTGTGTCTGTAGTACTGCAGTCAATCTGCACAAATTATGGACATCGTTTTATTTTTTTTTGATTTTATACATCAAAATTCTATAATTGCCTGCATGACATTTGCTTATAAAAGCGCCTGCTTTAAAGGCACCCTTCAGCTGTGATTTCCAGGCGCAGGTTTCTTGTGCTCTTGCCAAGGCAAAACAGACCAGCAACTCAATGAAAGCAAGCCCTTGACACAAAGTCCTCGGAGACATTGCATTTAAATACGTTTTCTTACACGAGAGTGACATTGTCAGATGCTAGCTTTAATTAACTTGATAATAAGACGTACACGCCGCGCATTCAGGACAGCGCGGCTCGCCATGTTCCTCTTTATCTCGTTAAGGTTATCTATTCGAACCGATGTCTCCTTTCTTTTTGTGCTATTAGCAGTGAAATTGGTCGGAGATGATAATCCCAACATCCCAGAAATGTTCTGGAGAGGCAAGCTTGGCCCATTATGTCCCATTAACAAGTCACCCACTTGCCGCACCCCCCTCCTTCCACCTGGTTCGAGACTTCTTTTGTTGGGATCTCTCTCTCTCTTTCTCCCCAACAACCCAGTTCCCCACACATTAATCACTTTACCGGCTCAGAATTATCCTATGGATATTAAACAAGGCGGGGGTGGGGGTAGGGGATGGGGGGAAAGACAGAGCCAACCCGGGGGCTAAAAATGCAGCCAATGTTTCCAACACGCGCTCGGGAAATCCATCATTAAAACCAAGGAACATTTAACAACCTCCAGACGGGCTGTTAATGGTTATTTAATTCTTAGGCCTGAGAGTTGGTTTTGTTGGAGAGTGATTTAGTGGAATATAAATACGTGTAAAACACGAATGCAAAGCAGCAGCGCCAAACTGGGTCCGAGCAACCGGAGTCAAAACAGCAAAAGCAACTCAACTCACAAGCTGCCGATACTGGGCTGATGTCAATATTACTTTAAATTGCACAAAATCAAATTTATTTTTAATTAGCAAATTAATAGGCGGCAGTTGAGGGTTTTAATTACTCAATTAACTTCACGCAAGTTAATTTTTAACTATCTAAATTAACTTGCACATTACTCGATTTGCTGATAATTACGGAATTAAATCTAAATTAATTGTCGCAGGTGATTTGATCCAGCGCTGGAGTTGAATGGGATCGCAATTAAACAGCAAAGTGTATTTTTTTTCTCTCTCTCTATTCTTGATGTATGACAATCCGAGCTTTTGAGATGTATTTTTAAGAGGTGGGGGGGGGGGGGGGGGGGGGAGTGAAGAAAGAAAGAGAGGAATTATTTCTAAATTCCCATCAGCTCTGGAGATGCCGCTTAATCTTAACAATTAAAAACTTCTGCCCATCTCATTATCTATCGATTGGACAAACTGTCAACGGAGACGACGAGGCGATTGGGCTGGAGTTTTTTTTAATTCACTATATTTCAGCTGGAGAGCAAAAAAGTAATTCGCATCAAATTACCTCTCGCGTTGCTGACATACTAATACCCTTCAAATCTTTTTTTTCCCTTTTTGGATCGTGCATTCAAAACTGAATGTTAAATGAGCGGGGAGTTTGTTAATAATATCCAAAGTTCCATCAGAATAATCATTTCATTTCAATTAAAACTGACTTATCACCTTTCCTAAAACGTGCTTAATATGCCAAAAATTATCAATGCTTGATCGAGCCCAAATCAGCAGCCTAATTGTAATCTGGTTGATCGGCTCCTTGTCGCGGCTCTCCGCTTACATTAACACACGAGAGAGGCGCTCGGAAATAGAACTAATTTGCCCGCATCCCCGGGGAAATTGCCTTCGCCATATTAACATCTTAAAAATATAGTAATGATATAATTTGAGAAATGGTGACGCCAATTTGCAAGGAGCCTTTGTACAGAATCATTTGCATTTCAGAGCTTGCACTGTACGCTAATCACTCCAGGATTGATGGCCCCTGGATTTCTCTATATAAATATATAGATTATATATGTATGCATATCATAACACCCAGCCACTCCATAATCATACTTTACAAACGCAATAATTAAACACATTTGGAATTCCGGCCAAGAAGGTTTCGAGAGGGAGAGGTGTAGTTGGGCTGAGAGACCTTGCCCGAGTCTGTTCCTCTCTCAGAACTGGCCAGTGAGTGATATAGCTCCTCTCTGATCATCAAATAGCATTTTTGGGAAAAAAAACAAACCTACACGGAACTCAAAGCTTCCGTTCAAATATCAAATGCTCCTGGATTTGCGAGAGGCGAAGGTTAACATCTCCTACTCCAGTTTAAACACTCGTCTACACAGACCCTTCTCCACCCTACTCATTCCCGCATTCCTCATTCTACTCTTTATCTCCTCACATTCATTCTCCTTTCTTTCTGCCACTTCCTATTTCACAGCCTTCCTCTCGAAGTGTTCCTTCTGTCCGTTCCTTCTACTTGTTCCTTCATTTCATTTCCTTGTCTTTCTAATTCTCTTTCTCTCCCTCCTATCCTCGATTTCCTTTATCCTCTTGGTTTTCCCTCATTATCTTCCTCCCCTTCTTCCTTCTTGCTGTCCTCACTAGTCTTGCCCCAAACCAGTTCTGAAGAAGGGTGACTGGACCCTAATCGTCAACCCTGCTTTCTTTCCATAAATGCTGCCAGACCTGCTGAGCTTTTCCAGCAATTTCTGTTTTTGTTTCTGATTTCCAGCATCCACAGATCCTTAAGTTTTTATTTCCCAAGCCAGGGGATACCAGCAAGGCCCGACAGCTTTCCAGTGAGAAGACCGGTGTAAAAAACACTAGGTGTAACTCTGTTTTATTTAGCTTTGCTGTAAACAAAATTAAAACCATGACTAATGCACAAACTATAAATTACAAACTTTATGCAGACTGCTAGTGTAATCTGTGCTTTGATGCCCTCTTGTGTACAGTTTGTAGCTAGTTTTAAATGTGGATTGGTTCTGACCTGTGTTAGAGTGCTTTCCTGAGTGAGTCTGGTCTATACCTGTTTGAGTGTGTGCTTGTTCATGTCGTTGTGTGTGTGGGCTCTGGTGTATGCCTGTCTGAGTATGTGCTTGTGTGTGTCATTGTGTGAGTGTGAGTTACGGTGTATGCCTGTCTGAGTGTGTATTTGTGTGTGTCATTATGAGCATGGATTCTGGTGTTTGCCTGTCTGAATGTGTGTTTGTGTGTGTCATTATGAGCATGGATTCTGGTGTTTGCCTGTCTGAGTGTGTGTTTCAATATATGAATGTATCATTGTAAGTTGTGGTTTGTCAACAAGTGTGTATTTGACTGTTTGTATGTATTCTGGTGTGTCTCAGCCTGAGTGTATCATTGTGTAATTGTGTGTGTGCATAATGGTGTATCTCTGAGTGTGCTTCAGTGTGTTTGTGTTTGAGTGAGAGTTCGGGTGTATATTTGAATGTGTCAGCGGGTCACTGTGTGACTTCTAGTCCATCTCTATATATTTTTTTCAATAATGCACTGCTTGAGTGTGTTTTTCAGTGCATCACTATGAGTGTAACATCCTTAGTCATTTGATGGAGCATGTGTTTCAATTGCCACTGTGTGCATGTGAGTTCAGACGAATCTCTGCCTAAGGCATGTTTTTGTTTGGTGATGTATGATTGTGCATTCTCATGTATATCTGAATGTTTTTCCGTGTGTCACAGTGTACATGTGAGTTGTGGTTTCTCTCTGTTTGAGTGTTATGTCATTGTGTGAATGTGAGTGGTGATGTCTCACCGCTAATTTGTATTTCACTTTGTGAGTGAGCACTCTGGTGTAATTCTGTCAAGAAGTGTCTTTCACTTTGTCTGTGGATGAATGTGAGTTCTTATGGACCTCTATCTGAAGGTGTGTTTTGGTTATTTCACAGTGCAACTGTAGGTTCAGGAGTACTTTTGTTTGAGTGTCTGTTTCAATATGTCATTATGAAAATCTGATTTTTTCCTGTAACCCCGTTTGAGAGTACGTTCAGTGAGCCAATGTCTTTGTGAGTTCTAATATATCTTTACATGTGTTCTTTGGTGTGGTTCTATGTGTCAGTTTAGTTGTCACCCCACTGTGGGTTCTTTGTATATCTCTGTCTCATTTTGTCACTGTGTAAGTGAGAATGTGTGTCTGAGCGACTCCTTTTTAAAATTCTTTCATGACTTGTAGGCATCACTGGTGAGGCCAGCATTTGTTGCCCATCCCTTACAGCCCTTGAACAGAATGGCTTGGCCTTTTCAAAGGGTGACCACATTGCTGTGGGTCAGAGTCACATGTAGACCAGGTAACAGTGCCAGATTTCCACCTCTAAAGGCTATAAGTGAATCAGATGATTCTCAGGACAATCAACGATAGTTTTATCATCATCATTACTGAGGCTGCCTTTCAATTCCAGGTTTTATTAATTTAACTTAAATTCAATGAACTGCCATCATGGGATTGATGTCATGTCCTCAGAGTGAGAGCCCAGGTCTTTGGATTGCTAGTCTATTGACAATACCACTACACCACAGTCTTCCCCTAGTGTCACCATATAAAGTTGAGTTCTGGTTTGTCTCAGTCTTAGTACATTTTCACAGACTGTTGGAGGTAGTGAAGGTTGAAAATCAGGTCAGAAGTCTTCACTGTAGAATCTTGACATCTTTCCATGGAATCAGACATTATAAAGAACAACAGGCATGACAGGAGGACCTCACACTTCACATTGAGAGCTAGTAATTCAGAGTGCATAAAAGAGAATTAATTTCAAATTCATTCGAGCTTTGGGTTTTTCAAGAAGTGCATAGTTATCAAAGACTTCAAAGTATCACCACACGTAAAGAGATGTTGAGCAAAGGGACTTCAGTTCTGATTCCAAACAAGAAGTCATCCTGAGCACTGTCAGTCCTTATCAGGGAGGGTTGAACAATGTAGGCATTGGTGTAGTCAGTTTCACAGTCAGAGAGCAGGAAAACGTGCCAGAGCAGGTGGGTGGAAAATGTCAGAGTGGCATTTGAAACTGCTACTTGTGTGCATGAAAGAAGGGTTGGAATGAAGCCCTGGACACTGATTCAATCAGGCTTTGGTTCCACCGGTGAGGAACACAGAGGGAGAGAACTGCCAAAATAGGGAGCACCAATCAAAGGGGCAGCAGAGGTGCCAGTCTCAGTGGGGAGGAGAGGGTAATAGAGGAGAAGAGCACAACAGGCAATTCAACAAGCTTCACAGATGGAGAAGACCCAACAGAGTGATCAACAGTTCATCGATCAGCTACCTTCAGATGCCATAGCAGTAGTGGCGCTGAAGACTGCACATTCAGTGAAGCCAACACAAAGCTGTGTCTCATAATAGAAGATGAAGTTAGTTCAATTCATCACCCTCTTCCTCCCCACAATTCTCCAAACCATTGCTGCCCAAAACTGTTGTCATTAGTGTTGGTGTTGGTGTTGGTGTTGATGTCAGTGTTAGTGTTGATATTGGTGATGGTGATGGTTTTGATGCTCATGTTGATCTGGGTGTTGATGTTGGTACTGGCAGTGGTGTTCATGTTGGTGATGGTATTGGTGCTGATGTTGGTACTGGCAGTGGTGACTGTGTTGGTGTTCATTTTGGTGATGGTATTGGTGCTGATGTTGGTTTTGTTGTTGCTGGTTTAGATGTTGGTACTGGCATTGGTGGTGATGGTGTTAGTGTTCATGTTGAAGATAGTTTTGATGTTGGTATTGGTGTTGGTGTTGATGTTGGTTTTTATGTTGGTGTTAGTTTTGATGATGGTGTTAATGTTGGTCAGGATGTTGGAATTGGTATTGATGTTGATGTCGATGTTAGTATTAAAGTTTGTTGGTGTTGGTGTTTGTGTTTCTGTTGGTATTGGTGATGGTGTTGATGTTGGTGTTCATATTAGTAGTGGTGATAGTGTTGATGTGGATGTTTGTTTTGGTGTTGGTATTGGTGTGGGTAATGGTATTGGTGTTGACATTGGTGATGATGTTGGTGTTGATTTTGGTGTTTGTATTGGTGTTGGTGATGGTGTTGCTGTTAATGTTGATGTTTGTTTTGGTGTTGGTATCGATGATGGTGTTGCTGTTGATATTTGTTTTAATGATGTTGTTGATATAGGCATTGGTATTTGTGTTGATATTAATGTTGATGATGTTGTTGGTATTGGCAACGGAATGTAGGCTTTCATACATTTTTGGCATTCTTTTGTCCCGTCCAACCTCCATGCCAGAATGGACCTTGCTTTTGGAATCTCCACCAAATATTCCCTTACTTACCAGGGTAGCACTAACATCTTCTGCCCTGCTGACAACTCAAGAGGCATGGCATAAGCCTGAAGCTCAGCATTGCTATGGCTGACTACAGTCCTCCAGGTGTTGGTGTGGCTGTCACAGTCTCCGTCAGATCCTCAAGAGTGTTTTAGAGCGCTCTCCAAGTTGTGACATCTGATCCAGGCCATGAGAGTTGTTATGTCACTATCATGTTTGGCTTCCACCATTAGGTGCAACCCTTGTGGAGAGTCAGATCCAGCGGTGATCTCTGACCTAGTTACCAGGGAATAGCCACAGACATGAAAATCTGCTGTAACACTGCATCTTCTGAGGCTCTTTCTTCATCAAAGATAGTTGACTGTCCCCTTTGAAGTTGTCTGCTCTTGTCCCCAACATGTTTGAGAGAGAAGATTAATTACAGGATAATGTGCATCCCTCACATCCTTCAGTCCACTCATAAGATGGAACTCAATCAGACAGGTAGGAAACACAAGCATCAAATTCATCACAGGCTTTGCTGTGCCCATCCATTTGGCCACTCACTTTCTGTGGCTCCACGCCTGTCTTATCATTTGCAATGGAAGGACTGTCAAGCTGCCCTCAAAGTTCCAGTCCTCCTGTCTCCTCCTCCAGAGAGGTCAGGATTTTGAGGTACAGGATAGCATCTTTGTACTTTTTGAGACCTTTGGTCCTTTTATCCCTGCAAGCACATAGACATCCATTACCGCCTGGTGAAGACTGATATAACCTATTTTGGTGAGCGCTCGATATGTCTCCTGTATATGGCCACTCAGAAGCAGCAGACAGTTGAGACAGAAAGATCTCACAAAAAATTTACTGATTAGCTGCCATTTCTGCCACAGCCATTGCTGCCTCCTGGTCCCATTGCCAGGAATAAGGTTGACATCACCTTTTCTAACACGCTCACCTTTATGATTTCCCACACAAATAACCCAAAAGAGCAAAGCATGGTACACCACATTAGCAGATCACATGAGGTCATTCACTCACTTTCAGCACTGCGGCCAGGTCCAGGGGTTGATGTTAAGTCTGCCGGACTTTTCTGTGATCTCCGTCCAATCTAGTTTGGTTTTAAGGGTAGGCCTTTTCCTTTCGACCCAGGTGAAGTGAATCTCCTGCCTTTGTCAGAGCAGCCTGAAGGAGAACTTACAGTGAAGTATCACTACATTCAGGGGCCAGCTGGGTGGGCTTGACTCTGCTGTTGCTAGTTGGGCCGACTTTTGCTGCTGTTTTTCTGAGCCACTTTTCTGGTGCCATCTATTTACCAGAATGCGGGAAGCCCTTTAAAGACCTTGCACTGAGACCAGCAGTCTACTGGGCAGCTTCTCTAGCTGCCAGCAGTTAACTTGCTGGTGAATGGTGCTGTTCTGATTGCACCCAACCTCCTATTTCTGGTCCCAGGGATAGGGCCATGGACAGAGTTCTAAAATTCAGGCCCTTGAGCGAGAGAGAGTTCTGATATATCTGTTAGTGTTTCAGCACATTACAATATGAGTGTGTTTCAGATATAACAGCATAATGATCACCTTACTAGTATCCAGCAACCTGGAATGATGCTCTAGAGGTATAAGTTTAATTCCAAAATGACAGCTGAGGAAGTCTAAATTCAGTTAATGAATAAAATGCTAATAATATTGAGGAAATTATGGTTTTGTTAGAAAAACCAAGTTGCTTTACTAATAGCCTTTCAGGAAGGAACTCTGCCATCCTTACATGGTCTGGCCAACATGCGACTCCCACTTCATAACAGTATGGTTAAGTGCCTTTTGAAATGGTCTAGCAAGCCACTCAGTTGCATCAAACCAATACAGAAATGTTGATAATGCTAAAAAAAATCACCTGCTGACCACCTCTTTGGGGAGGCAATGGCCTAGTAGTATTATCGCTGAACCGTTATTCAAAAGACCCAGATAATGTTCTGGGGACCTGGGTTCAAATTCTGCCACAACATATGGTGGAATTTGAAATCAGTAAATATCTGGAGTTAAGAATCTAACGATGAGTGTGAATCCATTGTCGATTGTCAGAAAAACCCGTCTCGTTCACTAATGTCCTTTAAGGAAGGAAACTGCCATCCTTACCTGGTCTGGTTTGTATGTGACTCCAGACCCACAGAAATGTGGTTTCTCTTAACTGCCCTCTGGGCAATTAGGGATGGACAATAAATGCTGCCTGGCCAGTGACGCCCACATCCCATGAATGAATAAAGAAAAAAAAACCTAGTGTGACCTAGGAATCAGAAATGACAAAGGCATGCCCTGCCTAGACAACTCGGCAAAGTCCTCCTGACAAGTATCAGGATTTGTGCCAGTTTTGGAAAAGCTGTCCCATGACAGAGTGGCATGTTCATTCAATTATACCTTACAGCCAAAGTCCCTAACTCCTCCATCACCACTCCACGAATATTTCCTGTCCCAGCATGGTGTACAGCTAGGAGGGACTACTACTGGGAGTCCTCAACATTGAAGAATCATGTTATCAATCAAACACAGGCAAGGAAATCTCCAAATTAACAGGTGGTGAACTCCCTCAGCCAGAGAATCAGTGTTTTTCCACGTTGAATACATACCTGGTAAAACTCCTGAGGGCGGTAAGGGCAAGAATGTACTCTGAGTGGGGACTTCAATGTTCATCACCAAGGCTGACTTGTAGCATCAGTACTGAAATGGCTGAATCCTGAAGGACTTATCTGCTAGACAGCCAAGGGTAGGCAGAGAGAGAAATATCAAGAGAGAAGATCCAGTTTACATTCATGGCAAACTACCTTTCATGTAGATACATCCATGAAAATACTGGTAGGAGTGACTACCACACAGTTCTTGTGACGACAAGTTCCTGTCTCCACACTGTGGATGTACTCCATTGTGTTGTATGGCACTGATATTATGCCAATTAGAGTAGTTCCAGAACTGAATTAATGACTCAAAACTGGGCATCTGTGAGCCACTGTGATCTAACACTGTAGCAACAGGAACGTATTCAACCAAAATCCTTAACCTTGCGGTCCAACATATCCCCAACTCTATCACTACCATCAAGCCAGGGAATCAATTGGAAAGCACGTAAGAAACAGCACGGGATGTAACCAGCAATTAGCATGACAAACCTGCAACACAAGACAACACACAACAGAAATGGAATGTTACAGACGGAGCTAAGTGATCCCACAATATATAGATCAGATTCAGGCTCAAGAGGATGATGGACAATTAAATAACTAACCAGTGGTGGATGTCCCACAAACAATCCCATCCTCAATGATCAAGAACAGAAGTTGCTGGAAAAGCTCAGCAGGTCTGGCAGCATTTCTGAAGGAAAAAACAGAATTAACGTTTCGGGTCTGGTGACCCTTCCTCAGAACTGATGGCAGCTGGGAAAACGTCAGTTTATATGCAGAAAATAGGGAGGTGGGTGGGGTAGAGAGTAAACGAAAGGATCGAGACCAAAGAGAGAGAAAGACAGTTGGACAGACAAAGGATTTGCTAACGATCAGGCTGGGAGGGCGAATAGTTGTTAATGGGGACTGTTAGTGACTAACAACAGGGGGTGTGTAATGGAAGGCTATCTGGTAGCAAGGCCTGGTGTGTGGAGTAGGGGGCTGGGACATGGGAGAGTTTAGGCCCTGAAATTATTGAACTCAATATTGAGTCCGGAGGGCTGTAGGGTCTCCAAGCGGAAAGTGAGGTGTTCCTCCAGCTTGTGTTGGGCTTTGCTGGAACACTGCAACAAGCCAGAGACAGAGATGTTGCCCAGGGAGCAGGGTGGTGCATTAAAGTGGCAGGCAACAGGTAGTTTAGGGTCTTTTTTGTGACGAGAACGTAGACGTTCTGCGAAGCACTCGCCAAGTCTATGCTTCGTTTCCCCAATGTAGAGGATGACAGAGTTAAAAGCACTGATGATTACTCAATATTTAGTACCTTCTCACATACCGAAGTAGTTCATGCTGCATGCATCAAGACATGAACAGTATTCTGGTTTGGGTACATAAGGGGTAAGTAATATTCTTGATACCGAAGTGCCAAATAATGGCCATCTCCAACAATAGATAATCTAACCATCTCCCCTTAATCTTCAACTGCATTTTCATCACTGAATTCATCTTTATCAAAATCCAGGGGGGTTACCACTGACCAAAAACTGAACTGGACCAACGATAAAAAAGAATGTCAGCTTCCCACCTCTGAACCAGGAGGCCCACTTTCAAGTCCCACCTTCTCTAGAGGTGTGTAATAACATCTCTGAGCAGGTTGATCAGGAAAATATCTAAAACGAATATTGCCGCCAGAGCAGTTCAAAGGGAGGAAAATTCTGTGGTGAGTAACTTGCATTCTGACTTCCCATGGTCTGACAAATATTTACAAGCATGATGGAACATGCCTGATGACTATAGCTCCAACAACATTCAAGAAGCTTGACACCATCCATCTGAAAACAGCCTGCTTGATTGGAATTGCTTTTACGATCTTTAACAATCACTCCCTTCACCATCGATCAAGTGGCAGTACTGTGTACCACCCACAAGATGCATTGCAATAGTTCACCAAAGCTCCAACGACAGAACTTTCCACATGTGCCCTTTCCACAATCTATTAGGCTATGGGCAATGTAGGAACACCACAACCTGCCTCAAAGTCACACACAATCCCGACTTAGAGCTCTATCATTATTCTTCTCTGTCACTGGACCAAATTGTGGAACTCGCTCCCTAACAGCTCTGTGGGTGTAGCTACACCATGTGAACTGCAGTGGTTCAAGAACCACCTTTCCAAGGACAAAAAGGCTTAAGTAACAAATTCTGGCAGAGCCAGTGACACTCACAGCCTATAAATGAACAATTAGAAAAAATTTTAATGTAACTCCATCTGAGTGATTGTTTCTGTGTGTTACAGTATGAGTTCTTGTGTATATTCGAGTCTGTCTGACTGTGTCATGGCATGACTGTGAATTCTGCTGTATCTGTCTTAGTGTGTGTTTCACTGTGTCAATGTGTGAGAATTTGTTCAGATGTATCTCTGTGCTGTGTGTGTTTAATTCTGTTACTGTCTGAATGCAAGTATTGGTGTACACTTGAGAGTGTTTTTCAGTCTATAACTGTTTGAGTGAGATTGAATGTATCTCTGAATGAGCGTGTTACTGTGTGAACGTGTGTGCCTATCTCTGAATGTGTCTTTTGGTTAATCACTATGTGGGCATGAGTATTTGTGTATTTCTGTCTGTGTGTTTTAGTGTACTTCTGTCTATGAGCGTTAGTTGCGGTACAGTATGCAGTATTCCTGAGTGTTTGTTGCCGTCTGTTTCATTGTTTATGTGTAATTTGCAGTTTATCTAAGTGTCACTTCTAGCTTTTTGCTAAGCGTGTGTTGAATATAATCAATTTCACTGTGTCTGGCTGTCTATGGTTGAGTTCCAATATATCTTTAGTGAGATTTTTACTGTGCTTCCACCTGAGTGTGAATGACCTATTTTCAGTTTGTGGTAATCTCAATCTGATTGTATTGCTTCACATTTCACTGTATCTTTGAGTGGGTGTTGTGGTGTGTTAATTCCCTCCCATACTGATGGCCCTTCAATCTGTTGATCTTCTGCTTTCTTTTGCAAATATTAATCAGCTTTATGATGGTATCTCCATTCTGAAACACCCTCACAATCTCCTACCTGTCTCAGAAGTGTCCACTTCTGCTAGTGGGGCTGGCATCTGCCCAGGCTGTGGGCTCTCTGATTGGACCTACCACCTCAAGAACCCACTACCAGTTCTTAATCCGATAGTGAAAATGGAGATAATCTCTTAATTAGGAGCCTCCTAGAAATTTAACGCAATAGCTGAGCAGGATTTGGATCTGGAAATGGACTTCAAGCCCCATTCTCACTTTCAGTGTCCGAGTCAGCAACACAGTAAGTGTGAGATTCATTCTGTGTCTTCTTTTGAGTGTGAGTTATTAAATGTGTTCCTTCCTATATTTCCATGGTTATGTATGTGCATGTTTAAGATAGGACTATCATATTTATGAAGTCAGTTCTTGAAGACATGTATACCTAGTGTACTGACTGTCAGCATTCCACAGGAATCATTTCCTCTGTGACATTCTAATCCACTCCTCTGTAATTTCTAATTCTTCCTCACTCCCTCCATGGCACCTTCCCATGCAAATACAGAAGATGTAAAACTTTTCTATTCACCTCCTCGCTCATCACTGTCCAAGGCCCCAAACACACCTTCCAGGTGAAGCAACATTTTACATGGACTTCTTTCTGTCTACTCTGCTGTATTCACTGATCACAATGCAGTCTCTTTTACAATGGCAAAACCAAATGCACACCGGGTGACCACTTTGCAGAATGTCTCTGCTCTCTTCATAGGAATGATCCCAACCTTCCAGTTGCTTGCCATTTCAATAAACCTCCATGCACTTATGCTAAACATTGTTGTCCTGGACATGCAACAATGTTCCAACAAAGCACAATGCAAGCATGAGCAACAACACCTCATTTTTCACTTAGGCACTTTTATGGTCTCTAGTGGTCAATACTGAATTCCATAACTTCAGAGCATGACCTCTCTGATAACAAGGTGTAGAGCTGGATGAACATAGCAGGCCAAGCAACATCAGAGGAGCAGGAAAGCTGACGTTTCAGGTCTAGATCCTTCTTCAGAAATGGGGGAGGGGAAGGGGATTCTGAAATAAACAGGGAGAGAGGGGTAGGCGGATAGAAGATGGATAAAGCAGAAGATAGGTGGAGAGCAGACAGACAGGTCAAAGAGGCGGGGTTGGAGCCAGTAAAGGTGAGGGTAGATGGGGAGTTAGGGAGGGGATAGGTCAGTCCAGGGAGGACGGACATCTGTAACCTCTGTGTCCTCAATTTGTCTTAAATCCTCCAAACACCCCCATCGCCCCCCCATACACACAAATGTGCACACACAGACACACACGCGCGCACGCACACACACATACACACACACGCACATACATATACACACATGTGCACACACACATCCACACACATGCACACATGTGCACACACACATGCACGCACGCACACACCCACATATGTCTTATTTCCTTTGCTCTCAGCAGAGTGGACTCATTTTCTCCCTTTCAGATCTTCACTTTATACTCTTCTTACATCTTTATCTTATCTTTACCATCATGAGCCAATCTTTGTCTTTGGTTTGGCCACCCTCAAAATCTGTTCCACTTGCTCCTCCTCCCCTCTTCCAACAGCATTAAATAGAACAAAAAAACATTTTTCAGTCTAGGCCCGAAACGTCAGCCTTTCTGCTCCTATGATGCTGCTTGGCCTGCTGTGTTCATCCAGCTCTGCACCTTGTTGTCTCGGATTCTCCAGCACCTGCAGTTCCTACTATCTCTGATTCATTTTTCAGTCCCTTTCAGTTCTGAAGATGAATTATATTGGACTCAAAACATTTACTTTGCTTTTCTCTCTACAGATGCTGCTAGACCTGCTGAGTTTCTCAATGACTTTCTGTTTTTATTTCAGGTTTCCAGCAACTTCAGTTTTTTTATTCATTCATGGGATGAGGGCATCGCTGGCCTAGCCAGCATTTATTGTCCATCCCTAGTTGCCCAGCGGGCAGTTAAGAGTCAACCACATTGCTGTGGGTCTGGAGTCACATGTAGGCCAGACCAGGTAAGGATGGCAGTTTCCTTCCCTAAAGGATATTAGTGAACCAGTTGGGTTTTTCATGACAATCAACTCATGGTCATCATTAGACTCTTAATTCCAGATTTTTAAAAAATTGAATTCAATTTCCACCATCTGCCACAGCAGGATTCGAACCCAGGTTCCCCAAACATTATCTGGGTCTCTGGATTAATAGTCCAGTGATAATACTGCTAGGCCATTACCTTCCTAGATGCAGTATATGCTTCTATTGAGTTTGAGAAGGAAGTACATTTGGAATTCTCTCTGTCTTCATGTATATCACATCTCTATACTGAGAATGTATCCATACTTGCAAATAGAAGCAATAACAACAAAAATCAGCATATGTAAAGCTGCAATCACCTGCAGGAGGCAATAGAACTTTTCCAATAAAGAGGCAAGTTTGTAAGAAAAAGGGGAAAAAGGAAGCGAGATAGAATGGCATACCGGGGAACTAAAGGCAGGGCTGAAGAGCACTATGATGTGATTTTTGAAAGCAGGGATATGAGATGACAAGCTTGAGGGAAGTAGGTGGGGAGTAGCAGAGGGCAAGAATGCAAATGGCTATACAAGTGGCAAAGGAAAGGGGAATGAGAGGTTGATGAAAAGCCTGATGTTAAGAGGACAGCAAGCTTTGCACTGGATTAAAGCAGGAGATGGCAAATATGCCGAAGAGATTAAGAAGTGAAGGGGAGACTTTCTGATATTGGTGTACCTGCATTGAGAGCATATTTAATCAGAGTCCTTTGTAGGAGAGTATGTATGAGAAAGACTGCCAATCCATCAACATATGTCTGACATGAAATGCTTTCAAATGTCAATGTAATTTCAACTGTGTATGTAGCAGAGACTATGTGTGAATGTATACGGCTACCACTGAATGTTCACTTGTTACTATTAATGGCAGGCTTTTGCTGTAAGTATCAGATTGCAAAGCATATAAGCATATCTGTAAAGCTGTTAATATCAGAAGGTTTAATATTCTATTAATGTACATGTTTGTTTCTTCCAGTGTGTCCATGAAGGTGGCTATATCAGTTTGTGTAGGTATTCCATATTGGATAAATGTTTATATAAGGGGAAAAAGGTGTCAATACTATTATCAATGTGTTTGTAAGGGTGATCCATTCAATATGTGAAGGTACCAATCAGTTGGTCTGTGTATATATTTATTTCATGCAAGAAGGCTTGCATAGAATTTGTGAGGAGTTTCTGTATAAGATGTGAAGTGTTTGTATACATGCATGTGAGATGATGCTGTATATATCAGTGTGAGGGGTTTATGTAGGAGGCTGTCTACATTACTATGTCTGTATCAATCTAAAGGGTTTAATGTGAATCAGTGCAAGTGGTTTCTGCCTGTCAGTGTGATTGTTGTGTGATTTTCAGTCAGAGGGGTCTGTATATCGGTGTATTGAGTTGAGTATATCATCTTGAGAGGACTGTTCATACCAGTACTAAGTGGTTTTCTTTTATATCAGTGTTACAGTTTTTTGTTTATCGATATGAGGAGTTGTGTGTACCAATGTTTGGGCACTGTGTACGTCAATATAATCTTTATTTGTGTCAATAGGGATGATAAAATATTTTTATTTGAGGCTTTTTCTCACTTGTTTATAACAATGTGCAAGGTTTGCATCCATCATGCTCAGAATGATTCAGTTGCTGCATACTTGTGTTTATTATCAGCCTCTGAGCTAGGAGATATCAGTTCAAGTCTCACCTTCTCCTGTGGTGTATAATAACATCTCTGAACAGATAAATTAGAACATATCTATAATAGTTTTTGCATCAGTATGTTTTGGTGCTCATACCTGTGTGTGAATCTGTTTATATCAGTGTGCTCAACGTTTATTTATTTTACTATTCAATTCAGTGCTTGAGGCTGATTATATTAGTATTTTAAGATGGTGCTATTAGTGTATTAAGGTGTTTATATCATTTATATAAGGTGTTCTTAATCTTTTAAAATATTTAATGTGCATAGTTTTCCATATTAGTGTTCAGGTGGATACATTACCTTCTTCATATTACTGTCTCTGAGATTTGTTTGTATCAGTGAGTGCAAAGCCAACTTTTTCAATTTATGGGTTTTTGCTGTAAGTGTGCATGAAGTGTTAATGAGTGATTGAGGAGATTTTCATATCAGGTATTTTTAACAGGTTTTTATACCAATGTGCTAGACAATCTTTCCATCATGTTGTCAGAGTATTTATGTGACAGATTTTATTTGTGGATGGAGTTTACATTAATATGTTAAGAATGTTTCTGCTAATGTCAAACTCGTGCTATCTCTCCAGAAGCACCATCATTGAATCCTCAAATCAATGTTTCCACGGTGGCTCAGTGGTTAGCACTGCTGCCTCACAGCACCAGGGACCCGGGTTTGATTCCAACCCTGTGTGACTGCCTGTGTGGAGTTTATACATTCTTCCGTGTCTGTGTGGGTTTGCTCTGGTTTCCTCCCACAGTCCAAAGATGTGCAGGTTAGGTGGATTGGCCATGCTAAATTGCCCTATAGTGTCCAGGGATGTGCAGGTTAGGTGGATTGGCTATGGGAAATACAGTGTTACAGGGATAGGGTAGGAAGATGGGCCACACAACCTGCTTCCACACTGTCCAATCTATAAAGGTCTGCCCTGCTACAGAAATGGTTCTTAACAAATTCATAAATGGCATGCTGTGTGAGTGTGACAAAGGTAAACTTTTCCTCCTTATCCATCTCAACCTATCTGCAATCTTTGACACAGTTGACAATACCATCTTCCTCCTATGCCAGCCCACTGCCATTCAGCTGGATCAGACTTTCTCACCTTGTTCCATTCTAATCTCTCAAACTACAGCTAGAGAATCACTTGCGATGGCTTCTCTTCCTGCTCTTGCACATTACATTTAGTGCCCCTCAATAATCACCTTCCCTTCCCCATTTCTCAACTGGCCCTCAGCAACATTCTCCAACAGCACCAGACCAGCTCCACCTTACCATCGCCTCCCTTGACCCTCAGTAATGTTCCTAAATGATCAGACAGATTATCTCATGACTAGAGATTTCCTTCAATAAACACTATAAAGACTGAAGCCATGTCTTCATTGTACTATGAACTTCACTTACTCGCCAATGACTCCAGCCATCTGTCTGGCAACAGATTCAAGGAGATTAAACCAGTCTGTTTACAATCTTGGTGTCATAACTGACCCCCAAGATGACCTTCTGACCATGTACTCAGACCAGCACTAAGACATTGTCCAACCTAGCCTCTACTCCATCCCAATGCTGCGGAAACCCTTCACCATCTTTGTGCCTTTGTATAATTGAATATTCTACTACACTCTGGCTAGTCTGCCACATTCTACCCTGTGTAAACTTGATTTCATCCAAAACTCTACTGTGTACCAACTCAGACCAAGTCCTGTTCACCCATCACCCATATACTCATTAACCTAAGTTGGCTCCTCATCAAGAAATGACTTGATTTTAAAATTCATGTCCCTATTCTCAAAAGCCTCTCTAGGCCCTAACTCTGTAATCTCCACTAGCCCCACAGCTCTCCAAGGTATCAGAACTGTTCTAATTCTCGCCTTTTACACATTCCTGACTTTAGTGCTCCACTATTGGTGAATATGCCCCCGGTTGCCTGTGCTGCACACGCCTTTTACACATTCTTGTCTTTTTACCTGCCTTACCTGCTGTAAGGCACTCCGTAAAATGCATCCTATTGACTGAGAGTTTGGCCATTTGCCTAATATCGCCTTCTGTGGTATCATATCTTATTTTATAATATTTGTGAAGTGCCTTAGAACATTTTAATAAGTTAGATGTATAATGTAAATACAGATTGTAATTGTACTTCTTTGTGTTTGATCTCAATGTCTCAATTGGTGTAGGTGAGAATATATGTGAAGGTATACCTGAGGTATATAATCTATGCATTTGTATCAGTGTGTTGAGGGTGTTTGCATACATGTGCACACCTTGGTTGCCAATCCAGGCCTGACCACAATAAATCAATTGTCCTTTCTGTAATTCTTCTTCTCCTTTTCCTCTTCCCCTCATCAGGCTTCCCCCTACCTTTAACATCAAATTCTCCCTCATTACAACTCTTAGCCTTATGCCCTCTTCATTCTGCTTCATCACCTTCTACATGTCTGGAACCCTCAGTCACTTCCTTCCTTTGAAATCCCTGGCCAGCCTGTTTTGACGTTTGCTCCTCTATGATATTTACAAGATACAGCAATGCATACGTTATCCATCATAACATAAGAAACTAGTTGCGGATGACATGGTACTGAAGAATCCAACAGACATTTATTATAACTCATTAATAAATATAAATATTATTTTTACAGACACATCAGTGTCTGGGCTCACATTTCATTACAACGAGAACTATGCTTCCATTAGTGTGTCATGCTCCCAGTTAAGATGGAGTCTGCAATCTTTATATCTTCAGGCCCCATGCTATAATACAGTGATGAGGGTGGTGAGATATTTCTATTGTACCTGCTCTGCAAACACAGTTAAGTACATTTTTAATAATACTATCCACGTGATGCTGGAATAGGTCTGGGTTTACCGATAGGCCAAATGGTAACCATTGGAAACAGTACTGTCCAAAAAGTCTCCTAAATGTCATCAGGTCTTGGGATTCTTTTGCATTTAAATTTGAAAAGAATGTTGCTTTGAAAAAAAATCAAGATTTAATTCTTCCAGCATTGCCATTTTGCATGTCCATCTTTTTAAGTGAAAGATTGAGGTGCCTCTAGCCATACTGTTATGGCGCCAACTTTCTTTAAAACACACATGATCAACCTCCTGAATTCTACCAGCTAGCTTTATCTCACTCAGTTCTAGTCAAAGCTTCTGCTGATATGAACACTGCACTTCCTTGGAGGTTCAATGAAAATTTTGCCATATCCTTAAGATGCAATACCACATTATACTGAAAATTGCTGATTTCATGAACTGGTCCAGGTTGAGGCATTTGAGATCATTGTCTGATTCAATTGCATCGTGTGTGGTTTGTCTGTCTCACCAGAGTGGGTGTGGTTTGAACCTCATGAATTGTGACTACACTGAGACCTGAGCATATGGGTAGTCCTGCTACTGCTGGACTGTTGGTACTTTTTAAAGTCACTTGTGAAACATGAGTGTCGATGGCTGGCCAGCATTTATTGCCTGTCCCTAGTTACCTTTGAACTGAGTGGCTTGCTAGACCATTTCAGAGGGCAGATGAGAGTCAACCACATTGCTGTGGGTCTGGAGTCACATGTAGCCAGACCAGATGAGGATGGCAGATTTCTTTCCCTGAAGAACATTAGTGAATGAGATGGATTTTTCCGACAATCAACAATGGTTTTGTGGTCATCAGTAAATTCTACCAGATAGAGGCTTTCAAGAAGTCAAGATGAGCTTGTATATTGGTGTATGTGGTATTGTGTATTACTGCAGTGTGATTCTGCCAGTGGAGGGAATTGATGATCTGTTATAGACTGTGAGACTTTCTCTCATAGGTTGTGCCATGGAGCAGCATTAGCTGAGATACATGTTTTTCAGAATAGATTGTGATATGTTGTTGCTAACTCTGTGTCCTGATTTTAACTTTTCATGAGTATCATCCTGCCTTTTCGGGACATACGAAATTAATAGTTGTAAAAACTCTTGATCACCTGATACCATTGACAGGGCATGTGAGGTTAACAATATGGGAAACTTGGCCATCATCTGAAATTTGTCTTTCACTTGGTTGACTCCTAATTTCATTGATGTGTTTGTACCTGTGAACTTTCTTAACATTTTAATTGTGGCCATTGGTCATCTATATTTTGTTCTGGGATCTGACTTGGCCTTTGGAAGCAAATTTCCTGCAATACTTTCATACTTGCATCCATCCTCAAGTAATGCATCAATGATATAGCAATTTCTCTTGCCTGAAGGATCCTTCCACAAGGCTTTAATTGGTGTACAGGCAATGACTATGCCAATGAGCCTCTGATAGTCCTTCTTCAGAAAAGTCACACTTTTGCTGTATCATCCTCTGATATAATGGTCAGTAGAGTCCTGAAGTTGCTGTCTATTAGAGTTGGAGTCAAGTTAACTTTTGCCTTAAACTAGTCTCCAAGACCTTGTCAGATCCTTTGCAAATCTTTCTGATAATCAATAGAAATATCAGGCATGTTAATTCTATGAAGCCCCTCCCTGAAAATCATAAGCAAGATTTCCAGAACTCTCTGCTTGTGATAACCTAGTACTTTATGTAGAATATGGAACTGCATATTGTTTGAACAATTGTAGTTCAGTAAACATATAATTGGATAGCCAGTCCATAAGTAAATGTTTGCCTTCTGTTTCCCTTTGTATATCTTTGTTCTTTTTTGGAATTAGACTACAGTGCAATGTTTGTTTTTTTAAAACTGGTTTTCTTCTCTTTTTATTTCTTTTTTCCTTTTTTTAACCTTTTGTTTCCATTTATTTTTCTTATTGCTACTCCTTTAAACTAATACCCAGGGTTTAAACTAATACGGCAGCGGGGTGGGAACCAATGCAGGAAGTCAGAAGGAAGTAAAGTGGGGACAGAAACAAAGAACAGTGAGGGGAAACGCGTAAGGCAAAGAAACCAAAGACAAAAATCAAAAAGGGCCACATTTCACAACGATTCTAAAAGGACAATAAATGTGAAAAAATGAGCCTGAGGACTATGTGTCTCAATGCGAGGAGCATTTGTAATAAGATGGATGATGTAATTCGGATCACAGAGACATGGCTCCAGGGCGACCAGGGATGGCAATTCAATGTCCAGGATTATGCAATTTTCAGGAAAGACAGACAGAAAGGAAAGGGAGGTGGGGTAGTGTTGCTGGCTAAGGAGGAGATTAACACAACAGTAAAGGATGAAATTAGCCTGGACAATATGGAATCTGTATGGGTGGAGCTACGGAATACCAAAGGGAAAAAGACATCAATGGGAGTTGTGTACAGACAAGAAAACAGTAATATGTGATGCTAGGGACTGTATCAAACCAGAAATTGGAGATGCATGCAATAAGGGTACATCAGTTATTATGGATAGAATGGATAGAAATAGCGGATGCGTTGATGATCATTTTCCAGCAATCTGTAGACTCTGGAAGAGTTCCAATGGACTGGAGGGTAGCTAATGTAACTCCACTTTTTAAGGAAGGAGGGAGAGAGAAAATGGGAAATGGTAGGCTTGACATTGGTCGTGGGGAAAATGCTGGAGTCAATTATTAAGGCTCTAATAACAGAACACTTGGAAAGCGGTGACAAAATCGGTCCTAGTCAGCATGGATTCATTAAAGGGAAATCATGCTCGAAAAATCTTCCAGAATTTTTTGAGGAGATGACCAATAGACGAGACAATGGTGAATCAATAGACGTTGTGTATCTGGACTCTCAAAAAGCTTTTGACAAGGTTCCACACAAGATATTAGTAAGGGAAATTAAAGCTCATGGTATTGGAGGTAATGTATTGCGATGGATAGAGGGCTCGGTTGGCAGAGAGGAAGCAGAAAGTTGAAATAAATGGGTCCTTTTCAGAGTGGCAGGCAGCGACAAATGGTGTGCCTCAGTTCAGTGCTGGGATCTCAGCTGCTCACAATACACATTAATGATTTGGACAAAGGAATTTAATGCTATATCTCCAAATTTGCAGATGACAGTGTGCTGTGAGGAGGATGCTAAGAGGCTGCAGAGTGATTTGGACAGACTGGCTGAGTGGGTAAATACTTGGCAAATGCAACATAATGTGGATAAATGTGACATTATCTACTTTTGTGGCAAACACAGGAAGGCAAATTATTATCTGAGAGGTGGCAGTTTGGGAAAAGATGAGGTGCAATGAGACCTGGGTGTCATGGTGAAACAGTCACTGAAGGTTGGCACGCAGATGCAGCAGGTGGTGAGGAAAGCTAATGGCATGCTGACCTTCATAGTGAGACAATTTCAGTATAGGAGTAAGAATGTCTTACTGCTGTTACACAGAGCCTTGGTGAGGCCATACTTTGAGTATTGTGCGCAATTTTGGTCTCCTAGTCTGACGAAGGACATTCTTGCTATTGAGTAAGTCCAGTGAAGGTTCACCAGACTGATTCCTGGGATGACAGCACATGACGTATGAGGAAAGACTGGATTGACTGGGTTTGTATTCACTGAAATTTAGATGAAAGAGGGGGAATCTCATAGAAACGTATAAAATCCTGATGGGACTGGACAGGCTAGATGCAAGAAGAATGTTCCCAATGTTGGGGAAGTCCAGAACAACAGGTCACAGTCTAAGAATAAGGGGTGAACCATTCAGGATTGAGATGAGGAAAAATTTCTTCACTGAGAGTTGTGAACCTGTAGAATTCTCTCCCACAGGACGCTGTTGGAGTCAGTTTATTAGATATGTTCAAGAGGAAGTTGGCCGTGGCCCTTGCGCCTAAAGGAATCAAGGAGTATGGAGAGAAAGCAGGAAAGGGATACTGAGATTGCGTGAACAGCCATGATCCTATTGAATGATGATGCAGGCTGGAAGGGCCAAATGGCCTACTCCTGCACCTATTTTCTATGTTTCTATGTTACGAGTGTTCGTTTATGAAATACAGGCTTTGTTGTTTAAAAGTTGCAGGCTTGTAGTTTCAGGTTTCAGTGACTAGATGGTGTTCATACTAAATAAGAAATTATTGCGTTATATGGATTCTTTTCCATCTTCATGTCAATTTGAAGAAATGAAATAGTATAACCAACTGAGATCTGGACAGAGGTAAGGTTTCTTAGTATAGAGAAACACATTTTAGTTTCATGAAGGTTTTATTTTGTTGTATGAGAGTTTTGTAGCTGTGCTGTCAAGTCCATTTAATTTCCCGTTGTTAAAAAGAATGGAACTGCAGGCTGTTGGGTGTTTTTGAAGAAGGAGATGGAAAACTCACAGGTACAAGTCTGCATAATTTGGATTTGATTGTACTGGTATCTACAGCCTTTTAATATTAAGGGACTCTTAGAAATTTCTTAAATCTTGATGGAACTTTGATTTCAAAAAATAACTTAGTTCTATCTTCTGGCTGGTCAATGCCTTTTGTACAGATCTGTATAGCCATCTGATATTCACAGAAACTGATGCTGTTGATTGTTTGAGGTCTTTGATATCCAGGACTTTGCCCAGATGGACTTGAGCTAGTTTTCTAAATGTTTGTCGCTGAGATCTTAGAGCCATTTCCAGCAGGATACCTTACTTGATGCAGCAAAGCTTATGTCATTCCTCATAATGTAAGAAATTAGGCACAGGAGGTTTCAAGTGAAGGCGACTTGTAAAGATAAAGAGAAAGGACAAAGCAATAGTGCTTAAGAGTGATGCAGGGTGAGTGTGGCAGGAAGGGACAGAGTTCACCAGCAAACACAGGTAGTGTAAGGAAATGGTAAAAATAAAGAACTAAAGGCTCTTTAACTAAAGGATCTTCATCACTTGTAACAATATTGATGAATTGAAAATCCAAATAAAAATAAATGAACTTGAGACTGCCTTTAAAAAGACATGGTTGCAAAGTGACCATGGTTGGAACCTAAACATTCAAAGGTAGTTGACATTTCAAAAGAACGGAAAGAAAAGAAAATGGAAAAAAAAGAAAATTCGCACCAAACAACTGCACCTCCCAGTCGCTAACCATTTCAACTCCCCCTCCCACTCCTTGGACGACATGTCCATCCTGGGCCTCTTGCAGTGCCACAACGATGCCACCCAAAGGTTGCAGGAAAAGCATCTCATATTTCGCTTGGGAACCCTGCAGCCCAATGGTATCAATGTGGACTTCACAAGCTTCAAAATCTCCCCTCCCCCGACCGCATCCCAAAACCAGCCCAGCTCGTACCCGCCTCCCTAAGCTGTCCTCCCACCTATCCACTCCTCCCACCTCAAGCCCCACCCCCATCTCCTACTTACTAGCTTCATCCCACTGCCTTGACCTGTCCGTCCTCCCTGGACCGATTTATCCCCTCCCTAACTCTCCACGTACACTCACCTTTACTGGCTCCAACCCTGCCTCCTTGACTTGTCTGTCTCCTCTCCACCTATCTGCTCCTTTATCCATCTTCTATCCGCCTCCCCCGTTCGCCCTATTTATTTCAGAATCCCCTTCCCCTCCCCCATTTCTGAAGAAGGGTCTAGACCCGAAACGTCAGCTTTCCTGCTCCTCTGATGCTGCTTGGCCTGCTGTGTTTATCCAGCTCTACACCTTTTTGTCTCAGATTCTCCAGCATCGGCAGTTCCTACCATCCCAGAAAAGAAAATGGGTTGGGTTAATAAAGGATGAGATCAGTAAAGTCGTGAAAAATTATTTTGATTCAAAAGGATCAAGATGTAGAGTAGCCAAAAAAGAAGTTATTGATGGAAGTAGCCTATAGATCCTGTGACAGCAGCTACACTGTTGGACAGAATATAAATCGATAAATAATATAGACTTATAAGAAAGAAACTACAATAACTGTGGGCTATATCAATCTTACAAATTTAATAAATCTAATGGACAAAGGTAGCATGGAGGATGAATTGAATGTGTTTGGGCCAATATGTCAGGGTAATACGGATCAATACATTCTCAAACAAAGCAGGGAATAGGGTATCTTTGATATGGCAATTACAATGAGGTAAAATGATCTCAAAGTAAAGGACTCTCTCAGTAAGAGCAATACTAATGCAATAAAATTTCACCTTTACTCTGAGGTTGAGAAATGTGGGTCTGATACTAGAATATTAAACTTAACAGCAATTACAAGGATATGAGGTCAGATTTTTCTAAGGTGGATTAGGAAAATAGGTTAATATATAAGATGGTAAGGAAACAGTCACAGACATTTATGGAGTTATTCCATGACTTCTCAACAATGTTACATTCCATTGAGATAGAAAAATGCTATGAAAGGACTGTACCATTCATGGCCAACTAAGGAAGTTAAGGTTGGCATAGAATCGAAAGTAAAGATTATAATGCTGCATGGATTACTGGCAGGTCAGAAGATTATGAGAAGTTTTAGAGACAAGCAATAGAGAACGAAAAGGATAACGAAGCAGGAAAAGTTCTTGTATAATGGAGACTTAGCTAGAGATATTTTTAAAAAAGTAAAAGCTTCTAAAGTATTTAAAAAAGAAAACTGTGGCTGAAGTGGGTGTAGTTCCCTTAGAAGTTCAGACTATGGAATTAAAATTGGGAAACGGTAGAAACTTTGAACAGAAGTTTTGTATCTGTCTCCAAATTAGAAACCACTAAGCATCCCAAAATTGGGAAAATAATCTAGATGCAAATTAAAATAATTGCTATCAATAGAAAAAATGTACTAGGAACATTAATGGAACCAAAGTCTGTAAAGTCCCTTTGGCCTGGTGGTCTGCATCCTAGGGTCTTTAAATAAGTAGCTACAGAGATAGTGGATGCATTGTTGCAATTTCTCAAAACTCTCTAGATTCTGAAAATGGCTCAGTGGTTTGGAAAACAACCATAACTCTATTGAAGGAAAAAAAGAAGATACAGTACAAAAAGTTTGGGTGTCATTGTACATAAATTACAAAACATTGGGATGCAAAAGCAGCAAGTAATTAAGAAGGAAAATAGCAAACTGACATTTCTTGCAAGAGGGATGGAACATAAAGTAGCAAGTCTTGTTACAGCACATTGGTCAGACCTTACCTGGAGTAGTTTGTAAATATTTACAGATGGCTATATTTCCTTTGACAGCAGTTCAGAGAGAACTCACTAGGATAAGTCTTGGGATGAAGGGACTGTCCTTTAAGGAAAAATTAAGTAAATTGAGCCCCTACTCATTGAATGGTAGAAGAATGGGGTGTGTGGTGGGGCGGTGTGTGGAATGGTGGTAATCTTATTGAG
>NC_063352.1:22162342-22224963 GCF_021869965.1 Rhincodon typus | reverse complement strand
ATTTCTGAAGGAGGGTCCCGACCCGAAACGTCAGCTTTCCTGCTCCTCTGATGCTGCCTGGCCTGCTGTGTTCCTCCAGCTCCACACTGTGTTATCTCAGACTCCGGCATCGGCAGTTCTTACTACCTCTGATGAGAGGATGTTTCCTCTCATGCAGGAATCTAAAACTAACTGGCAGAGTTTATGAATTAATTAATTAATTAGCTTTATTGTCGCATGTACTCAAATGAGTACAGCGCCATCTTAGGTAAAAAGATACCTAGGTGCAGCGTCTTCAGTCGCAGATTAGTTACAGTGTAACTAATGTCACCAACACATGGTGCCATTTTAAGTACAGAGCCTACATATAATCCTTAGTTACATATTAGAGAAATGAAGAAAAAGAAAGTTACATTACAGCTACACACAGTATAACAATAGGTCAGAAAAATAAGAAGCAATTTAAAAAGACAAACATCATGGCCTCTCTCCAAGACCCCTCCACAGCAGACCAGCACAGGAGACATCTATGTCGTCCACGCGCTGGGGTGCTACTGCCACCCTCCACCCTGGGCCGCTGCCATCACGCTCCACCCTGAGCCGCTGCCATCATGCTGCACCCTGGGCCGCTGCCATCACGCTCCACCCTGGGCCGCTGCCATCACGCTGCACCCTGGGCCACTGGTCACTGGCATCCCCGTTCTGGGCTGTCGACTGCCGACCCCGCTTCAGAGGCTGGGTGTCTGAGGCTGAGAGTGTGAGAAGACAGAAGAGGAGAAGAAAATCACAGAAGGGAGGAAAAGAGGGAGGAAAAAAGGAAAAGAGCTTCGGATGGAGCGTCCTACGCCACTGCCATCTTGCAATAACAAATAAGGGCTGTCCTATTTAAGATAAAGATGAGGAGGAATTTTTTCTCTGAGGGGCATTCGTGTTTAGAATTCCCTTCCACAGACAGCAGTGGAGGTTGGATCATTGAACATGTTCAAGGCTGAATTAGAAGATTTTTGATTGAAAGGGGAGTCAGGGGTTATGGGGGAAAGGTGTGAAAGTGGTGTTAAGGCCAGAATCATATTAGCAATGAACTTATCGAACTGTGGAGCAGACTCGATGGGATGTTTGGCCTACTTGGGCTCCTACTTCTTATCTTCTTTTTTTTTATATTTTAAATTAGTCTAGTTTTTCTTTCCATTTTGTGTATACGTCACTCTTTTCTGTATTTTGAGTTTGTTGTTTCAACAGTGAATTCATATTAACTATCAATTTTCAACTTCTATAAACTGACTTTAATATCCATGACTTTCATGTTAAAAAGTTTTGAAAAATGAGAAGCGCTGATTTTAATATGTCCACAGCAATCATCTGACCACAGGTTGAGCCAAGCCTCAATAAAAAAAAAGTATAAACTGGAATTAACATTTACATCAAAAGAGACTGAAACTTACCTGACATGAAGCAACATGTATCTCCTATTTGATTTATATCTTTATCAGAAGTTCCCATGCTGGACATTTTAAAAAAAAATCATCAACCACAATTATCCCACTTGGAGACATTGAACCCAGACACAGGGATACACGAACAAACACATTTCAAGTAAACTGCTTTTGCAGATTGGGGAGACAAATTTGTAACCGGAATTGGAAAACTCTCTCTCTCTCTGTTATTTCAGGAATGATAAAGCAACTAGTCCATAGGAGGAATTGGAGAAGTAAGTAAACACTGAGAACTTAAAGAGATTCACAATATTCACACTGTATCTAGGATACCCTAACCAATGATGGTCTCAGATTAAAATAGAACACCTCAATATCACCTGAAGCACTTTAACCTACATATTACTTTATCTTCCTTTTTGTAATGGACATTATCCCCTTTCAAAGTTTGTACTTGTGTTTGTGTGCTTCATGTTGTGTCCTTCATATTTTTCCTTGGGTTGGCAAGTAATAAAATTCATCTTTTTCTTTTGCTCAAAAATCTCTATTTCACCTGGAGAGAAGAATAGTTGCACGTTAGAAAGAATCAAATCATTTTGTTCTGGGTGACTGAGGAGGTTAAAATTGGGGAGCAGATTCACCCTTTGTCACCTGGTTGCAACATTGTGTTAGCATCTCATTGTGAATGTGCACTCTCACATCCCTGTGTTTCGGTGCTCACATTTTGCAGTTTTATTTAATGTGCATCCACTTTATACTTTTATTTTTACACGAGTGTGAGTAACCATGTGTACAAGGGAGTATATGTGTGTGTGCAAGTATGCACATCAGCAAACGTGTGTGAAACACTGTACAGGTGAGTGCATGTGTATGAGTGTGAACATGAGTGTTATTGTCCATGTGGAGAGTGAATGTGAGTGTGAATATGAGTGTAAATGCGCATGATATGCATGTGGAGATTTTTTTAACCACTGGAGGCAAATCCAACAATGAGACACTGAGTATGCAAGTCCCACCCCTTCTGGCATTTTGTCCAGGCTCTAGAGCATTGAAAAAGATTAATGTCACGCTGCCTTTAGGAGGCAGCAGGATACGGAGCAGATCAATCCCTTTTTGCCCATGTGACAATGAAGTAGCATCAGGAGTGGGTACTACTACTGAAGTGCTGGAGTTAAGTGAATGTAATGAGGGTTTTCTAAGGACAGAAAGGAGACACACTGTCTGCTTACACACTCAAACATGTTGACATATAGACCCATATACGTACTCGAAATCAACCACATAATCTGCACTCACACATACACTCTGATCGTTTTACACATTAACACAGACACAGAACAGACCCGAGTCTGAGCTGGCATGCTGTCCTGTCCTAGCCCGATCTTTCTCTCCCCCACCCCCAACTTTGGTCTCGATAGTGTTAATTCCTTGTGTTGTGAAGTTAATCCGCTGGTGGATTGACTGTGCACGTCCTATGAATGCGTTAACCATTATCTGCGACTACCCCTGACCATCTGCTGTTGTAGGAAATTCAAAACCCTTGAGATCTACTTATATCCACATCGTAAACGAGAAAAGATGTTTTAATTAAGGGAAATCAGGTTAACTTAGCTCTAATTTACAAGCCGTCTGCTTAATGAATTGTCTGCTGCTCCTCTCTTTGTAGATAGTAAATCTTAGCATCTCATCCGCCACAGAACAGCCAATAATTAGCTAAGCAGGACTTTCAATACCAACTCCAATTTCCTCCAGTAGTTTTAGCTAAAGCTAGACTGGTCACTTGCTTATACAAATTGCCAATTAAATTTGATTGATTTCATGAAAGGGAAATTTATTTTCACTTAACTTATTTCAATGTCTCCCTCTCCCTCCCACCTCCACCTGAGTTCCTTGATCTTTCATCTATACCTCCGAAGCCGCATACGGGAGCTCCCGCCACAGCCGCCTTTGTTTGTAAGGAGTGGCTGTGATTATTAAAATTGAAACGTGTTTCTCCCTCCAACACGCCCCCAAACAAATAGTGTAAGCCCCAGGATAGGGTCAACTAGTGCCGATTACACTTTTGCTTTCCAAATGCGAAAAGAAACCTTCACCGGCGGCTTGCCATGCCAATCTGTTCTCAAATCATTTAATATCGTTCATTATCCATCTGGCTATATCGCACAAACGATTTAATTTGGTGAAGCAGAAAGGGATTCTCCTTCACCGATGAGTGGAAAAGTTACCCAGCGATTGCAGGCATTGAAATGTTGGAAGTCAGAGACACAGAGAGAAAAAAAGGGGAGCCACTGATTCAATCCTTTCCATGCTGTGATTTTTGCAAAGGGCCGTGGAATCTAATCTCCAAGTATAAAACTGGATGCGCATTGAGGAAGCAAGAGGAGCTTGTGGAAAAGAGACTGAACACTGCAGTATAGAAACAAATAAATACTTTGTACTTTGCATCAACCACAGTGCAATGTGTCTGCTGTGGAATGGAGACCTCTCCTCAGTTCAATGTTTGTGGGGACAATGAGCACCATGCATTGAACCTTAGGTAAAACCCTAAAACTAAGGCACAGCTCATTTATTTACCTGGAGTAAGTGTTGTCAAAGCTCAAGATTGATTTGAAGTTTCCAAGACTTAAAAGATTA
This sequence comes from Rhincodon typus, assembly GCF_021869965.1. NCBI lineage: Eukaryota > Metazoa > Chordata > Chondrichthyes > Orectolobiformes > Rhincodontidae > Rhincodon > Rhincodon typus. The sequence goes on along the minus strand of NC_063352.1, from coordinate 22,220,917 downwards.
CATTTCAGGTCACTGCTATGGGTGATACTCAGGATCAAAATAAAAATCAAAGTTATGTCTGTTTCTTTTATTTCAACATGGTTTATTTGTTCTATAATATTATTGGTGCTGAAGTAAATAGGGCTGTTTCAATAGTAGTCCAGATTAATCCAGTAGGAGCAAATTACTGCAGATGCTGGAAATCACAGCAGGTCAGGCAGCATCCGTGGAGAGAGAGCAAGCTAATGTTTCGAGTCTAGATGACTCTGTCAGAGCTGACGGAGTGCGGAAGGGACAGCATTTAGGAAATAGGGGCGGGGGGGGTTAATCTAGTCTAGTAACTAACAGTCTGTTCCTTTCCAGTTGACCACGGAAGGCAGTCTACTGCACGGAAGGACCAATGGTGACAGGCTGGACAGTGCAGGCTCAAGTCAATTGATGAAATCTCCAGGAATGCAGTCAAACAGAATTGGGTCCTTAACCTGGACACAACATCGAGCGTGCAACTACTAATTTGTTCCGCTCTGGGAGACCAAACCATAGTTAAAGTTGATGAAACTTTGATGCAATGCTGTTAATATTCATATCAGTTCATATTCTGACCGCTCCCGAATCCACTTACCGCTAAACAATCAACATCAGGTCCTGGTCTTGTGGCCTTCCCTAAAGCATTCCCAGAAATGCGTGATTAAGTGTGGTGATTCACTTGAAGCGTTCATTAGGGAATTTGTGTGTTGTCTAAAAAAGGAAGAATGCGCTGGATTGATGGTAGGAAGCAAACTGCTTATTCGAATAGCTGGTACAGACACGATGGGTCGAATGGTCTTCTCTGCTCTGGAACTATTTCGTGGTTCTGGGATGCTCCCTTAGCTACTAAGACAGGAAACTTCTGAGCATTGTTCAGTGTGATTGACCCCGAGTGAAAGGACTGTGTTGTGGTGACGCTGTGTGGCATATCGCGGAACTGCAGGCAACTCCAGGAAATTTTATATCCAAATTTTACCATTTCGTTTAGGTAAGAAACTACACAAGAGGCACGAAAAAAAAGGATTTGTTCTGAGCTGTTCACATGCAAACCACATGCTTCCCTCCAGCACAGAACGATCTCAGAAAAGACCGGGATAACAAGGTGTAGAGCTGGATGAACACAGCAGGCCAATGCTGCTTGGCCTGCTGTATTCATCCAGCTCTACAACTTGTTATCTCAGATTCTCCAGCATCTGCAGTTCCTACTATCTCAGAAAAGACCGGAAGAGTTTGAGCACTCCATCACCAACTGAAGAACTACAGAGTAACTTCGCCTAATGCTCACCATGAAACTCTAGTGAGCATTCCGTAACCCTGTTGCATGTTGCTGCAGAGAGGGAATGCTGAACTGGCGGGGGTTCAGTCCTTCAAATGAAATGTTAACCTGAGGCCTCACCTCTTAGATGGAGATGAAAGATTCCATGGCAGTATAGTTCTGTGCACAATAAACTGTCCATCTCAATCCAATACCCAAAACCAGATGGTCATTAATCCCATTGTTGCTTGTGGGAGCTCACTGTATAGGAATTGGCTGCTGCATTTCCCACAATCCAACAACAATTACCCTTCACAACTGAGTCATTGGCTGCAAAGCACTTAAGTATTGTGAGAAGTAATATATAATTAAATTGGGTCCTTGCTTCTTATGATCACAGAGGTAACAGCTTCTGGGTTTCTTTTCTTTATTGTTCCCACCTGTAAGTAGTGGTCTCCTTTCTTTCCTTAAAAGGCAGTTACTTTTTTTTTGCCAGGGTACAGTTCTACACTGATGGAAATGTTCTGTATTGCCTGGCTCATTAATTACCGGTCTTGTATCAGTGGGAACAGGCTATAGAACCATTGGAACTGAGCAGGACACATTCCTTGCTTGGTAACTCAGTTTCCAGTTAGGATTCACTGCATAATGGTTTTTGAATGGGATTCTCCGCCACTAAAGCTAAATGTAGCATCCATACCATTAGACCATCGAGAGACTACCAAGCACTGAAACAGGAAGAGACCATTCAGGCCATTTTCAATATTCAACCACCTCACTTATATTTGAGTTTCACCAGAACGGTACAGGAAGCTGAGGGCAGAGTGGTCAGAGTGTGAGTCAGGTGCACTACACCACAGGTGGAGCTGGTTTGGAAAACAATGGTCAAATGTTATCCCTATGGATTATTATTGTTCAGTTATCCAACCTAAAATCGAGGAGAACCAGCTAGAGAAACCAGACAGTGGTAAACCCTAAATACACAGCCATGCCTGTGAATTGACAATGTGAGAAAATTACATGTGCACAGCTATTCCTGTTGAATGGCTGGCCTCCCCTGGTGAGAAGTTAGCATCCAATTTTCACACATATTATAACTCTGGTCAGTTGTTAGGATAAAAATGAATACTTTCTCCTGAATTAAAAATGGTGTCACTTTAATTCTTTAGCATTCATTTCTTTTTCCACCTGCCCATGTTTTTTTTCTCCTCTCCCTTCCATCTGGGTCCTATATTGCTGTACTTTCACATACTTTTCTCCTTCACTTTCACACATTCATCAACACCTTTTCAAATCGACATTTCTGCCACTCCCCAGGAAGTACAGAGTACTATTATCTTCTGCTCAATTAGCTTACTGCAGTTTCAGCTTAATTGCACAAAGGGCTGAAATTTGATCTGCACAAGTGAATTCACACTCCACCAGGTTCGCTATCGTCTTATATGTTCTTCTTGTCATTGAATCTCACCTCCCCTTTTCTCTCTGCCACAGTTTCTGTTTTACTAACTTTTCCTGTTCACCTTTTTTTTTATATTGTCTCTGCATTCTCCTTTTTTCTCTGTTTTCCTTCTGCAAAGTCAGAAGGTTCAGGTTCAAATCCAATCCAGACAGCCTGAGTCAATACAGACCAGAACTCTGGTTAGTAGCAAATTTGTGTTATATCCCACACTGGATATTATATACTCCCCTTACCTGTTGTGTATTCTAGGCTTGTGACTGTTTAATCTCCAAAAGTATGCTGTTTATATCAATAGTCTTTTAGTGCAAGAACTTGTTTTTTTTAAACTGTGGGTTATTTCATACATTATATTCATAGGAGAATAACAAATCTGCCCGTTCTTTACTTTTCTTCATTCTCAAGTGACTGACATCATAGTTGCATCATCCTTCTAATCCAAAACCCATTACTCTGCACACAACTTTGCTTGTTATCCCCACCCTGCCTGTTTTATACACCATTGCTTGTTAAACCCATATTGAACTGTTGTACACACCCTCTCTGACTGTTGCACAAGCATTGCTTGTTACTGTTGTACAATCCATCAATTGATACACTTGCACTGGCTGTTGTACACACACTTGCTTGTACACCCACCTGGACTGTTGTACACAGTGTCACCTGTGATACCTGTCCTGAGTGTTGTACACAACCTCGTTTGTCATACCTGCTCTGACTGTTCCATGAACATCGCTTGTTGCAGCCCCTTTACTGTTCTATTCAGCCTTGCTTCTAACATCCGCCCTGACTGTTTTACACACCATCGGTTGCCACACCCGTTCTACTGTACACAGCTCAGCATGTCATACCTGCTCTGACCGTTGCACAAATGTCGCTTGAACCCCACCTTTACAGCTTTTGTACACATCCTCACTCGATACACTTGCCCCTGACTGATATGCGCACAGCCTCACTTACATCTGGTTTACACACCACCACTTGCTACATCCACACTGACTGTTATAGAAGCGTCACTTCTTACATCTGCCCTGACTGTTATACACAGCCTCACTAGTTAAACTTGCCCTGACTGTTGCACACACCATCACTTGTCACAAACCCTCTGACTGTTTTCAACAGCCTCACTTCTAACACCCACCCTGACTGTTGTACACTGTTACACACTAACTATTGTAAACTGCCTCACTGTATCAGCCAGCCTGACTGTTGTAGGCAGCATCAATTGTTATCCAGCACTGACTGTTGCACACAGCCTCACTTATTACACACGCCATGAATATTGTACACATTTATCACTCGATACTCCCATCCTGACTGTTCTACATAGTCTCGCTTGTTAGCCCTGCACTAATGGCTGTACAGAGCTCTGATACCCACTCTGACTGTTCCACACAGCCTCACTTGTTACACTGAACCTGACTGTTATAGACAGGCTCGCTTGTTGCACCTGCTCTGATTGTTGCATACACCATCACCGGTTACAATCTCTCTGACTGTTGTACACAGTCTGGCTTGTTTCATCTGCCTTGAATATTTTACACACCATCACTTGCTACACTCACTCTGACTATTGTACCACAGCCTGGCATGACACCTGCCCTGACTGTTGTACACACCATTGCTTGTTACACCCGACCTAACTGTTGTACACATCATCACTTGTTATAATCCCTCACACTATTTTAAACAGCCTAGCTTCTTACTCTCATCCTGAAGGTTGTACACACCCATGCTTGTTACACCTGTCCTGACTGTTGTACATATCCTCACTTCTTACAACATCTCTGATTGTTATACACAGCCTTACTTGTGAGGCCCTTCTGACAGTTGTACATAGCCTCAATTGTTACACACATCCCGAATGTTGTATACAACCTCATTTGTTACTCTTGCACTATCTGTTGTACATAGTTTTGCTTGTTACACCCATCTTGACTGTTGCACACAGCCTCGTTTGTTAGTGGCATCTTGACTGTTTTATACATCATTGGTTGCTATACCCACTGTGTTGCACAAATGTTGCTTGTTACACTCCACCTTTACAGTTGTACATATCCTCATTTATTCACTTGCCTTGACCATTTACACACAGCCTCACTTCCTACAGAGATAGTAGGAACTGCAGATGCTGGAGAATCTGAGACAACAAGGTGCAGAGCTGGATGAACACAGCAGGCCAAGCAGCTACACATCACCACTTGCTACACCCACACTGACTGTTGTATAAGCGTCACTTCTTACATCTGCCCTGACTGTTGTTCACAGCCTCACTAGTTAAACTTGCCCTGACTGTTGCACACACTACTGCTTGTTACAAACCCTTTGACTGTTTTCAACAGACTCGCTTGTAACATCCATGTTAACTGTTTTAAACACCACCACTTGCTACACCCACTCTGACTGTTGTACACAGCCTCAAATGTCACACCCACTCACTTTTAACACCTGCCTTTACTGTTGTACACAGCTTTGTTTGTTAGACTTACACTGGCTGTTTTACACATCCTCACTTGTTACACCTGCCCGATTGTTGAATACACCTTCACTTGCTACAACCCCTCTGACACTTTTCTACAGCCTCACTTGTACACCTGCCCTGACTACTATGCACAGCTTTACTTACCACATCCGTCTTGACTGTTTTACACACTATCACTTACTATACTTGCTCTGACTTTGTACCCACCTTTACTGTTGTCCACAGCTTCACTTGTTAACGTTACACTGGCTGTTTTACATAGCCTCACTTGATGCACCCACCCTGACTGTTGTACAAGTGTTGTTTGTTACACCTGCCTTTACTGTTGTACACATCCTTGCATGTGAAATGCACTCCGACTGTTGAACACAGACTCATGTGTTATATCCGCCTTGACTATATTACACATGACTGGTTGCTACACCGACATTGACTGTTGTACACAGTTTCAGATGTCTCAACTGTTCTGACTGTTGCACAAGCTTTGCTTGTTACACCCACCTGTACTGTTCTACCCTCAATTGCTTGTTATAATTGACTGTTATACACATCCCCGCTTGTTTCACCCACCCTGACTATTGTAGAAGGCTTTGTTTGTTACACCTACCCCCATTGTTGTAAACACCATCACTTGTTACAACTCCCCTGTCTATTTTAAACAGTCTCACTTCGTACAACTGACTATTTGACAAAACTTTGCTTGTTTCACATGCCCTGACTATTTTACATGCCGTCACTTGCTACACTTGCTCTAACTGTTATACACAGCCTCGCCGGTTACATTATGATGGTACTGTGCCTTTAAGAAAGAACTGCTCTGTGCTGTTTCTCTTGAGAGAGAGGTGTTGCCACAGTAGTGCCAGAATGTCTGTTTCAGAAGCAGTGGGTAAACAGTTCAGAGCTCACTGAGTGTTATTTTTTAAATTAGACTAAAGAAGCATGAGTGGATGAAGTTAGGTTCATACAGATCTAGGGTTTTAGTTTTGTTTACAGTTGGTGTTTGGAGCTACTAGATACAGCTCTCTCTCTGCTGCAGCAAAAAGCTTGAATTCTCTCTCTGCTGTTAGATTGGTTCTTTCAGTGTTCATTTCTCCCGGACTGGAGGAGATAGCACATGAGGAAAATCTGTTTGCTGAATTTGCCTTTGCCAAGGGGATGTTCTTGAGATGTTGCTATATTGGAACAGTTGATGATTAGATTTAAATAATATATTATTTTGTTAATTATTTCAATACAGTTATGTCAATTCATTTTTTTAAATGTGCATTTAAGCTGTGTTGTAAGAATAAAGTGTGCTTTACTTAAAGCCTAGTGGTGGACAAATCAAATCATATCTGGAACACAGCAGCTTACACTTGGCACGAAATAAAATAAAAAGTTAGGGTCGAAGCTATCTCCTTGATATATTTTGAAAAGGTTTGCTCCAGTCCATAATAACATCTATTTTGACTATTTTACACACCATTGCTTACTACACCTGCTCTGACTGTTGTACACAGCTTCAAATGTCATACCCGCACTGACTATTGTACATGTATTGCTTGTTACACTCACACTGACTGTTGTTTATAGCCTCACATTAAACCTGCACTGACTCTTGGACTCAGCGACCTGTTATATCCTAACTCTGCTTGTAGTACAAACTTATGCTTGTAACAGCCACACTGACTGTTGCATACAGTCTCACTTGTTACACACATTCTGATGACTTTACATACAGCCTCACATGCCACACCCACACTGACTGTTGCACAAGCATCACTTGTGACAGCTACACTGACTGTTACACACAGCCTTGCCTGTTTCATTTGCGTTGACTGTTATACATGCCATTGCTTGCTATACGCACTAATTCTGTCATACACAGGCTGGTATGTGAAACCTGCCCTGATCTTTGTACAAAGTCTCACTTGTAATACTCGCCCTGACTGCTACACATAGCCTCATTTGTTACATCCACCTTGATTGTTTTACACACCATTGCTTGCTCGACTCACTCTGACTGTTGTACACAGCCTCTGACGTCATACCTGCCTTTACTGTCGTACAAGCGTTATATTACAGCCACCCTGATTGTTGGACACATCCTTACTTGTTACAACAGCTCTGCCTGTTATACAAACCATTGCTTGTTACACCCACCTAGAATGTACTACACACCATCACTTGCTACACCAGTCCTGAATGATATACATCACCTGCTCATTGTACCCCGTTGTTTTAAAACTCAAGATGTAATGGTAGGAAATGGGCAGGTTGGGCTTGAGTTTGGGTCAACCACTCTTTAAGAGGATTATTTATTGTAGATTAGTGTTGCCTCCCACAGGTTTGCTGCATTATCTATTGTCAGCCTTGTAGTTTCTGAATGATCTCTGTTGCAGTACAGCCTCTCAGATCATGCACAGTGTCCCTCAAATCCCAGTCCAATCAAACCCACAGGAAACTCTTTTCCACATGTTAGCTGCTACATTGTTGAATATGTCCTAATTCAGAACAGCACAATATGTTACAAAAGCAAAATTTGGAAATGTGAAATAGAAACAGAAAATGCTGGAAACACTCAGCAGCTCTGGCTGCATCTGTGGAGACAGAAACAGAGTTAATCCTTGAGGTTATTGACCTTTCATCAGAACCTATAACAGTGCAGCACTCACAAACTACCACAAAGTAGTGTCAGCCAAGATTGTTCGTGAATAAAGCAATAGCATTATTATTGAGCCTGGGTAACATACTATATAACTGAGTGACATATTGTTTTGAACTTTATATGTAGCCCCAAGACTCTATGCTACACGTGTGCAGACCTCAAAGGTGATAAACATGTACACACCCTGCCCTCCAGGTTCATGTATTGTTCAAAGTAGCTGCACTACAGTTGGTCATACGTTACAGTGTCAGGATGGCAATTGGACGGCAGCTCCTTCAAGTTCATGGTCAACATTTAATGCCTAAGCTATTTCTCTCAGTCAGTTCTGATCCCAATCTGAAATTCGGCTTTCATGAGCTCAGCTTTAAAATCAATAAGCCTGTAAATAAGTCATTGCCACTTATTGTTTTAAAACTCAACTTGTTAAATTAAGCATTTCCACATTTTTGTTTTTAAATCTGGGTTTAATATTAGAATAAATTACCTGAAATAAATGCAAATGTTGACACAAAAATAGCTTAGATTAAGTGATTTTTTGAACAGTTCACTGGTAACTCTACTGACTATGCATGTTACTGTTCCCTGGATATTATTTTCAGTGTGTTCAATATGCATTCCTTCTATAAGGATTTAGGTTTTTGATGGTTGTTACCATGGTTACGACTGTGTTATACCCTCTCCAGGTTTACTCGTGTTACTGTAACTAGTAGTCGTGCAGTTTGCTGAGGACATCTACTGGCTTGATGTTTTGCTCAATTGGTTACACAATCTACGTGGATTCCTTAGCTTGGTTGGCTGGACACTAGCTTGCAATGTAGAGTACTGCCAAAAATATGGGTTCAGTCTCCCCACCAGCTTAGGTTTAACATAAAGGACTCTTCTCAATCTCTTCCCCCACCTAAGGTGTAGTGAGCCTTGGGTTAATAGCTCTAATGAGACTGATTTTTTTTTTAACCCAACCCAATTGCTTTTGTTTTATGTGCAGTAGTTTCCAAAATTAAATCCAGGTACCAGAAGGCAGATGTGTGAAACTGATGTCCCAGGCTGTTGAGGCATTTATTGCTTACTGGCTCTGGATTCAAATAACTGCAAACTTTCCAAGGCCAGAGCCTCAAACTTTGAGAAAGATTGAAAAGACAATGTGGCAGATGTATGGAATATAGACTGTTGAATGAGAGAAAAGTGACTGTAATAGCTGTCAGAATGGCTCAATTGGAGCATTCTTACTTCTCTGCAAGATGATTATTGTTTTAACACCAGTCCAGAAACTTGACAAAACAAAATCAGAACTTTGCAGCACAGTTTGCATGTGCTAACTGAACATGGAACTATCCAGCCTGATCCCATTTTCTAGTTCTCGATCTGTAATCCCCCAGATTACAGCACTTCAAGTGTATAACCATGTGCTCCTTGTTTAATAAAATGACCATTTCTATCAGTAGCACCCTTTCAGGCAATGAGTTCCATACACCCACCAGCTTCTGGGTGTAAACAAAATCAACTCCATTTGAATCCTTCTACCAATTGCTTTAAATGTACTTCCCTGATCATTGACCTCTTTGTTAAGAGAAATAGATCCTGCATAGCTGTTCTATCTAGACCTCTCAAATTTTATACAGCTCAATTAAATCGCCTCTTCTGTGCCAAAGAAACAATTCTAGCCTATTTAATCTTTCCTCATAGCTAAAACATCATTGTAAATCCTTTTACAATATAGGTAAACATGAACAAAGAAATTTTAACCTCTATATCTGATTATTATACCCAAAATCTTACATGGGCTAAAATGGTTTTTAAAAAGGACAAATACTCACCTAAAATTGCTGCATGATCAGCTGAGCAGATTGAGGCATGTCCAGGAAATCAATGTGCAATAAACATAACCATGTGCATAAAAATGACCATTTTATCTAAAGATATTGAACCCTGGCAAATTGTGTCAGTATCAAGAAATTTGTGTCTACTGTTTTAATTCACACTTGTATAGCAAGTATACATACTGGAATTGAAAGCTGTCTCAACTGTTTGGCTTTCAAAGATAATGGAGATGGATTTAGGAATATACAAATAATCCATATTTCAATAGCTGGTTTTAAGCAAAAGAACATAGAGGGAAAAAAAACATAGATTGGCGACAATAAGGAGTGAAAGACCCTTACTCTCCTTTATCGTCCCAGAAGACAGCCCAGTGAAAAATAAATTGTGAATCAACCATTCACTACAAACTCAAAAAATATTTACATGTTCCCTCACTGCCATAGATATGAGTCAGCAAATAAACAGCTGTGGTCTCAGATTAATAATCTAACATCTTAAAAACCTTAAGAACTTTTAAACTGTATAACTTTTATTTTTTTCTGATTGTACCACACTTCCCTTTTTCAACTTACTGCCTGTGCGTGTGTATGATGTTACTTTGTATTATTTCTGTTCCCTTGGGGTTGGTAGGTAATAAAATTCCTCTTTCTCACACTGAAAAAAAACCTTATATTTGGTTCCTGCATTTTGATTTGTTAACTACATTTTAAATTGATGTGATAGCTGCATGGTGAAAAGAAATAAAAATATTGGTTGCCTTCACCTGAGAGTAGTTAAAAAGAGGGGAGCTAAATCACCATTCCTCACCAGGTTATAGCAATTTCCTCTCTACCCTCTTTCGTGAGCGCACTGTTCCTGCAATGCAGTAAGCAGAACTCAACAATAGCTGTGGCCTAACTTTATTAAAAAAACAATGTTTAACTTTGTCTCATAAACCATACTGCACATGGCCTTACCGATTTCCCCTACTATCTTTTGAATCCTGTGAATGAGTAAGCTGCACAATCAGAGTGAGGGAGATTTCGCCTGAGTGAGACAGAGTGTATCTAGGAATTTAAGTCAAAGTGAAAATTTTGGGCAGGAGGGGTAGAAAGGTACTTTAATTAAGATCTACCGCAAATAAAGTGTTCAAAGTGAGAAGTGAGCTGGAGACGAAATAAGACGTGAACCAAGAGGCCTTACTGCACTCAAGACCAACAGCATGACGTCCCGTAGGAGCATATTGGAGAATCAGCTAGACTCAAAACATTAGTTTGCTCTCTTTCCATGAATGCTGTCTGACCACTGTAATCTCCAGCATTTGTTGTTTTCAGCATGAGGTCCAGAATGCAGGGAAAGCAGATGCTTAGATCTTAATCTCCAATCCATAAAGTGTAAGTTGAGTAATTAATTTATGTTTAAATCACTAGTCTCCTTTTCTCTCTCTTTCTGACAAAAGGCTTGTTAAGCTTTCATGGAAAGTTCATGTTTACTCTAAAAGTAACAAGTAGTTTTTAAGAGTTACAGGATAGCAGGTCGGAAAGGCCATATGGAATGTATATCCTGCAATATGTGTGAAGTCATGGACATACCATCTGTCTTATACAATGGCTGCACAAGATATGCTTCTGGTTTAGGAAGCTGAGCAATGGCTGGGGTCAGTGTTGTCTTCCTCCTTGATGCAGGACTATGGGGCTAGTGCATATAGGAAGGTGGTCACATTGCAGATTATAAGCATACAGGCAGAGAGGTAATGGGTGACCACCAAGCAGTCTAAGAAATTCAGGCAGGTAGTGCAGACATTTCCAGAGTCAACCTTGTTTACTAACCAGGATTCTATTTCAAAAATTGGTGAGGGAGATGAGCCTTTAAGACAGTGCAGCCAGAGTAAAGCCCATGGCATCATGGGTGACTCAGCCGCAAGGGAAGAATGGAATGGGATTAGTTAGAGGGGATTCTACAGTCAGGGGATCAAACAGGTTTTTCTGTGGCATTAAACATAACTCCAGGATGGTGTGGTACCTCCCTGGTGCAGTGGCTGGAGGAAATCTATGAAGGTACAGGGTGGGTGAAAGGCATTGAAGTGTTCAATCAAACATGGTCATATTGAACGGTGGGACAGGCTTGATGCCTAAAGGCAAACACTTCCTTTACTGCTCTACGTATCCTACAATTTATTTTGCTTTTGCTTGTCTTGTATGCCCTCCTGAAATGCATTACACAGGACATAGGAGAAGGTGTACCTTTAAGCCTGCACCTCCATTCAATAAGATCATTGATGGTCCGGCTGTGATCTTAGTTACAGCTTCATGTCTGCACCTCTAATCCCTGGATTCCCTTGTCCATCAAAAATCAAAATCAAGCCTAGAATAAATTTGAATTTATTGGTCCACAACTATCTTCAGAAGAGAATTCCACATTCGAAAAAGAAAATCCCCACCTGTCTTAGTTTGTCTCCAACAACACCACCACAAGAGGATCTGTTCCTCCCAGTTTCTACCATATCCAGTTGCCTCAAGATCTTAGATACTTCAATAAATGACCTTACACTTCTCTGGATTAAATTCCATTTGCTATTTTTCAGTCACTTGATCATCCATTGATACCATCAGGCAAAAAATTTAAGCTGATTCAAGTGTTGTAGTTTGGATGAAATATTAAACTAAGATTCTGCCTACTTTCTTAGGTATACTATGGCTACTATTCAAAAGAAATCAATTCATCCTGGTGGCCAAGACCAACATTTATACCTCGGTCATTATATTAATAGATTATTTGTTCAACATCTTATTGCAGTTTATGTGATCTTCCTCTGTGCAAATTTGCTGTAGATTCTTACATTACAATGACAACTCATTTCACTTTTGAGATCTAATATGGATAACTTAAATCATTCTATTATATTTGTCTAAACATTGTGTAATGTCATCAAGGGTTTTGGGAATGATAGAATAGGATTAATCTTCATGCTAAAGACAGCATTGCTAACATTGTGTGAATTACTTTTGAGAAGTCTAGGTGCAATGCAAAATGGACCTGAATGGGCCTACTCTTCCCAAATTACAAGACTCAGTAGTAACATTTGGACATGGAAAGGGTGACTGGGTTCAATCCTATCATGGAAGTAAACTACAATACAGGCCAACATTCCTGTGAAGGAATGTAAACATGCCACATGGTCAGAAAAGTTCTTTAAGGGAAGCCATTAATTAAGGCTGCACGTGGATATTTTCCTTCATTCAGAGAATGAATGCTTTGTTGATTTTAGTGTCCATTTCTAATGCCCTTGAGAAGGCAGTGATGAGCTGCCTTCTTGAATCACTGCAGTCCACTCGGTGCCAGCAGATCCACAATGCTAAAAGGGAGGGAGGTCCAGGATGTTGACTCAGCAACAGTGAAGGAATGGCAAGATAGTTTCAGGTCACATGTATCTGTTGCACTTGATTTTCTAGGTGGTAGATTTGTAGATTCAGGAGATGCTCTTTCAGGAGACTGGGTGAATTTCTGCAGTGCATCTAGTAGATGATACAAGTGCTGATCATATGCACTGGTGGTGGAGGGAACGAATGGTTGAGAATGTGAAACCGATCAAGCAAACTGCTTTGTCCTGGATGAAACTAGGCTTTGAGTGCTGCTGAAGCTGCATTTATCCAGTCAGGTGGGGAATATTCCATCACAAACAGTGGACAGGCTTTGGACATACAAGATTAAAGATTAGAAATATTCCATATGTCCTAACCAATATTATGCCATGATCAATAGCATTTAAATTGAGTGATCTCTTGATGTACTCAAAAATAAATAGCTCTTTTTTGAATATCGAAACATTGCTGAGAAATACTAAGAATGCTCAACGTAACCCCCAGAAGATACCCCCAGAAATGAAAATTTGTTCTTTTATCAGTCTGGGTTTAACAGAAGCTGTTGGTCAAAATAAGTGAGTCGGTCACATTAAATGAATCAGTTTAGTAATCCATAACTAAGACGCATCAATAACATTTCACAAATTGTAATAGGTTACTATCGTTAATGGTTTACTACCCATATAGTGACTTCACCAGTCACTAGCATTCCATTTTGTTCAAATTAATGACAATAGCTAAAAGGCACACCTACCAAATGGGAAGAAACTAGTTCACCCAATTTTTAAATAATTGAAAATGGGAACATCATTCCAGTACAAAATTAAATAACCAAAGTGATAGTGAAGGAAGGTTCTCTCACCATGAATATAGAAACATTTACTTAAACAAATGCAATCAAAAAATCAGTACACTTGAAGCTGTAGTTAAACAATTCAATTTAACATACAGAAAAATTCAAACAATTTCACTTCTGTCAAGAGTGGAGATCGCAGATGTGACTATTCAGATGATCCAACTTTAACAGGTTTCAAATGAAACTTTACTGATAAAGTTAATTGGATAAATCAATCTGGGAAGTGCTTTCTTTGAAGATTTTTTTTAAACACAATACTATTAAATTTCATCCTCTGAAATACCCAGAAGTGCTGCCAGAAAAAAAAACTGCAAATAGAAAAAGAACACAGCACAGTGTTAAGTTAAAAAGAACTGGGACAGAGTTATGATAGCAATATCAATTTTTGGGTAGAAGGTGTAAACACAAGAGTGCTACAAGGGTAAACTGTAACCCATTCCTGGGTGTCACCCAGAGTGCAATTTTATACCTAATCTCTCATCAACTCCTACGATGCCCAAGATGGTAGAAGACTGATACCAAAAGGATCCATGTTCAATTCCCACTCAGTGACAAGTTAGTAGGGCAGTGAAGTTAACCAAGATTCTTACTCAAGACCATTGTCAAGAACTGACCATCACCAGCCCGGGAAGCACGTGTGGAATAAGGGCTGGATTGCACTTCTTGCAATGTCCTGAGGTGAAATGCTTTCGACATTCATTTGTGTATATAAAATGGACACTTTGGGAGCTAAGATTAGGAGCCCATCTTCCAGCCAGAAAGCATGGGGTGCACCGTGTCCTTTCTTTATACGGAACTTCTTAGATAAAAGATCCTATTGACTACAAATTCATTTACACAGCAATTTTTAAATATTTTATTCTTAGAAACAAATCAAATACCATACGTAGCGCATGATTAAATAGAACAGCTGCACCTTGTGCACTCTTACGCTATACATAATGTTCAGCTTTGCATTATTCAATTGCCTGTGCTTATAAATTTACAAGAATACAACAGAAAAGCTTTGATTTGTTAATAGAATCATACAATCATAAGAGTTATAGGAGCATTCACTGAGCAAAGGGTATTTATTTCCTTAAACCGGAAGCTTGATTTTTCCATCACCCCCCCACAGGAAGCATGGTTCAGCGCCAAGGACATGGATTAAGAAATCGAAAACAAGGTAGTATTACAAAGTCAGATTGCCAGAGTCAGGACAGTTTACAAGGCAAGGACCTGGAACTTCGTTGCTGTGTCTGAAAATAAAAGAAAAAGTCAGCATCCATGAGCAGAAAGAGCATGGAAAATTAACATGCTGGGCAATATACTCGCCCATTTATCTGTGAAGAGCTGCTCCAAATCCAGAAAGCGTAGAACAGGAATCCCTAACTTCCCTGTTCCCATATGTCAAACATTTCTAATTTGCTCAGGTTTCCTGCTGCATGAGATACTTTGTAATATTGCTCAACTCTGAGATCAAACCATTGGACTTGGCTCATTTTTGTTAATGACTTTGCTTTTGCTAATTGCAAATAAATTATTTTACCTAAACTTCTCCAACTAATTAATATTCCCATACTGTTTTTCTAATTATCTCTTGGCTATCAAATCATATAGGGCAAGACATAGCAAGGTTACTAAGATACAGAAACAGTACAGGGGAATTAACTGTCATTCATAGAGCCAATGGGATCTTTTGTGTCAACCCAACAGAAAGTAGGCAAGTAGTTTAACATCTCAACTGAAGATGGAACCTCCAACAGTGCAGCACTCCTTCAGTTGACAACGTTGGCCTTCATTCTGTATCCAAGTCTCCAGTGAGACTTGGACCTATATGAACCCTCTGTCTCAGCGGTCCAAATTAGCCACCGGGCAAGAGTTATGTTCTTTTATTAAAAAATAGCTCTAGCCAAGACCAGGACCGCAACATTATGTTACCAATTACCTGTAGACACGTGAAAAGTAAACATCAACAAACATCAGCATGACAGGTAACATATGTTCATTTGAGATTTTTGATAAAGAATCCTCCTCAGATAGAAAGATAATGGGAGAATTTGAATGGGGTGGACTCGTACAGTTGTTCCATTGCTCACAATGTTGCAGTGGGTACAGAGAGAGAGGGGCATTTCAAATATTGAAGTAGGGCATTCTACAAAAGAAATGTCAATGGAACACAAGGCGCTCTGATAAACCCCCATCTCTAAGAGCTCTCTGTCCCCATTATATATAGAGAATGAGAGAAGAATTGAAAGTTAAAATTTGCCTGCTCCTGAAGTCATCTGAAATTCAAACTAGACTCCGTGATTTTATTAATTTAACGCTTCAGTGAATTTCATTGATGTCAGAGAGTTATCAGACGCAGTTGACAGGCAGCTGGGGCAGCTTAGCAGGAAATCCTTTCATGCTTTACACGCACAAAAAGAAAGAGCCTTCATATTTTGCACCCCCTTCCATCAATGTTTTTAAATGTGGCCCGAGTCTCAATCAGAGCCTTTTAAAAAGTAATTAACTTCAAGATTTGTTTGGGATTATTTTTGTTCAAACCGTGGTTACCAATTACATAATAGGAGAATTGGGTAGGAATTAAGAGTCCAATTGTGGCAGAGGCCTGATCCAGTCATTAAGGCAACCAATTGAGTGTTTTAGTGATACTGCCCACATTACCTTATAAATTTAGCAGTCGCAAATGCTCAGTAATTCAAAATCAGTTCTCCCAATTACATAGAGCCCATGATTTTAATTTAAAAGAATAGAAAAACTACTGAATTACATTTAAAAATGAAAGTGGCCTAAAAAAATCTGTTCGTTGCAACTACAATAATAGAGGACATTAGGATAATTTGTGTTAAGAGACATCTGCAAAGTTACCATGCATTCCTTCAGCCCGAAGTTACCTGCTGCTGTTGCCTACGGAATTCTTCTTCGCTGGCTGCAATAGCCCGGGCCAGGGCCAAGTCTTCCTGCTCCGCATGGCTAATTATAGGACAGACAAGATTGGGGGAGAAAATGTAGAATTAAATCACCTTTACATGAAAAAGAAAACATTGCAATCAAAGCTAACAATTGTCAGATTCCGACCAAATACTGAACGTAACACTCGTCTCTTGATATCAGCCGGAATATAAACACCTTACATAGAATTTATAGCACAGAAACAGACTTTTTGCTCCAATTGATCATTTGGGTGTTTAAGCTGTACTTTTGTTACAAAAGCTGAAGTTCACATATTGCAAAGAATATCTGAATTTGAGTGGCTGTAGAATCACTGAAAATCATAACAAACAGCCGAAGCAAGGTGGCTTCAGCCTTATCTTCTTTACAAGCCTGTTCCAGCTAAGGGAACAAACCATTGCTGGATACAGTGTCCATTAAAGCAGTCAGCTGGAGATACATAGCTAGGGCACAAGGTAGAAAAAACTCAAGCATTTTCGAAGGAGTGGCAATCTCACTCCATTCATTCTAACACAATGAATGCTCCACATTTCTGACAAAAGACTTTCATCAGGCTTCCTTTAGAAATGTGGAGTTGAACCTCTATTTTGACAGGTCCCACGTAGCACAGAACAGACAGGGGAAGACAAACCACACCCCCTTTTACACGGCAATCAGCTGCCATACTCTAGTCTTTAAAGGCCCAGCATCCCAGGCAATTTGACAACTGTTGTGAATTAAGGAGTACGTAAAGTTATGAGAGATTAGGGTGCCAGGGGCAAGGAAAGTCATGGGAATGTTTAAGGTTGGTCGGGGTGGGTGGGAGATATTGAGACACTGGGGGTGTCAGAATCCAGCAGTGGCGAAAGGATCCCCAAGTGCAACTCCCAACTATGCTTCAGAAACAATTATCTAGCTATCAGAATATCTAGGTCTAGATGTCCTTTTTTACTCATTTACAGGATGAGAGTTTCACTGGCTAGGCAGCATTTATTGCCCATCCTTAGTTGCCCAGAGGGCAGTTAAGAGTCAACCACATTGCTGTGGGTCCAGACTAATATGTAGACCGGACAAGGATGGCAGTTTCCTTCCCTGAAGGCTATTGGTGGACCGGATGGGTTTTTTTTTCCTGACAATTGACAATGGATTAATGATTGTCATTAGACTTTTAATACCAGATTTATTTTTTATTGAATTCAAATTCTACCATCTGCCTTGGCGAGATTCGAACCTGGGTTGCCAGAATATTACCCGGGTCTCTGGATTAATAGCCCAGTGATAATACCACTAGGCCATCGTTTCCTCTCCAACTCCTCCTTCCTTGGAGACATTCAACTTAGTGTTCAATGGAAAATACAAAACTAGGGAATAGGATTCTTTCCTTTCTGGGCTCAACTACTCACTTGGATATTCCAAAGAAGTTACATTCTGGCCTTTCAGAATGCAGTGTACTGGGTTCCCATACTTTCGACCAACAAGACTGAATTCCATTGAACACAGGTGTACAGTTTAACTTCATTGCAGCGTCAACCAAAAATATCAGTTACTGACTGAAACAGCTCTTCACCTTCTGTTTGAATTCCGCCTCTTGTCCATCCCATAAACTACAAAGTCATAGCTTTGCTTCATGGTTGACAAAATTACATTTCATTGACTTTAAGTCAAGTCCACAATCCTACACTGCATTCTGTTTGAGGTTTATTTGAACATGCTGGAGCAATGTGACGGGACCCAGGTTCAAAGCTATATAACAAGCTCCTGGTTTCAAATGCGTGAGATAGACTAAAAACTGCAGTGTACAAACGCTCCATTAAAACCACAGGCTCTTTCCCTTTGCTTTATGGATATTGGGCAGCATATTACTATTTTGCTTCTACGGTTTCCAATCTTAAAAGTAAGGACGTGGATGTAGTTGAGCTGTACCAGCTTATCAATCCACAAATAAATGCCAAGATAAACATGGAATTATACATCTATAAAACGATCACAGATAGAGCCACAAACATTGTAGGCCATGCAATAAGGAATATTACAGCATCACAGGCTAGACTTATCACTGTTGCATCTTTATCCTTTTGCTGACTTTCGTTCTAGTTGTTGCAACTTGTCATGTCATTTTAGTTCCCTGCAAATTTGTCTTTGCATCCGTTGAGGCTACACAAGATAAACGTTGCTGTTTAACATTCCTGGTACACGTTTTCACAGCTGCAACCCACTGACAAAGGACACTGAACTTGCTGATGATTAAAGCTGCAGCTTTACAATGAGAATGAACCACAGGGCTCCAGACGCCAAATGCAGGGGACCCTGGCTGCTCCAGAAACCAACTACACTGTCTCTCTGATAGCTTATTTTGAGTGGAGTATTTATGTTTAACGAAGTCATCAAACTACGAAGACTTCAGTTAGGCTAAAGTGCCAATTCAGCTCAATAAGACAATGATCAGAGTGCAATGAGTGCTAGCAATACCTCTAGGTCAAACAAGTGAGGGAAAAGAAGCTCTTTGCGATAAGCATGACATCAATAACCTTTTTAGAAAACATATCGCTTTATTCCAAATGCAGGGAACTGGCAGGGCCACATTTAGCTGTGATGCTCCCACAGACCAATAGCCTCAAACTCCATCTAGGCTAATATAGGTAAATGCCACGTGCCCTGAAGAAAGCAATCACCAGCAGAACCATAGCATAGACTTCTACATTTAATTATGAATAAGATGAAATTGAGAAACAGAACCTGACAGCTTTATGAATAAGCCTAAACCAAAACTTTCTATAACTCTCATCAATTAAAATTCCCAAGAGGTGGGCAGTTATAGATCTCAAAAAGCCCCCAGAGCTTTGCTTTTTACCTGGGAGGTGCATTCCTTGAAGTTTCAGCCAATGATCTCTCCAAAGCTCTTTGCAGGGCTTGCTCTTCACTCTTCCAAAAAAGAAAAAAATTCACTCACAATAACACTAGTTTACTTTATTACTGAGATACAGATTTAGTGCATGGTATTCCATGCAATTTCTACAGCTACATCATAATTATAGGTGAATCAGAACTGAATTTCTTTATTAAGGCAAGTACTTAAAAAAAAAGGTCTGCATTTACTGCTGGAGTTTTCAAAGCCATATGAATTATAAAACTGCTTACAAGTCAATTCCATTATTTTCCCAATTTACTTGTACTGTGGGGCTGATCCAGTGACCATTGAACTGTGCATATTATATACATGCAGTTAGCACAAATTTTGCAATCTGCTTTGATCTCCATTGATGTCTGGGGAAAATTGAGAAAGGTCAGTAACAATGAAAGCACAATGCTGGCCTGCACAACTGGACGGAGGTTCATCTGTCCACAGCCTGACCTGTGGCAGCAAATCTTACATACATGCCCATATCTGCAAATACAGCTGATGATTGCTACTACTTGGAGTCACTTTTGTTTTTAATATTCATTCACAGGATGAGGACGTCACTGACCAGGCCAGCATTTATTTTCTATCCCTAATTGTCCAAAGGGTCGTTAAGAGTCAACCACATTGCTGTGGGTCTGGAGTTCACATGTAGGCCAGACTAGGTAAGGATGACAGTTTCCTTCCCTAAAAGGACACTACTGACCCAGATGGGTTTTTCTGACAATCGACAATTAGGAGAGAAACTCCTGTCTGAGGCAGGCCTTGGCATGCAACTGTATCTAATGCCAGTTAATTTGCTTCGTGAGACAACTTAAAGGGCACTCTTGCAAACAGGGCTCACTATGTAAATTAAGCTGGATACTGCTAAGGCTGTGCTAGTTTCAAGGATCGATTGCACATGTACACTTCCTCATAGCAGATTTTAAAACTACCTGTGACACAATTGTCCATGCCTTTTCAGTGTTCTGATTTAAAGTAGTCCTGGCACCATATAAATTAATAAGGGACTACATATACCCATAAAATAGCCAAGCACTTGTGTTACAAAGAAGCTATTTATTCACATGTAGCTGTTATTCTGAGTATAATTTGAAGGGTTTGTAGCAGCTCATTTTCATAATGTCCTTGGCTAGCTAACATAAACAGCCAGGCTACTGAATGACTAAGCACAAAACAATACTGGGTTATTCCTGTTCCAGGTGGAAATAGTTCAGCTCATTGTTAGGACACGCTTACAGAGGCATTTTCAAAGAGATCCACCAGATTAGGATATAGCCTAGAAATTGAAGTTCCCACCTAATATCAGATTCAAACCCACTGCAATTTCACCTGACATCAACAAGCATGCCAAGGTTCAGGAATAAAATAGAGACACAGATCAGTATCTTCAGGTGGAAAAGTTAATGTTTTGGGAGTGTGAGCATATTTCAAGAAGGGGTCTTGCTGTGGATTTTTCTGGTTGCCAAAACTGATACTAGGTCTTTTAAAACTCCACTGTACTGATAAAGTGTGGCATATATTTTTACCTAAATACACACTATTGATTCAGGTTGCACCTACATTTCCAACGTGAGAATCATGTTCTTGCCAGGCGCTACAAGGAAATGTATTGGGGCCAGTGATGCTGTTCAGTAAAGTTCAGAAGTTTCTGAATATCTTTCAATTGATTTCCACCAATTTTCTCTTTAAGCAACAGTTATCCAACAAAATGTACCCAGTCCGGATATCACCAGAACACAAACTTCCTGCTCTCATTGCTTTAAAAAGTTAATCGCACACTGCTTCGGACTTACCAATCCTCCTTGCAGGGATGCAGATGGAGGGACAGGTCTCTGTGATGATCTTGGTGGGTTACTGTGATTAAAACAAAAACAAGAATCAATCAATTTCTCATCTCAAAGGCAACTGGTTTCCAAAAGTGACATCTACTAACTTCAGACGTGACCCAGTGTCGCCTCTGTAAATTCTCCCTGGTCATTATATCTATTGCAGGACCAAGTCAGACCATTCTGGTAAGTCCCAAGCTTGATCTGTGATGAACAGTTGACGTAAGATAGGATTGCAGTTGTAAGTCCATAAATACTCTTCAATATTCTTTAACTGGGAAAGGGTGGAATGTGAGATACAGTACCACAAGACAAATAACAGTCAGCAGCCTATTAGGCACATGCAAACGTATGAACTCTGCATGACTTTGAACAAAATATCCTATGATCCAGCAACCGCATTCAAAATACAGAATTGTCTGCACAATAGGCATTGAATTTGAAAAGATACCGGAAGAACCCATTGGTCATCATTCCCATTATGTGAAGGTAGATGGGAAAAAAAGTGAAGAGAAAGTATTCCAGGATACTGGAAACATCATTTAGCAGGCAAATAAGTGACAATATTTGGTTAAGCCCATTAATTATTTATCTATAGGGAAATGATGTTGATATGAGGAATGAGAAGCACATATTGCTACAAGTTTGTTCCCCAATATTTTGTGAAGAAATTTAAATGTAAAAAAAAATCTGCATTTAGAAAGTGCTTTTCACAACTGACATCTCAAAATACTTCACAGCCACGAAGTACTTATTTTTTTTTTTAAAGTATAGTCACTTTTAAAGTAGGAAGAGTGGCAGCCAGCTTGCACTCAGCAAAATAGGATAATAACCTAATAAACTTTATGTTGATTGAGAGATAAATATTGACCAGGGCACCAGGGATAATTTCAATGCTCTTCTTCGAAGTCGTGACATAGGATGGTCCACATGCATCCAAGCTGGCCGATGAGGCCTCAGTTTAACGTGTCACCTGAAACGTGGCAACTCCAAATGCGCATTCCTCCCTCAGTACTTTACTGGAATGTCAGCCCAGATTTGTGCGTTCAGGCCTTGGAGTGGGACTTGAACTTGGCACCTTGTGACTCAGAGGCAAGATTGAAGATCTTTGAAGATGACTGAGTATGGCCTAAAAAAAACAGGCTGAACTGTTTCCACCTGGAACAGCAATGATCCAGTATCGTTTTTCTGGTCATTCAGTAGCCTGGCTGTTTATTTCAGTTAGCCACAAGAATATAGTAAAACGTCCAAATACACTTTACAAGAGAATTGACAAAATTTGATATCAGAGATATTAGGAAACCTTGGCCAAATTAGTTTTAAAAAGAATCATAATAGCAAATGAAAGGGTAGTCCCAGAGTTGAGAACCCATGTAACACAAGACAAGTCTGTCAACGTTGGAGTGGTTAAAATTGGGAATCAGAAGGAATCAGATGAGCGACACAAATCCTATGGCTGTAGAATGTTATTGATGTAGAAATGAATTAAACTTAAATCTCTCTACTTGGTCTAGCTTATGGTATCACATTGTTAAAGCGTTTACAATAAGAAGTAATAGTTTCTAAATACATCCGGATCATTTGCAGTCTGTTAGACATTCAAGGCCTAGGAGCATAATGCTGGAGTTCTCTCAGGCAGGTAAAGGTGGGACTGCAAACAGCAAGATGGTCATTCAGATTTCAAAACCTCTTTCCACAGAGAAAGGAAAATAAGTGGCTCACTTACAACACTCCTCCTTTACAAACAAGTGAATAACTGCTGAGGCTGCACAAACAAATGTTTCCTACAGGTGCGAACCTGAACAGGAGTTGGTCATTCAGCCCCTCAAACATGCTTTGCTATTCAAATTCATTATGGTTTATCTGTATCCACTTTGGTTCCATATTCTTTGTTTTTCATACCCAGCTAAAAAGTAATCAACCTCAGTCAATTCAGTACGCAGTCTGTTGACCATACCTATTATAATGCGAGTGTACTGCTGCATTAAGTCCATTCAGCCGACTGTTAGATGCCTCTTTGCTTGTAGATGGCGTTGCATTGGATTTCGAAGTCCCCTGCGCTCTCATAATTGCAGCATTACTTTAAAAACAAAAAAGTTAAATTACAGTGTTATTGCTCTTAGAGCCATGTTGCTTTAACACTTAGTCACATGCATTCTGGCAGGAGCAAGCTAGAAATCAGAAACAACCTTTATCTATAACTGCCAGTTTAATCCGAGCTGTTACATAGACCTCTATGAAAGTTTCAAGTAAACTAATCTGTGCAACTTACTCTGCGCTGCTTACAAGTAACACAAGAAATATAACAGGGTAATCAGCAGTGATTTCTCTTATAAAACAATATAGTGATCCACTTTGAAAACCGCTGAAAAAGGCCTCAGACAGAGTTGATGTACTGCTGAAATTACACTTACACCAGGACCCAGCACAAACCAAAATAATGACAGAAATTCAGTGCTTCATTTAAAAGCTGTTGGCTGCAACTAAACTTAAGAAAGCAAAAGAAACACAGTACCTGCATTGCTGAATCTCCACACATGGTAACCTTATTGCAACAAGACTGCTATAAATCTCCTAGTCGTGAACAGCATTTGCAAAGACAGGAATATGAAAGTGGACTATCAAATTCTCTAGCATGAACTGGAAAGCCACATACATCCTATTAAAATCAGTTCTTTAAAGAAAGAATAGAACTATGCTTTTCAGATTTAGCAATTACAGAATCAGGTAAAAAAATGAAGATGGTCACTGGAAATGCATCAAGTCAACAATTCAGGCCTGTCTTAAGACGACCAGGGAAATCCCAAGCCAAGGGAAATGCTAGAAGATCAGCTTCATATTTAAGTAAACTTTAAAATTCATTGTCTAGAGCTGGTGTCTTACAGGAAATAGTCATAAGGGTCAACTAATCCGTTTGTCAGTGACAAGGCAAGGACTGAGTTTTCAGAGGTAAAGGAGTCTGGTGGATAACAAAGCTAGTCAAATCTTCAATGTCTGTCAAAATTTTCAAAAAGGACCTCTTGTTAAAAAAAAGTCACGACATTGACATAACAAGGTGTAGAGCTGGATGAACACAGCAGGCCAAGCAGCATCAGAGGAGCAGGAAAACTGACGTTTCGGATCTGGACCCTTCTTCAGAAATGGGGGAGGGGAAGGGGATTCTGCTTTGGTTATTATTGTGGGGAGGCGGTGTGAGGGATGAGATTATGAAGAAGGGTCCAGACCCGAAATGTCAGCTTTCCTGCTCCTCTGATGCTGCTTGGCCTGCTGTGTTCATCCAGCTCTACACCTGGTTATCTCAGATTCTCCAGCATCGGCATTTCCCACTATCTCTCACAACACTGACACATTGCTTAAGAATGGCAGAGAATAAAAAGTCTTTATAGCCAGACAACGACATCTGCAAGCATTAAATGCAATCATCACAAGTGGCACAATAGCTAGGATGCAGAAAGCAATCAGGGTGTGCAAAGTGCAGGCTGTTGCATCAAACATGTCCTACACGTCAAGATATTTGTAAGTCATGCAAGCAAAAGGATGTGATCAAACACAAGTAGGTGCAGTGTACTGAGAGCAACAACAGGGGATGCACCAGAGACCTGTATAAATGCAATCATATTCTTGCAGTTAGCAGCAAGTCTGACCAGGGTAAGGCTTTAGAGTAAAAGAACTTCTGACCAGAAGGCGAAGAGGAACATAATGAAAGTGTAACACTGCAGATGAAATCAAACAGAAGCATCTTTCACTGGTAATATCATATGTCTGGAAAAAAGACTGGCAAGCACTCACTTAAAACCAAAGGCGATATGGGAGCACTGAAAATTATTTGGTACAAACCACCTAGACTTTTGGTAAAAGTACAAGGCCAAGACTTGAATATCTGCTACAAACTTAGTATCAAAATGGTTACCTCGAACACATTGAGTAGAGTGCCAAATTTTAATAAGAATACAGAAAATCCCTTTGTCTTACAAACGGACAGTATGGGCAGTTATGTGGAAGGTCAATCGGATAAATCTTGATCAGCACAAATGTAGCCACCTTCCGGAACAACTAATAATTCACAGAAAGATAGCCTGATGTGATAAAAGAGGTCCCACACACACACACACTTTTAGCTGTAAGACACAAACTAGGTATCTCAAGAGGCAAAATGTTTAAAGGGAAAGAGTGTGTACTCAAAAGCACTTTGACAGAAGATATTGACACAACTACCTCAGGGACAAGAGCATGGCATTGGTCAGGGATTAACAATGGCAGTGAAGACAATGAGGATGCCAGTCATGCCAGAGCCACCAACCATAGCAACACAAAGAACCTCTACACCCTCTTGAGATTCCATTAGTCCCTTGGCCCACAGCCACTACACATTTAGTTACTATATATGGTGATGACCTTTCATTCCAGCCACTGACTACTTTACCGAAT
Source organism: Rhincodon typus (assembly GCF_021869965.1). Lineage (NCBI taxonomy): Eukaryota > Metazoa > Chordata > Chondrichthyes > Orectolobiformes > Rhincodontidae > Rhincodon > Rhincodon typus. The sequence goes on along the minus strand of NC_063352.1, from coordinate 22,194,984 downwards.
TTATAATTGTCAATTAAAGTTTCGAGCCGTCTACGACAGACATAATGAATACAATAGTCAGTCCCGTTGTTATAGCTGAAGAGATGATACGTGAAAATAGGTTACAGTATACAGGCAGATCTTTCAAGAACGTGTGTCTCAATGGGGCAAAAACCATGGACAGCCTCTCCACGTTACTCCAAATCGAATGGTTTGCATTGATAAAGCAATTATAAAGTTCAGGGTGACAAAACAAGATTTTTGTATTGCTCTGTTACACCTCACAGCTACGCCTGTCAACCAATGTTCCCTTTAAGCAGCACACACACACAGATAGAGCTGCTCCAAGGTTTTGCAATGGGTGGCGCCAGAAGTTGCTGCTGTGCATGGACCCTCAGAGGCCTGCACAGCCAGCAAGAGAATTACGGGAAGCACTGTTTTCAATGGAGGCTCACCGTCACTAACAGAGATCATGTTTAGGTGGGGGGTTAAGACAACTTTGCTGAGCCATCACCTGTCGGATTTCTCAGAGACACAGGACAAACTTCTCGATAAACAAGGCAGCATGAAAACGGTGCATGACTGAAATTCAGGTGCGGAACTGCCTAATCAGTGTGCAGGATAGTAGGTCAGATTCACAGATCCCACACAGGGAACTTGGCTACCCGTAGACGTATGAAAAGTATGTAGTGAGCCTAGATCCTACGAAGGCTCAACACTGAAGGAGCAACATTGAGGAACAGAAGCCAACACAAGGAGTTGCACAATATTCCAAATGTGCATAAGACACAAAAATAAGTTTGAAGAATAGAGCATGAAAGACCATCACAACAATCAACAGGTTAACATGCAAAACTCCAACACACTTACACCTAAGCGTAAAATCTAGACCTCTATAAATGATATCATTACAAGATCAGAAAGGACTGTCAAACAACCTATACATTACAAAGACAATTAGATTCAAATTTTTCAATGATTGCTTCATTGTAAACAGTTTTGAAACTACGCTAATCTATTCACATTCATTCAGAGTATGCAATTTCAGAAAACAAGTCGAATGTTGTGTCATTGCTTCAAGAGCTGTGCTTATTTGACAGTTATAGCGTCTCCACCTCTGGGCCAGGAAGTCCGGACTCAGATCCTACCTATCTCCGAGGTGGGTCATAACGTATCTGAAGAGGGTAATTAAAATCTTTTTTCACTTTCTTTGTGATTTGCATAGGTTAATGAGACAAGGACCATGATAAAACATGAATTTTCCATGCAGTTTAACAGAAGCATTCTAGAGTCCTGACGCATACAAAATACCTTACTGCAAATTATAGATTGATTGTAAAATAATCCAGTATCAGAATTTTTCAATTAAACTGCATCCATGTTATTTAAGCAGTGTGACTTACCAATAAAACAATAAAAATAAGTCAAAATAACATTTACAGTACTTAGCACATTAAAAATTCAGTTGTCACAATTGCTGCTTTAGCTTCAACTAGAACCCTTGTTAGAAGTCAGAATACAGGTGCCAAACAGCACGAAATATGAATGTCATTTCTTTTTTGGTGTAAGTAGTCACTGTATATGGAGAGATACATTTCACAATAAAACTGCAGACTGAATTGTGTAATTCAATGCCAGGGATCTACAGCCTGACCCCATTTCACGAAGATATTCACAACATACAAAAAGATTTCAGCTCTCATAAAAACAGATCTTCCAGCATTTGCGCTCCCACTCACCCAGTGAAGAATTTCAAGCCTCTTAGGCTGATGTTTTCCATACGTTTCCCCTAATTTTCTTCCTGTGTGGTTTGTTATTGAAATAATTACCCAGTTCTTTTTGGAAAGTAACAATCAATTTGGCTTTGATTATTTATGGCAGAATAATGGTTTCTGATGCAGTCCATGGCATAAAAGAGATGGCAAACACCATTATGTTTGGACACTGTATACTAAAACCAAATATTCTTGCTTCAACAAAGATCTGATGCAATATGATACACTAACTCGATGTACACACCCAAGCTGTAACAGAGTAGCCAAAGGAAACAATACAATAAAAAGATTCAACATGAAGCTACTGAGTCAAATGACAAAATAAGTCCTTACTAAATAGATACTGCTATGTTTCTAGATTAACTGAACCATTGCTAAGAGATGGCATTTCTGAGGGTAACACCTTTTAGAGCTGTTGCCAATTGAAATCGATTTAACTACATCACCTCATAACCTGAGTTACTCATCGAGTCCAAGAGAAAAGCAAAAACTCTGAATGGGAGATTAAAACAAACCTAGAATTGTCATGCAGCAGAGCTAAAAGATAAGATCGTAATTTAAAGAGAAAAGGGTATACTTTTAGCAGAAACAATTCCAACCCTAACTACGCATCTCTTAGCAACTGTCAAGTAATTATTAACAGCAGATCTCGGGGACAAAAAGTGTTAAGGGATAGGGGGCAATAAGCAAATTCACCCTCAAAAGTCCATGCAAATCACTGATGGTATGACAGTCGAGAGAAATTTTACCCAAGTTCATGAGATACACAATGTGAAAAACTGCTGCTTCAATTTCAGATTCTGTATCTCCAATGCTCACTGCCTCAGCTCGTCCAATCACAGGTTTGTTCTCAGCCACTCTTGCTACCTCAAGAGACAGAATCTATCATTAGAAAAACAAAGACAGGATAGAGGGAACCTGTGATTGGGGAGTTAGAGTGGTTATTCTAGATGGTCCCATTGTCTCTAACATGTTGAGCACACCCCCACAACCACCAAGATGAGGGACAACAGGATAGCAACTAGCAGCAACAGGCCTCACTCAACAAAACTCATCCAAGGTCAGCAGCTGCAGTGCTTGAGTTAGGTCTGGGTCCTAACTCAGGTTGAGGGGATGGACAGTACAAAATCACGGATGTGGGTGAAGGAAGTGAAATAGCAGCAGCAACAGAAGTAGCTGGAGAAACAGCAGTCATCTGAATGAACTCTACCGTGTGGCACTCAGTTTCTTTAAACAACATCTAGACCTTAGTCTGCAGAGACATTCTCAAGAGAACAATTGATTGTGACTGGCAATGCATAGCAGGAGTATTGCTACATTCAGAAATGTGGCTGCTTGGAAGATTTACTGCATCAAACTGAGGGAAATTAAGAGTGGTACAGGCAACATTCAATCTCATGGAAGGTGTGGGTGCTTGGTGAATTAATGATGGTGCTACTGCCTACAATGGCGCTAGTGAATTTTTGCCAAGCTTTTATTTTTATATTTTACTTAAATTGAATGCGCGATAATATTATGGCTTTAAGAGGAGTATTTTGACCTGATTTTTAATTTGAAGAGAGGTTTTAAGGCAGAGGCGCCTGGACTGAAGATTAGCCTGTGAGACAATCTATTTTCCTGAATTTGCCTTTGTCCAGGGTGTGTTTATGGGATGTTACTATATTGGAATAGTTACTATTTAGTAGTAAAATAACTATTATTCTGTTAAGCGTTCCAATAAGTTAAGCTATTCCAATTTCTTCTTTCTGTTGTTGTATTTTAACTGTAGTGTATAAATAAAGTGTGTTTAACTTAAAATCTGGTAGTTTGACCAAGCCAATTGCATCCGGAATGCAACGCTTTGCATTTGCTTTGGAAAGAAGAAAAAGTTAGGATCTAGGCTATCTTCTTAATATATTTTGAGGGGGTTTGGTCTGGGCCATAAGGTTTAAGCTTACTTAAATTTAGCTTCTGGCTTTAACATAAGATCCTTAACAATTCATTAATAATGAGTTTGAGGAATTGGGTAAAAAGAGAGAAAACCTTGTCGGGCCACGGTGAAAGAGTAAGGAGGAACAGAGACTAAAGTTTGTAGCTCTTTCTCAAAGAGCTGGCACAGGTAATGACAGACCAAATTGCCTCCTCCTCCAATGTAACATTCTATGATTTCAGACTGTTAGCATATTTCTGCCAGTTTCTACATTTGTGTAAGATTTTGTTGTCCATCATAAATAGTATAGCATTTGAGGTTTGTTAGCCATTTAAGTACCTCTATAAGTGTGTATCTCTAAAGTAACTGGGATGCTTCTGACTTAAGTGGTTCTAATCTATATTTCATGAATGATCATGAGACGGTGCATTAGCTTGGGAAAAAATGACTGAATTAAACCATTCATTATCTGTGGTTAGCTTGATGTTGCAGAATTAATTGATGTGTACTTCCTTTGTATCATATTTGGACCTTTGGAGGTCAATGCACTGATTTTTGTCAATGCTCAATTCAAACAGATACAAGGGAGCAAAGAAGGAAAAAATTTAAAATTGAGAGAAAAAAAACTAAAGAATGCTGGAGAGTGCCAATTGTTGACAATTTTTTGTTTTAAAGGCACTGGAAATGAAAGACTCATTTTCAATAATAGTATGGAGCTGGAGGAACACAGCAGGCCAGGCAGCATCAAAAGGAGCAGGAAAGTAGACGTTTCGGGTCAGGACCCTTCATCAGAAGAATCCCTTTTTTTCTGAAGAAGGGTCCCAACCCGAAACATCAGCTTCCCCGCTCCTCTGATGCTGCCTGGCCAGCTGTGTTCCTCCAGCTCCACGCTGTGTTATCTCTGACTCCAGCATTGGTAGTTCTTACTATCTCTCATTTTCAATAAGTTATCTTCTGCCAAGGAGTTAGAATTTTCATTTTGGAAACTGAGCATTGGAGACTTATTTATAATAAATTAAGAAAAACACCTTTCTAATGCATTTCAAGTTAAAATATTTATCACATATACACACCCTCCCACAGGGTTTTTACATACACACAGAGTATCTGGTATTTGAGCTACCCTATCTAAAGAGGGAAATCTTAAAAGGATCTACACCAATACAGACAGCAATGTTATTATCTGATTGCATCAACTAATACAAAAGTTATTGAGAATGGAAAAGCTAGCTCTTAAGAAGTCTTAAGCACCCTCAAAAAAAATGTATTTCTTTTAGTTACCCCTGATAACTCTTGTTCCCTCATACCAGATCAACAGTTCATTTGATGAGGAAAGACACGGTGTATAAATTTTGCATTATAATGCCTGCAAGCATTTAAACTATATTTGGGAGCACAACAAACACCACTTCACAGGATTACCAGTATTCCTTTCTCCACTGAAGCATGGTATTGGCAAAAGCTTTGCTTTGCATTTCCTTACCCTGCTTTGGAGAGACGTTGCCCATCAGCCTTGCATTCATGATCCAAAGGGTGTCTATGCTTTAAGCAGAAGTTTAAGTGACATTGGTCACATGTCACTTTGATCATCTCTTTCTGTTTGCACCCAGTCTTCGAGCACCTGTTTGTAAAAATCTGAAACACATTCATTTGTGAGACAACTGAATTAGCAGGAGATCACAACTGCTCCTGACTACACAGAATACACAGCTGATCCTCAGTACAAAATGGCAGCAATGGCTACAATCGAAAGCCAGCATGCTGAAATAAACAATGGGACTTTTTGCTTCGCAGGATAAAGATTTTTTTGATTTGGCATTTGGAGAGTAAAAGCCCAAGAACAGAAAGGTCAGCTCTGGTATTCAAACTCAAGATGTCCAAAAACCTAACATCACTAGAATGATTTAGGCTGAGAAGCTGGAGATTGAGAAGAAAGGTTAATGCATATTTTAAACTTACTGTTTCTCTTCTCCTCCTAACTAACCCCCATCACCCTAAATTGTACCCAGCTTTTAGTTTATTTTGGATACCTTCACATCTATCGCTTTTGTGAGCAAATGACTTACACCCATCTTACCAATATAACTCTAGTGGAAAGACACTACAAATTAGGGGCAAGTACCCGTTCTCAGTCCCTCTGGTTGATGAGAGAGATCCAGGTTTCACAAGAGTGAGTCACAGTTGGAAAGCAAAGTATACATTTGCTGATTCATCAGCACCATTTTGGAAATGTTATTGCAGTTACACATACATTTGCACACAGGATACACAAAATACATCAGCTGGTATAATGCTGAAACATACAGACAAGACAGATATTAGTTTTGGCCACTGATAACTCACCCGAATGAGGATTAGTCACATATTTGCCTCACAACAAGGCAACTCGACGACAGCAAATTTTTCACAATTAGGTTTCAATCTGTCCTCAAGGAACATCCACATATTGTTGTAAAGCAATCAGGAGAAATGGTTCTGCTTTAGTTTGGCCATCTTAATATGAGTGGGAGTCAAGCTAACTGAAGCATAAGATAACTCAGCCAGACCAGGGAAGATCATCTGATTTAGTTGGCACATATAGTTCCATTATGGATAAGATAAACCCAGCAAATGGCAAGCTTTTTCCACTGCTATGCATAATGTCAGCTGATCCAAAAAGACAACAGTGGGTTGCTCTAATTGGCATGCAGAATTCCTGCCCTCGATTTTTAGGGTTGGGGTGACTGAAACCGAACAACCAGAATTCCTGCATTCCATTCTTTGCCTATTTTTTTCTAATCAACCTGTTCAAAGATGTTATTACACACTTTTGGAGCAGGTGGGACTTCAACCCAGGCCTCCCGGTCCAGGGGTAAGGGCACTACCACTGTGTACCATAAAACAGCTCCCCCCGTTCCATTGTTTATCTAGTATGCTGTTGCGGAAGGATGTGCCCATCAACTGAGAACAAGATTAGCCCCAGAGTTTTGTGGATTAAGATAAAATATAACAAAAACTGACATTTAAATGACATTTTTTGCAACATCTCAATATGTTACAACATCTCAATATGTTACATTGTGAATGATGTTACAAGTGCTCCACATTGAAGCACCTTTGAGGTACGGCCACTACAATAAACGCAGGAAGTGCTGTGCCATAGTTTGTTGCTGCAAAGTCCCTCAAATATCAGTGAGATTAATGACTAAACAAACTTTAATTTTTATACAAGTGATTTTACATATATCCGTGGACCTTTTAAAGATACTTGAATGGGTTGGCAGGACCTCAATGTGACATCTTACCCAAAGGACAGCTCTTTCAACAGTGCAGAACTTCCTCAGTACTCCACTGATGAGTCAACTTGAACTGTGTACTCAGGGATAGTAGGAACTGCAGATGCTGGAGAATCTAAGATAACGAGGTGTAGAGCTGGATGAACACAGCAGGCCAAGCAGCATCAGAGGAGCAGGAAAGATGACATTTCGGGCCTAGACTCTTCTTTAAAAAGGGGGGGGGGGAAGGGGGGGGGTGCGTTCTGAAATAAATAGAGCGACAGGGGGAGGCGGATAGAAGATGGATAAAGGAGAAGATAGGTGGAGAGGAGAGAGACAGGTCAAAGAGGTGGGGATGGAGCCAGTAAAGGCGAGTGTAGGTGGGGAATTAGGGAGGGGATAGATCAGTCCAGGGAGGACGGACAGGTCAAGGGGGCGGGAGGAGGCTAGTATGTAGGAGATGGGGGTAGGGGATAGGTGGGAGGAAGGACAGGTTAGGGAGGCGGGGACAAGCTGGGATGCGGTTGGGGGAGGGGAGATTTTGAAGCTTGTGAAGTCCACATTGATACCATTGGGCTGCAGGGCTCCCAAGCGAAATATGAGGTGCTGTTCCTGCAACCTTTGGGTGGCATCGTTGTGGCACTGCAGGAGGCCCAGGATGGACGTGTCGTCTAAGGAACGGGAGAGGGAGTTGAAATGGTTCGCGACTGGGAGGTGCAGTTGTTCAGTGCGAACTAAACGACGCCACCCGAAGGTTGCAGGAACAGCACCTCATATTTCGCTTGGGAACCCTGCAGCCCAATGGTATCAATGTGGACTTCACAAGCTTCAAAATCTCCCCTCCCCCAACCGCATCCCAAAACCATCCCAGCTTGTCCCCGCCTCCCTAACCTGTCCTTCCTCCCACCTGTCCCCTACCCCCATTCCGCCCCCTTGACCTGTCCGTCCTCCCTGGACTGACCTATCCCCTCCCTAACTCCCCACCTACACTCACCTTTACTGGCTCCATCCCCACCTTTTTGACCCGTCTGTCTCCTCTCCACCTATCTTCTCCTTTATCCATCTTCTATCCGCCTCCCCTCCTCTCCCTATTTATTTCAGAACCCCCTTCCCCTCCCCCATTTCTGAAGAAGGGTCTAGGCCCGAAACGTCAGCTTTCCTGCTCCTCTGATGCTGCTTGGCCTGCTGTGTTCATCCAGCTCTACACCTTGTTATCTCTGTGTACTCAGGAGTGGGACTTGATCTCACAAACTTTTGACTAAGGGTGTGTTATCAACTGAGCCATAGCTGACAACTTACAGGCGACCCAAGCTCACTGATGAAGTGCAGTTTTGGTCTCCTTACTTGAGAAAGGATGTACTGGCACTGAAGGGGGTGCAAAGGAGGTTCACTAGGTTGATTCCGGAGTTGAGGGGGTTGGCTTATGAGGAGAGACTGAGTAGATTGGGATTATATTCATTGGAATTCAGAAGATTGAGGGGGGATCTTATAGAAACATATAAAATTATGAAGGGAATAGATAAGATAGAAGTAGCGAGGGTGTTTCCACTAGCAGGTGAAGCTAGGACAAGAGGGCATAGCCTCAAGATTAGAGGGAGCAGATTTAGGACTGAATTGAGAAGGAACTTCTTCATCCAGAGGGTTGTTAATCTATGGAATTCCTTGTCTAGTGAAGTAGTTGACGCTACTTCAGTAAACGTTTTTAAAGATAAGGTAGATTTTTTTTGAACAATAAAGGAATTAAGGGATACGGAGAGAATGCGGGTAAGTGGATCTGAGTCCACGAAAAGATCAGCCATGATCTTATTGAATGGCGGAGCAGGCTCGAAGGGCCGGACGGCCTACTCCTACTTCTAGTTCTTATGTTCTTATGAAGAATGGCACCTTCTATATCGCACTGGGTAACGAGCAGTATCATTGCACCATATGTCAGCTTGAGATGGGAAAATGAAAGGGAAAGAAAAGTGGAAAAACATGGACTTACCTTACGCTTTTTCTGAGCAGGGTCAGATTTACACTCTCTGTCAATATGTTCACCAACCCGGATGTCTGGCATTTCTCCCCTTCTGACAGGAACAGGTGTGTTACACAGCGGGCACACAGGTACCTGTATGTCCTGGAAATAATCGAGTGTACATTAAGTATAGTGAAAAAAAAAGCTGCCCTTTCAATCAAAAGCCATTGGTGGCGATATATTGTGTTCTTTCTTTGTGACCGCGTCAAAATCCCCAAATTCCCTAACTATCAGGGGAACACGAGATGACAAACATAACCTGCCCTCATTCTACGAGTTATGTGCCCAATCTCCTCATAACAATTTCTAGGAATGAAACATACACTTCAGCTAGATCTGCGGTTTCATTTATGAACCAGCGCTAAAGTTCAAACAAAACATGAAAAATGGATACATATAATTCCTGAACTTGAGCAGTATTGAAAGTGCACGTAGATAGGTTCAGGTTTTGTTGCCATGTCATCTACAGTCACAGACTGTCTAGCTCACAGGAAGAATCATTTGGCAACATACAAGAGGACTGCTGGAACCCATGGTTGCAACTCCAGTAGGGGTCAGGAAATAAAACGTGAGGAAACTGAAAAAGAAACATAGCCAAAAACTTTATCTTGCATTTTCTGAACTTATTCCAAAGCGAACAGCCCTCATTCAAGTTGGGACAGGTCAGATTTCAAATTAATTTGACGAGAGGTTGAACATACATTCCATTGTCACACATAAAACATACAAAGCACATAGTTAAAAATGGTACAGAACCTTTTTATAGGACGATGTACACTTGTGCTGTTCATAATTGATGTGATCCTTGCAGAAGATTTGTGAACATGCATCACATTTCATGGGAAGAAAATCTGAAAGACACAAGAAGGTCCTTAGCAGGTCTAAAGTGATGACAGGAAGAAATTGATTTAGCACATGCGAGGTACTACATAAATGCAACTTTAATAGAACACATTTTTATACAATAAAACATCCCAAAGTTCACTTACCCGGTAAAAATTAACACTGAGCTAGGAGACGAGATAATAAGGCATATAACAAAACATTAGGACAAGGAGGTCGGTTTTAAAGTGTACCTTAAACCAGTAGACAGATGCGAAGTTCTAGGAAGAGAATTCCAGCTACGGTGGGACAAAAAGTGCTGGAAACACAAAAGACCAGTTAAAGGTTGGACTTGTTAAGCTTTTATCCTTTGTGATTCAGAAGATTAAGAGGCCACTTGACTGAACAGTACAAGTTCCAGAAAGGTCTTGACTGGGTAGATGTCCACAGGATGTTTCCTCTTATGGGAGAATTGAAAACTGGGAGTCACTGTTTAAAAATCAGGATGCATCCACTAAAAACGGAGATGGGGCAATTTTCTTTCCTCAGAAGATCATGACTCCTTAGAACTCTCTTCTTGAAAAGGTGATGGAAGCAGAGTCCTTGAATATTTTTAAGACAGAAGTAAATAGATCTTGTTAAGCAAGGTGCTGAAAGACAATCATGGGTAGGCAGAAATGTGAACTTGATGTTAAAATCAAATCAGCTATGAGTTTATTGAATGACAGAACAGGCACAAGGGCTGAACAGCCTAGTCCTGCTTCTGGTTCTTATGACCATAATGCAGAGTCTTTGAACAGATGCAAGTCTGGGCAAAGTTAAAGAAAAAGGAAGGATCAAGGCCATTGAAAAATTTAATCACAAGGATAACTGTAAAAGCAAAGCATTGGTAGACCTGTAGCCCAATGTCAGTTGGTGAGCAAGGCCACAGGTAAACAAACTTGGCATGGATTAGCATTCAGCACAGTTTTGGAGCTTTGCTCATGGTGGAAAACGGGAAGCCAGCCATTCAGAAATCCATAGGAACTGAGAGTCTAGATGTAACAAAGGTATGGTGGAGGGCATCAGCACTAGACATGCTGAGGAATGGGTACAAGTGACGCCGGAGGGAGAGGCAGGCAGTCTTTGTAATGGAGAGGATATAGGGCCAGAGCTCAGCAAAGGATCAGAAAAGGTAAAGTTGGAAAGGGTTCGGATCAGCATAAAACAATTTCAGAAAGTATGGCCACAAACTCGTTCAGCAGAAATGGGGTGTTGCAACAAGCTGCCTTTAAAATACCATGTGCAATTTTAGTCTCCATATTTAAGCAAGGAAATAGTTTCATTGGAAGTGGCAGAGTGATGGCTCATTTGACTGGACCTGGGGATGGAAGGGATGTCCTATGATGAGCGGGTGAGTCGATTATGCCTACATTCTCTAGAACTCAGGAAAGAAGTCATCAAATTGAAAACTAAAAGATTTAGAATGGACTTCAAGGGTAGTTACCGAAGTTGATTCTTCCAGCTGTGGAGTCAGGCCATAAGATATAGGAACAGGAGGCGGCCATTTGGCCCATCGATACTGCTCCACCATTCAAATCCAAACAAGATCTAGAACATCCGAGTCTCAGAAGAAGGGAATGATCACGTACAATCAAGATGAGGAGAAACTTCTTCACTCTAAGGCTAATGTATCTTTGGAGTTCTTTACCTCTGATGGTTGTGGAGACTCAATCAACAAACATCTAAGGCTGAGATAACGCAATTTTTGGTCTCTCAAGGGGAGTGGGAGAGAAACTAAAGAACAGTCGTGGTTTTACTGAATGGTAGAATTAGCTCAACTGGCTAGATGGTCTACCCTTGCTCCTAGTTTTATGAGAATTAACTTTGGAGATGTGAGCGTGGGACAAAAAAGTTAAGAGTTGGAAAATTAAAATTAAGGGTAGACACTTAGGAAAGCTAAATATTAACTTGATGCTTCTCAAATGGATATCTTTCTCTCCTAATCTACTAAGAAAAGGCAGCAGTGAAATGTTTGAAAGATGATTAATATTTTGATGATGTTTTCACCCTTACCCAGCCTTTTGCAGGAATTCTCTGAACAATGTTGTCCCAATTCAGGAAACTCCATCTTTGGACATGTATCCCGTCAGTATTATTGCTTAGGCACTGGTGTGTTCAAACCTGTTCTTGTTCTTGTTACCTGTGATGGCATATATGAGTTTGATTATTTGAAGTTCTATACACATTGTATTGTGACAACTCGCCAGTGTTTGCAGTCAGTAAATGCACCACTGTTATAGAGGCAACATGCATTAATAACTTGGGATGAATGTTGTGTCCATTGGGAAGTTTGTCAAGAAGAATTTAAAATTGATTCAAGAATTGAGATCACTTCAGATTACACAGTGTAAACAAAACCTGGAACTGTCGGTATTTCGAAGTGTTTGATTTCCACACCTGCTACCACAGGATCATAAGACATAGGGGCAGAAATAGGCTACTTCTGTCTGCTCTGCCACTCAACCAGACCATCGCTGATCTAATCGTAACATCACCTTCCTGCCTTATCCCCATCATCCTTAAATACCTTGCTGATTAAAAATCTTTCTATCGCAGCCTTGATTATGCTTAATAACACTGCCTTAAGCAGCTTTAATAAGCAATTCTAAAGACTGACTACCCCCAGAGGAAACTTCTCAACACCTGTCTTAATTGGTGGCCCTTGGTCCTATATCTCACACAAAAGGGTTTTGTCTTTGCCTGCAAAATGTTTACTAAACAGTGACTATCAGTTGAGTAAATAACAAAACAGTACATTGTACTACTGGGTGCTTAGATTTGAGTGAGATCATCACGATTTCAATCAATAAGCGATGCTCCATTTAACATTTCCAAATTGTCAGAACCTAAAAATAAGAACCTACAGTAAATGTGCATTGGTATCTGCATGAATATCAATCTTACAGTTACTGTTATCACCACCCCTGTAATTCTATTTGTGATATGACAGCAAATTGCATACAAGTTACAACATACAGTAGGAGGATAATATCACATGCACACTGACCATGAGAAGTCCCAATCTAACTGGAACCATCAAGTGGCAATGGAGTACTTAGAGAAAATAGTGCATACTTTATTAACAGCCTGTTAAATTTATTACAGCAGATCCCTATCCCTCTTAGTCATAATGTGTACTGCATGAAGAATCTGAGCCACTAGTACTGTAGCATAGCTTTGAGCAAGATGAGCACTACTTGTTCTTCCAAAAACCATCCCCATACATGGTTAGACAGAGAGACTGACACACAAAAATATCTCAGTGAGAATATTCAGAGATAGTAGGAACTGCCGATGCTGGAGAATCTGAGATAACAAGGTGTAGAGTTGGATGAACACAGCAGGCCAACCAGCATCAGAGGAGCAGGAAAGCTGATGTTTTGAGGGTCCAGACCCGAAACTTCAGCTTTCCTGCTCCTCTGATGCTGCTTGGCCTGCTGTATTCATCCAGCTCTACACCTTGTTATCTCAGTGAGAATATGGTGCTTTCCTACCAATATATGAAGTGTAGGCCACTTTGCCCTTTCAGCCTACTCCGTCATTCAATCAGATCATGGCTGATCTGATTTTAATCTCAACTCTACATTCCTGCATATCCCCAATAATACTCCAATCCCTTGGTAATCAATGTACCTTTGCCTTAAAAACATTGCACAATATACTTCCAAATACATTTGACCCTCTGAGAAACTTTTTTTCTCATCTGTCTTAAATTGGTATCTCTTATTTTTAAACCATGACTCCTAGTTCTACATTCTCCCATAAGAGGAAACATCCTTTCCACATCCACCAGGTTAAGACCCCTCAAGATTTTCTATGTTTCAATGAAGTCACCTCTTCAAAACTCCAGAGGATATAGGCCTAGCATGTCTACCCTTTCTTCATAGGAAAATCCGCTCATTCTAGGTGGTAGCAAGAACTGCAGATGCGGGCCTAGACCCTTCAGGACGTTTTTTTTTGCAGGTCTGGGAGAAAGAGAGAAGCTCTGAGCTGGGGTAAGGTTGACTGTAGTGCCAGAAGATGCAATCGGTCCTGATGAAGAGTGTAGCTGGAAACATCGACTCTCCTGCTCCTCTGATGCTGCCTGACCTGTTGTGTTCCTCCAGCTCCACATTGTATTCACGCTCATTCTCGTTATTAGTCTCGTAAACGTTCTGAATTGCTTCCAACTCATTAACATCCTTCCACTAAGTACAGTGACTAGTTATGTACATGATACTCTACATGTGGTCTTACCACCTTCCTTTACAAATGAAGTATAACCTCTTTACTCTTGCATTCAATTCTCCTTGTAATAAAACATAACATTCTTCTAACTTTCCCGATTACCCATTGTACTTGCAAACCAAACTTCACTCAGACACCCAGATCCCTCTGCATGTTAGAGCTCTACAATCTCTCACCATTTAGATAATATGCTTTTTTTAAATTCTTTCTGCCAAAATGGACAATTGCACACATTTCCACATTATACTCCATTTGCCAGATCTTTGCCCAGTCATACTTTGCAGGCTCCATATGTCCTCTACACAACGCACTTTCCTACTTTTCTGTATCTTCACAAAACTTAGCTACTATACCTTCGGTCCCTTCATTCAAACGAATTTTATAAACTGTAAAGAGTTTAGACACCAGCGGTGCACCATTTGTGTCATCCTACCACTGAAAAAGACATTTATTCCTACTCTTTGCTTCCTATTAGCCAGCCAATCTTCTATCCATACCAATTTGTTACCCCCAACACTGAGTTTTTATTTTCTGCAGTGACCATTTATGTGGTGTCTTATCATATGCCTGCTGGAAATCATAGTAGAATACACCACTGTTTCTTCTTTATCCATACCACAAGTTGCTTCTGCAAAAGAACTTCAATAACTTTGTTATAATGAGGGATATGGCAGGTTCCAAGCGATCGATTGTGATAGGAGACCCTATAGTCAAGGGCACAGACAGACGTTTCTGCGGCTAACAGCAAGACATCAGAATGGTGTGTTGCCTCTCTGGTACCAGATTCAATGATGTCTCAGAGAGGGTGCAGCATATTCTAAAAAGGCAGTGTGACCAGCAGAAGGTCGTTGTACATTTTTGTACCAACGACTTAAGAGAAAGGGATGTGGTTCTGCAGAGAGAATATGGAAATTAGGCAAGAGGTTAAAAAGTAGGTCCTCAACAGTAGCAACATCTGGATTACTAGCACATGGCACCGGGAGTAAGAACAGAATTAGGAGGATAAGGCACATGAATGTGTGACTGAGGAACTTGTGCAGGGGGCAGGGATCCACATTTTTGAATCACTAGGATCTCTTCTGGGGCAAAAGTGACTTGTATAAGGAGGGTGGGTTGCGTCTGAATTGGAAGGGACCAAAAACCCTTGCAGGGAGAAAAGAGAAGTCTGAGGCTAGTACTGTAAAAAGACGAATGCTGGAAGAGGAATGCCCTGTGGTTCTGGAACCACCCCCTTGCCAGGTGGGCCTTTTGCTTGTCTACAACTTGATTTTATAGAACTACCTAGAGTACATTGTTATAAGTATTGTTTAGTAATAGTAGATGTATTTAGTACATGGATCGAAGGCATCCCAACGACTGACAATATTGCTACAACAGTGGTAAAAATATTGTTGAGGGAAATAATTCCCCGTTATGGACTTCCAGAAAAGATAAGCTCCGACAATGGACCACACTTTGTAGCTAGAGTAAACGAGGAGATCTGCAAAGAGCTAGCTATAAAGCAACAGTTCCACTGCACTCGCCATCCAAAGGCAGCCGGGATAGTGGAACGAGCAAACGGCACTCTAAAGAATAAGTTGGCCAAGTTAACACAGGAGACAGGACTGAACTGGTTGAAGGTCCTACCTTTGGCGCTATTCCATATGAGAGTTACCCCCTCAGGTAAAACAGGGTTATCTCCCGCTGAGATTGTCTATGGGAAGCCCATGCGGACCCCATGCGGACTTAGGATAGACCGACCACCCATTCCTGAAAAATTGGATATGCACACTCTGGGGGAGGAAATGGGAAAATACCTGCACAAGTTAACCAAAACTCTCCAAAGTTTACATTCACAGGTACGCCAAGCCTATTGAGAGGGTGACAATCTGTCTGAAGGAGACTACCCTACTGTAGACCCTGGAGATTTTGTCCTGATTAAGAACTGGGACCGGGGAAAGTTGGAACCAAGGTGGAAAGGACCATATCAGGTGTTGCTGACCACCCCCACAGCTGTGAAAGTGCAAGGACAACCCCGCTGGATTCATAGAACCGACTGTAAACGAGTCAGTGAAGGAACAGAGAAGGATTAAGGAAGAAAAATGCATTGGATAATTGTGGCTCTGGTGACTTTGGGGGATTTTACTCTGAGGACAGAAGGATTTCGGGCTAACACCTTTCTATCCCTCTGTCATACATATGCCAAACTGGTAGAGCGGGGAGTGTTGTTGGGTATGTGCTGAGATTCACCAGCACGGTGAGGCCATGATTCCCATGTCTATTGTCCCCCTCAATGCCAGTGAAGTAACTTCAATACAAACCTTTTCGGCTTCCACTAACGGTAGTGCGGTCAACTGCTCACTATATCAACTCGGTAGTGATTGTCAGCCGTGTTGTTTTGAAGGGTGGAGAGCAAGAAAAGCCCCCTCAGATGCCCAGAAGTTAGTGACTGCTTTGATAGTGCCCCCTCCTAAAGATCAGGTGAACGCTACCTGTTACTGTAGCCATACTCAGAGTGTGCCCCATGACGTGGGATACAGCTCCTGTGTAAAGAATCAGAGTATTGCTCTTCCACGGCCTCTAAATGGAACCTATTGGGTGTGCGGGAACCGGGCCTACACCTGGTTGCCAGGAGACAAAGCAGACAATGGTGGAATCACTAAATCCCAGGGCCGCCCTTGGAAGGGTTGTTGTTACTTAGCATATTTGGTCCCTCATTTACGAATTATGAGTCACCCCAAGGAACATCCTCGTTGGGGCCGACAACAAAGGGAAATACCTGAAAGGGAAAGGTTCTGGATGATCCTTTTTCCCCTTTATGGAACTGCCCGAACTCTTAGGGAAATAATTAATTTAGCGGCTGCCCTGGAGGTACTAGCTAACAATACAGCGGGGGCATTGACTGATACTCTCGGCATCTGAGGGGGCTTTTCTTGCTCTCCACCCTTCAAAACAACACGGCTGACAATCACTACCGTGTTGATATAGCGAGCAGTTGACCGCACTACCGTTAGTGGAAGCCGAAAACGTTTGTATTGAAGTTACTTCACTGGCATTGAGGGGGACAATAGACATGGGAATCATGGCCTCACCGTGCTGGTGAATCTCAGCACATACCCAACAACACTCCCCGCTCTACCAGTTTGGCATATGTATGACAGAGGGATAGAAAGGTGTTAGCCCGAAATCCTTCTGTCCTCAGAGTAAAATCCCCCAAAGTCACCAGAGCCACAATTATCCAATGCATTTTTCTTCCTTAATCCTTCTCTGTTCCTTCACTGACTCGTTTACAGTCGGTTCTATGAATCCAGCGGGGTTGTCCTTGCACTTTCACAGCTGTGGGGGTGGTCAGCAACACCTGATATGGTCCTTTCCACCTTGGTTCCAACTTTCCCCGGTCCCAGTTCTTAATCAGGACAAAATCTCCAGGGTCTACAGTAGGGTAGTCTCCTTCAGACAGATTGTCACCCTCTCAATAGGCTTGGCGTACCTGTGAATGTAAACTTTGGAGAGTTTTGGTTAACTTGTGCAGGTATTTTCCCATTTCCTCCCCCAGAGTGTGCATATCCAATTTTTCAGGAAGGGGAGGTCGGACTACCCCAAGTCCGCATGGGGTCCGCATGGGCTTCCCATAGACAATCTCAGCGGGAGATAACCCTGTTTTACCTGAGGGGGTAACTCTCATATGGAATAGCGCCAAAGGTAGGACCTTCAACCAGTTCAGTCCTGTCTCCTGTGTTAACTTGGCCAACTTATTCTTTAGAGTGCCGTTTGCTCGTTCCACTATCCCGGCTGCCTTTGGATGGCGAGTGCAGTGGAACTGTTGCTTTATAGCTAGCTCTTTGCAGATCTCCTCGTTTACTCTAGCTACAAAGTGTGGTCCATTGTCGGAGCTTATCATTTCTGGAAGTCCATAACGGGGAATTATTTCCCTCAACAATATTTTTACCACTGTTGTAGCAGTATTGTCAGTCGTTGGGATACCTTCGATCCATGTACTAAATACATCTACTATTACTAAACAATACTTATAACAATGTACTCTAGGTAGTTCTATAAAATCAAGTTGTAGACAAGCAAAAGGCCCACCGGGGCAGAACCACAGGGCATCCCTCTTCCAGCATTCGTCTTTTTACAAATTAAGCATGCTTTAGCTCATCTCTCAGTTGTTTTCTGAAAATCCAGGTGCCACCAGGTTTGTAATAAAGTATTAACCATTCCCTCCCTCCCCAAGTGTGTACAATTATGGACATAATCAACTAAGATTGGTAGGAGCAAAGAAGGAACACAAACTTGTCCCGCAGGGGTCACCCATAGCTTAGTTTGAGGGTCGAGGTAGCACCCCATTTGAGTCCATAGTTTGTGCTCCTCAGCAGGGGCGACCCCTGTAATTTCTGTATCTCACCCAGGTCTGGCATACCCGTCCTTACACTGTTTCTAACCAGGTTTTGCTGGGAATCCAATGGAACCAGAAGTACGGGGTGTAAGGCCGCCTACTTGGCAGCAGCATCTACCCGCTCATTGCCTTTGGAGACTGTATCTATTGCACCGGTGTTAGCCAAACATTTGATTACCGCTAGACTGGCTGGCAATCGCAAAGCCTGCAAGAGGTTATGCACAAAAACAGCATTACTAATAGGCTGTCCCGTGGAAGTTAAAAATCCCCTATGTTCCCACAAGGCTCCGTAATCGTGGGCCACGCCAAAAGCATAGCGAGAGTCAGTATATATATAACCGTCCTTTGGACATACTGGGCGAATTGGGCTGGTTTTTCCTTACGATCCAGAGCTTGGTTCATTATCATTATCATTTCTTGGGGCTTCCTGGGGACATAAACTCCAATTGTTGGTTCCTGATCGTCATCAGCGGCTCTGGGATTTGCTAACTGTCGTATTGGACACTGCAATTGGGAACCAATTTGGAGTCCACTAACCCCGGTACAAAGGTCAGACGGTACCTGTCTTCTGGGGGTTTATTTTTACCCAATCGGCCACACTGGATCCCTCGGGAGCCTGATACGGCGGCGGGGACGGTGAAGCTGGAATAGGCGGGTGTACGGGAGGTACTGGCAATCTAGGATAACATTCCCATTCCTCATCTCTATCGGTATCATCCCCCTCATCAAACAGGGTCGGTATGCCAGATATAGGCTCGGGATCCCGAGTAGAGCTTAGATTCTCTTTACAGCGCTGTTGCTTTAACCCTTCCTGTCTATCTTTCTCAGCCTTGGTGTCTTTACGCTGTTTCTCCTGTTCCCTTTTTCGCCTTCTGTCTACACATTCGCACTCAGCTTTTAACGTCTCCCAACTTTTGGGAGTTCCATCCGCTGTACACACCTCTATCACCTGCATTATTCCTCCAACTGGCCAATTAGGTATCTTTCCATTTACTATTAGCTTTATCCTTCCATTCTTTAATTAATGATTTCCACTTTTTTTCCACAATTTTTCTTCCAAACTAGGTTTACCGCCTGTTCACAAGAGGCCACATCCCCGGTCCCACCCAGGGGCCAAATCTTGTCCCCTAATCGTTTGTTAAGTGCAGAACTTAATTTCCGTAAATCATTTTCCTGATCAGGTATTCTCTCACACATATTCTGAAGGGGAGTCCCCTCTCCTGCTGTATCGAGGGATTGTCCCATTATACTCCCTTGTTAACTATTTCTTTTATAACAGTACCACAGAGGTAAGAAATTTAACGAGTCTGCCCCCTTCCTCTATCATATTCTAATTTTAACCAGCCATATCACAAAGGAGGCAGATCTCTAGATCGAATCCATCAGGTAGTGGCGACCACTTCTCCTGACCGGGGTCCCCAGTCCCGACTCTTTATCTCAGGAACAATACACAATAGCCAATGTCACCCTCAGCATTTCTTACCTTATGATCCTGGTCCGGACGTCGTTGGATCCCGTCAAGGTACCAGTCTCACTGGGCGGGGGGCAGATCGTCTGTCTGAACATAAGGAGTGGTCTGAGGTAAAATACCTCGGGGCGCCCTACCACTCTATTATGCTCGATTCAAACTCTTGGTCACTTATTCAGCCCAGAGAAACGTTCCCTTTGTTGGGATCTAAGTCACGGCACCAAAATGTTGACTCAAAAACTTCCGGACCCCACAAGAGTTGCATTAACTTCTTTATTTTAGCTTAGCCGGCGAGAGGTCCGGAGTCAACACCAGGGTAACAGTCAAGCTCTCACTTGGTGGACTCTCGTTGGACCTCTGTGTATAGCATAAAAGCAGTAAATTTTATAGCCCTCATGTGTGTGATTAATATACATATTTCTCTATCCGACATGACTAAATGTTATCACATCCCATACTGTTCACATGCGTCATAAGCAGATAAGCAGTGCAGTTAACAACGTTCCATTGAATGGAGGAAGCAGCCCCAGCCGTGGGAAGAACAGCTGCAACCTTCAGCTTGTTACAAACACAGGCACACATTCCAAAATTTACGGTACATCGTTATTTCAGCAAAACTTCTAACTGTTGCTTCCCCAATACTTTATCAGTACAGTAGAGAGGAGAAACAAATTAAATAGTCAAGGCAGGCAAGAATGAGGTAAGATGGATAAATTAAACTGCATTTATTTCAATGCAAGAGGCCTGACAGATAAGGCAGATGAACTCAAGGCATGGTTGGGAACATGGGGCTGGGATATCATAGCTCTTACAGAAATGTGGCTAAGGGAGAAGCAGGACTGGCAGCTTAATGTTTAAGATATGAGATGCTAAAAGAAGAATAGAAAGGGGGTCAAGACAGGAGGTGGAGCGGCATTTTTGGTTAATGATAACATTACAGCTGTACCTTGGGAGGATATTTCTGCAAAGTTATATAGGTGGAACTGAGAAATAGGAAAGGGATGATCACTTTTTTTGGGATTGTACTATAGGCCACACAATAGTCAGCGGGAAATTGACATGTAAATATATAAGGAGATCTCAGTTGTCTGTAAGAATATTAGGGTTGTAATGGTAGGGGATTTTAACGTTCCAAACATAGACTGGGACTACCATAGTGTTAAAGGCTTGGATGGAGAGGAATTTGTTAAGTGTGCACAAGAAAATTTTCTTATTAAAAATTACATTTTCGTATGTGGATGGAACTTGTAGAGATGGAGCTAAACTTGACCTTCCCTTGTCGGTGGTGGTGGTGTTATGCTCAGTGAAGGAAAGGAGGTTATCTCAGAGTACAACGGGACCTCGATCAGATGGGCCGAGGAATGGCAAATTGAGTTTAATTTAGATAAATGTGAGGAGGTGCATTTTGGAAAGGCTCACAAGGGCAGGACTTGTACAGTTAACAGTCAGGTCCTGGGGAGTGTTGCCGAACAAAGGGACCTTGGGGTGCAGGAGCATAGTTCCTTGAAAGTGGAGCTGATGGTAGGGTGGTGAAGGCCTTTGACACACTTGCCTTCATTGCTCAGAACATTGAGTATAGGAGGTAGGACTTCATGGTGTAGCTGTACTGGACATTGGTTAGGCCAATTTTGGAATATTGCTTCAATTCTAGTCTCCCTGCTAAAGGAAAGATGTTGTTAAACTTGAAATGGTTCAGAAAAGATTTCCAATCCCGGCAACATCCTTGTAGATTTTGAGCTTTGAGAGAGGCTGAATAGGCTGGGGCTTTTTTCCCTGGAGCGTCAGAGCCTAAGTGGTGACCTTATAGAGATTTATAAAATCCCGAGGGGCATGGATAGTGTGAATAGCTAAGGTCTTCTTCCTCGGGATGAGGGAAATCCAAAACTAGAGGGCATAGATTTAAGGTGAGAGGGGCAACTTTTTCACGCAGAGGGTGGTGGGTGTTGGAACAAGCTGCCAGAGGAAGCAGTGAAGGCTGGTACAACCACAACATTTAAAAGGCATCTGGATGGGTACATGAATAGGAAGGGTTTAAGAGGGTAAATGCTGGTCAATGGGACTAGATCAGTTTAGGATATCTTGTCAGCATGGAAGAGTTGGACTGAAGGGTCTGTTTCCGTGCTGTATAACTCTATAACCATGGCTCTAAATTAGTTAAATCATCATTTCCCTTTGACAAAACTGTGTTGGGTCTGGCTAATGACTTCGAACTTATCCAAGTACACTGTTATAATGTCTTTAATAATAGCTTCTAACATGTTCCCTTTGACAGATATTAAGCTAACTTGCCTGGTTTTGCCTCCTTCCCTTTTTGAATAATTTGATTTATTGTCACGTGTATCTTGTTACAAAGTACAGATGAAAGCGTTGTACGGTGTCGCCACTGTCCAGCGCCATCTTTAAAACACAAAAATAAAACAAGATAGAATATAAAGGCAGAAAAATGAACAAACAAAGAAAATGTCCAACGTTGCAGTCCTTCTTGTTAAGTGCTCTGTCATGGGCATGGTGGCCAGGCACAAGTCCACTTCACTGTGCCTCTGGAATGAAAGTCACCACTCTTTGGTGCCATTGCGCCTCCACCAACATAACTGGCACCATCTCGGTTGCACACTCGATTACAAAAATGGAATAAAAAGAAAACAGAAATAAAGGAAACAAAGCCAAAACGAATGAGAAGCGCCCAGATGTTAAAGTTTTATCTCCAAGCAGGCACCCAGGCCAAGCCACAGCCTGGAGTCTCGGAAGGAGCTGAGTGTTTGCTACCGCTGATCTTACCAGCTCCGATTATATAACTACCGGTGCCGCAACCAGGTCCCAGAACTTGCTCAGGCCAGGCCAGCTTGCAACCTCCAATCGCCAGATCCCGGAACATGTTCGAGCAAAGGAGTTATATTAGTTACTTTTCAATCTAAATGAGAAGAACCCTAGGATAAAATTAATCAGGACCCAGGTACATGTGAACTCTCAGTTTCAATAATTTACTCAGTACTACTTCCCTGGCAATTGTGATTTTCTTGAATTCCTCCCTCTGTTTCAATTCCTGGTTTACAGATTTTCCAAATGTTACTTGTATCCGCTCTGGTGAAGACCAATGCAAACTACCTGTTCGATTTGTCTGCCATCTCTTTATCCTCTTTTATTATCTCCAAGACCCATTTTCTATACTATCAACATTTTATTTGTTAAGTCGACTTCTTTAAAAATCTGAAGAAACTTTTCCTATCTGTTTTTGTAGTTTTGGCTAGATTTGTCTTACGCTCAATTTTTTTTCTCCGTATTTGCCTTTTAATAATTCTGCTATATTTTACATTCTGTCCAATCTCCTGACCTGCCAACTATCTTTGCACAATTATTTATCTTTTTGATTTGGATATATCTTTGACATTTTTAGTCAACCAAGGATGCAGAGCCTGTTCCTTCGAATTTTATTTGTTGGAATGTATCAATTCTGCGATTTTTGGAATATCCCGTTAATGTTCGCCACTGCATTACTATTGACCTACTGCTTCCCCTAAATTGCCAGTTCACTTTTGCTAACTCTGCTTTCATGCCCTCATAAGGGCCCTTGATTAAATTCAAAATAGTACACTTAGACCTATCTTTCTCATTCTTAAATTACATGTAGAATTCAATTATATTAAGGTTGCTACCAGGGGCGTTTTCATTATGAGATCAGTAATTAATCCTATCCTGGACAAAACCAGGCCTGCTCTCTGGTTGGTGCCATAACATACTGGTCTAAGGAACTGCAATGAATGTATTCAATTAATTCCTCACCCACAACTACTTTTTCCCAACTGATAATTGCTGGACCACTTTGATAAGCTCCCATTATTTCTTCCCCTGTCCTACCATGTGGTTACTGTTCAGGGGTCTGTACACAACTCCCATAAGTGACCTGAGATAGTGAGAACTGCCAATGCTGGAGAATCTGAGATAATAAGGTGTAGAGCTGGATAAACACAGCAGGCCAAGCAGCATCAGAGGAGCAGGAAAGCTGACATTTTGGGTCTTTAGAAATAGGGGAGGGGAAGGAGATTCTGAAATAAATAGAGTGAGGCAGGGAGGCGGATGGAAGATGGATAAAGGAACAGATAGACGGAGAGGAGACAGACAGGTCAATGTGGACTTCAAAATCTCCCCTCCCCCGACCGCATCCCAAAACCAGCCTCGCTTGTCCCTGCCTCCCTAACCTGTCCATCCTTCCTCCCACCTATCTACTCCTCCCACCTCAAGCCCCACCCCCACCTCCTACCTACCAGCCTCATGCTGCCCCCTTGACCTGTCCGTCCTCCCCGGACTGACTTATCCCCTCCCTAACTCCCCACCTACACTCACCTTTACTGGCTCCTTCCCCGCCTCTTTGACCTGTCTGTCTCCTCTCCACCTATCCGCCTCCCCCTCTCTATTTATTTCAGAATCCCCTTCCCCTTCCCCTCCCCCTTCCCCTCCCCCATTTCTGAAGAAGGGTCCAGACCCGAAACGTCAGCTTTCCTGCTCGGCCTGCTGTGTTTATCCAGCTCTACACTTTGTTATCCCGCAAGTGACCTCTTGTTTTTATTATTCCTCATCTCTACACAGACTGCTTCTATATCCTAGTTTTCTGAATTTAGGTCATCCTTTTCTATTGTGCTAATATCTTTAACGAACAGAGTCACTCCTCCACCCTTCCCTAGTTTCCTGTCCATCCTAAATGTCTCATAACTTTCAATACTTGGGGTTCAATCCAGATCATCCTGCAACCAAATCTCAGTAAAGACCACTAGACTGTACTTGTCTCGATTTGTACTAGTTCAAGTGTTTTGTTTCAAATGCTACTTGTATTCAAGTACAATACTGTAAGTTCTGTCCTTTCGTTATTTTAGCACTTTTCTAGTGTTGTCTGCTAATTTGCTCTCAGATCTGATCTGGATTCTTCGACCCTTTTAGTCATTGTCTTATTTTCCACATTAATTCCTTCCTCTGTTGCTGTTTTCCCACTCTTTGTTTCATCGCAATTTCCCAAATGTGGGTCATTTCCCCACTATTTAGTTTAAAACCCATTCTACTTCCCTAGTTACGCACTTTGCAAGAATACCAATGCCAGCACAATTCGTGTATTGATCATCCCAACAGTACAGATCCCACTTTATTAATTCTTGTATTTTTCCACCACAAGATGGTCTCCAGTATTCTCTTCCACTTCATGGTTACTGCACAGGGTCACAGCTTACAAGCACCTAGCTGGCACCAGTAATAATTCCTCCCTCCCAAATATCCAGGGAATATTTGGTAAAACTGTGTGCAGGAAGCATGATCCACTGGTCTACAATGGGCATCACTGCACTACAGCTGCTCAGTGCTCTCATAGCCAAATACACAACCAATCCACTGGGTATATGTCAAAAAATATTTTTCATGACATACAAGCTTACTGCAGGATTCAGTGGCAACTCCCAGGGGCAAATTACATCAATTTAATGAATTTCATTTTTGTTGTTTTAATTAAGATAAGAATTTGTTAATTTTGCAACAACTATCGTAATATTAAAAGGGCAGAAGCAAAAGGAGAGTTAGGATTATAGTTTCTAGCACCGACAATTCACAAAGTGAATAATCTTTTTTTTTAATGCAATAGGCAACTTTCTCCCCAAACTACATCCGGTGCACATACATATTAAAAGGGCTAATAGTAAGATTAATTTTCACATACAATTTCAGGAAGATTCAGATAACTGGAGGGCAGAATAATCAAATTATGAAGAGTCTTTGGACTTGAAACGTTGACTGTTTCTTTTTCCACAGAAGCTACTGGATCTGAGTTTGTCCAACATTTTCTGGTTTTATTACAGCAGAAATACTTCCTTGTTGATTGGCTGTTACAGTATTATTCAGGTTTAAGCAAACACACTTTCAAATTTGAGTTGAAGCAAGAATTGATCAGAAGGCAACATTGCTCTGTGGAGCAGGATATATCACAACATGTGAGACTGACTCAGAGATAGTAAGAACTGCAGATGCTGGAGTCAGAGATAACACAGCTCCTCTGATGCTGCCTGGCCTGCTGTGTTCTCCAGCTCCACACTGTATTATATGTGAGACTGACATTTCTGAATGAATGATCCTCGCTCGGATGGTTTCTAACAGTTCATTATGTCAGCTTGGAACAGATAAGGGGCAACCATCTGAGGAAAGATCAAATATTGCCATGAACCAAGTTGATTAGATAACAAGATAAATATACCCTTCTTTGATGCTAATCCTATTTCATTGACAGGTACTATACATTTTATAGCAACTGCTGCACATTTTAAACTAATTTAAAATTATTTCCTATGGTTGGAGTGAATCATGACACCAAATCACATGGCCACAAAATTAGATCCAAATAATACACCAACTGCCAGCCTATCAGTTGACTCACAAGAACATGGGATAGAGTGGACAAGAAGAAACACAAACCAATGTCCAAATTCTCATTTGCTACTGTAAAAGCCATGGCCAAGACCTAGACTTGGGTGAGATATTCTTGCCTCCAAGGTCAATAGTGACAGTTTTCCACCTAAGCTTGCATGTGAACAGTGAGAGCTTGAAAGAGGCAGCAAAAGGTAAACCAGATCTACAGAGTTATGCTCATCAGCTTTTGAAGACAAATTGAGTTTTAATATTTACTTTACTTGCCAGGAAAATCAATTTAAATTGTATTTGACCAAGTCAATGGCAACTAACCTTTCAACTTAAAACATGTTTACATAAATTCTGGAGGAATACTGGTGTGCCATGTGCTGGAAATTCCTACGGGAATAAAACATGTTTACTGGATATAACTTGAAATCAATGTGCCTTCAAAATGTTGTGCTAAACTGGATTAGCAGTTAAGTGTCGACACACTTAGTCACAAATATTTTTGTTCCCAGTTCTCTTAGTCTGCACCACTGCCAGACATCTTTATACCAACCCCAAACCCCTTCTACTGCAGCGATATGGAGAAGTTATTCAACACAATCAGCTGTATTGTTTTCATACTGGAGAAATACACAAAATGTTGGCCTAAAGTTTCTACCCAAGAAAGATCCTCATTTTGGATGTTGACATGTTATATACTTTTCCAGCCCTTGATTCTGAGATTTTCCTTTGTCAATGATTTTCTTTATCAAATGATTCACAATGTTCTATATTTACATTTAACATCAGGCACCAAGGAGAAAGGTGGCAGGAATGGTGTAGTTCTGTTTACACTCCAACCTATTATGCCACAGAATGATCAAGCATTCATCTGTACCCTGAGTGCCTATACTGTGGAAAATATAGAGGACAGTCAGGGACCGCAAAGGGAGAAAGTATGACTACACAATTTTGGGCGAAAAAGCCAAGCTACAGCTCATTGTATTTATAACAGTGTGAATTTTCTTCAATATAGCAAAAATCCCAAAGAGTTTTACAAAGCAACATTTGACAGAGCCACACAGTGTTAAGAGGTAAAAGAGGTAGGATTTAGGAAGCATCCTCGAGAAAGCAGCGTGGTGTCGAGAGGATGACTAAAAGTTTATAGTCAAGACTGCCAAAGGCACAACTGTCAACGGTGCTATAACTAAAACTAGGATGTGCAAGAAGCCAGAACTAGAGCTGTGCAGATACATCAAAAGAGAGTTGTGGAGATGAAGCAGATTACAGACATAAAGAGCAAAGCGTCACCAGTTTGATCAGCCTGAGCACAAGACTGTGGAGCTTGAGTGTTGGCTTGAGACAACGGTACATTTGCGATACTGGGAGTTACTTGGATAGCGCACTATTTTAAGAAGTGATCACCCTGCAGCTTAGGTGCAGTCAGAGAGGGCATCAGTGACTATTAGTCAGAAGAACAGTAGTAGACAGGTAGTGAGGAAAACCCCAGAGTTCATCTCATTCAAGAACAGATTTTGTGTTAGAAAATGGTAAGAGTGGTATGTTGCAAAAATGGGTGACGGGGAGGGTTTTTGGCGGTAGCAGGAAGTGAGGGAGAATATTAGTGGCAGGAAACTCAACAGCAAGGAATACAGGCATTTGCACGGTTACAGACACAACTCCAGGTCGGCGTGTTGCCTCCCTGGAGCCAGGGTCAAGGAATTTACTGAAGAGCTGCAGGGCATTCTAAAGGTGGAAGGGCAACCAGGCAGTGATCATGGCTTGCATTGAGACCAACAGCACAGGTAGAAAGAGGGATGAGGTCCTACAACAAGAATAAAGGGAGCTAGACAGCACGTTAAAAAGCAGGACCTCAAAAGTTGCAATCTCTGGACTCCTTTTGATGCCATGTACAAGTGAGCATAGAAATAGGTGCATATAACAGATGATCGCATGGCTGAAGAATCAGAACAGGAGGGAGGATTTTAGATTCCTGAATCACTAGGTGCATTTCTGGGGAAGATGAGAACTGTACATTCCTCTAATTGCTGGGTGAATAATCCACTTGGCCTCTTCCAGTGGTCCCCATCATCACAGATACCAGTCTTCAGCCGACTCGATTCACTCCATGTGATATCAAACAAGTGCTGGAGAAACTCAGCAGGTCTGGCAGGATCTGTAGCGAGAAACACAGTTAGCGTTCTGAGTCCAGTGACCCTTTGTTAGAACTGAAAATAGCTGGGAAAGGGTGTTATTTATGCTGATGGTTGTGTTGGCGAAAGAGACAGTGGATAGAATGCATGTAAACACTGCTCAGAGAGAGTGAGACAGAGACACACAGAGGGGGAGGGGAGGGGAGGGGGAGGCGCGCGCGCGCACACACACACACGCACACACACACAGAGAGAGATGTATAGGCAAACAAAGAGCAATTATCAGCAATCTCTTTGCTTACATATCCCATTTACGCTCTCCTGCTGGATACCACCTCCATAAGCTCTATTCACTCTCCCAACCCATCAACAGCATGGACTCGAAACATTAACAGCAACATATGCTGCGAAACCTGCTGAGTCTCTCCAGCACTTTTGGTTTTTGTTTCAGATTTCTAGCAACCACAGCCCTTTGTTTTATTCATCGGTTCAGGCAGGCAACGAAGCTTCACACAAGGAAAGATGTCCCAACTCCTCAGCCAGTTTAGAAGCATATTAGCCAAACAGCTATTATACCCCTGCTACAGGTTGTTTTTCCTACATATTTTGGAACCATACTAAAATTAATAGTTTGCACGAAGGCAAAGTTAGTCTTGATGTGCACTTGCCAATGCAACAACTGTTTCATATGATGGAAGTGACAAATATTTGCATCATTTTACAAGTGAGCACTTCAGGTTCATTACTGAGACAGCAAATGTCTGCACTTCACACTATACATGGTGGAGCTAGCATTTCAGCAAGGATTCTACCTTATCAAAACCATGACAAGACATACAATGATAGGCAGAGGGTCACATGTAAACCTGAAATGCTACACCACCACTTTATTATGAGTTTCCAGTTACAACAACTACAAACATAACAAATTTTATACCAATTAGAGGTAAACACTTTCAGTGCACCAATTCAAGGTCTAACTTTTGTTCTAACTTCTAGGGGATGTCCCGTTCATATAGTAACATGGAAGGGCTGACAGCAATTCTTATTGAAGAAAGATTTAGTGGTCAATCTGTCCATACAAGCTGATGTTATAGCCCTGTACAAATTGCCCCAAACCTCTGGGGTAGGTACACAGTTGTTCTATGGTAGAATGGTGCATGGTCAAACTTGGACAGACAGAATGTTTGTTGAATGATCACAAGACAAATAAAGTCTGGTTTCACAGTACTGACCCCCATACTATATTAAAGACAGCTTCATCAGCTTCCTCCCTGTAGTGCAGAGGTTTAGTCCTTACTCTGAGGCATTATAAGTTTGACAGTAGGGCTTCCCAAAAGTAATTAAATATTTTTACTTTTCCTTTTTCAAGAAGTAAAACTGGCACAAAACAGAAGGGGCACCTGTAGCACCAATAGAACTTCATGACAAAAATCAGGAGTGTGATAAAATACTCTCCCCTTGTCTGAACAAGCGCAACTCCAACAATACTCAAATTGCTCAATTCATTCCATTCAGAAGAAACCAGTGCACTTGATAGGCACAGTGGAGTCATCTGCCATCTTTAACATTCACTCCCTCCACCAACCCAGTTCACTAGGGCTGCAGTTATACAAGTTAAAAGCTTCACGGCACCTTTTAAACGAGGGGCATCTATTGCCTCAAAGGACAGGGTCTCACGTTCATGGGAACACCACCATTGTGTTCCCCAAGTCACACCATCTCGATTTAAACAATTTTGCTTTTCCTTCATTCAGTTCTGGAGCCCTCCCATGTTGCGCACCATGTGCCCACCTTCACACTGACAGCAGTGGATCGAAAGACAACTCATGACCATTTTAACTGTTATTACGGATGGACAATTAAAATGACCCATGCTCACAACAAATAAGTACTTAAAATATTAGCCACAAAATCATTGCCTGTAAGAGAATGCACCCACTTTTTTTGCAATTTTCTTATCTTGCCCCATGGAATGATCAGCAGCTGCACTGAACAACCAAGTGTTAGAGGCTCACTAACATCTGCCATTATGGTGGTCATGCATACACTGGAAGAAAACTGACGTAGGGATCAATGACCCTCAATGAGGAATCATATAAAAAGGTCCACTGTGATGTTAAAAGCGACAGTTTTTCTATCTCCATGAGTTGCTGAAGTTCCTTCAGACCACAACTGAGCCTTACAAACCAGAAAGGTCTTTTTTCATCCCTCAGCTACACTTAACTGCGACAGTAGTAGGGCTCCTATAATTAACCTCAGTTCCTGGAGATTAGGAAGGAAAAATTGGGAAGGGTCCCCGATCTTTACCACGAGCCAGTTATCCCTGTTACAGAAGCAAGTTACAAGTGAGTATGTCCAGAACCCACACTAGCTTACCAAAGAAAACAGCATACACCTTTAGGCTATGGACTTAATCTATTGTGATATTTTGTCAGAGCCCAGGTTTTATTGATTCTGAATCAGCTTGTGGCAACAATGTTACAATTAAACTAACGTCGCTGGGTTAGAGAAGGAAAGATAGCGCTGTCGGAACAGGATTGGCAGTGATGTTTCTCATTCTCAAACATCTTGCCAACAGTCATTGTCTGAGCTCACTAAATGAAACACATACACTTGCTTGAGAAGTCAACAACTGTGTAAACATCCCAGCATGGGGGAAGTCATAATGCTACTGTTGCAAGATATGGAAGCTCAAGTCTGTCTTGCATCAAAAGTCCCTCTTTATACAGCAGAGAAACTAAACATTTTTTGTCATTACCAATACTGAATCTGCAGTGACGGATCAAAACAACAATCAAGGTTTAGGACAGATATTAAACTATGCACCAACCGACAAGAAATGTGCTCAAAAAGCAGATATCATTCTGCATGGGCTGAGTTCACGAGGCAAGTATATTTATTTCACAATGATATATCCAAAGATAGTTAGGGATGAATCATTCTCACCCAAAGTGCAAGTAGATACAATCTCTACTTAGTCTTAAAGCACAGCTTTCAGCTCAAGTTTGTTTAAATCAATTCTCACTCAAGCTTTCAAATCATCAGAGATGCTACAACAGCATTGGATCTTTGGAACATTTTGAATGCAATTACAGACATGTACCACTAAAATCAATACTATTAAGGTTTCCTTGAGTCATATAGTCCAACATTTTTGAATCACTTGCATGAAGCAAAAGATGACAGAACATCAATCACTTATGCCAACACACTAGCCTGAGTTACTGACAGCCTCCAAACCACCTGTATTCCCTGATGAACCAATTTTATGAAATAACTGACAGTCCCAGGATACAAAACAAGATGCCAAGCACATCCAGAGAAGTAAAACTCCAGACTATTCTGAGATCCATCAAGATGCTTCCCATCTCCTGAATGGAGTTAGTATTACTGGCATTTGGACAGTTTTTGGTTTGTAATGACAGGAGGAGAACATGACAAGAACTGTCACCAGGAAAGAAACAAGGACGACAGGTGTGGTCATAGGGAGCTTCCAGGCAAGTTAAGGCAGCAATGCCCACAGAGCTGAAAGCACAACCAACAACTTCCACATAGAGTCATACAGCATGGAAACAGACCCTTCAGTCCAACGAGTCCATGCCGACCATATTTCTAAACTAAACTAGTCCACCTGCCTGCTCTTCGCCCATATCCTTCCAAACATCTTTTACACCCTACACAGAACATACATTCTCTTTCTTCTATCCCACCCTTCTCCCCAGTCTATCTCGTGCTCTCACAGCACACCCTACCCAACTCAGCTCTGCCTGTTGTCCTGCTCCCCTGCAATGTGTACACTCACTCCCTCCAACTTCCCTGGGCTGTCTCACTCTCTTTATGTACACCTGACTTCCCCAGGAGCTCTCTCAAGACCAATCCTTCCTGCCATGCCAACCCCCTATCCCACCCCTCTCACCCAGGGTGGTTTCTGTCTTACACACCCTCCCACCCTAAGGCACCAACTCCGAGAGCGCACACACTATCCCTCAGTCTCTCATGCTCTCTCCCCGTTTTCCCCATCTCCAGGTTCTCTCCCTCCCTTACTCCCCTCACTGGGAACTATCCACCTCTCCCCACTACACCCCACTTCCCAGGTTCATGTCTTTGTCGCCCCTACACCTCCCCACCCGAGTTCTCTCCATCCTTGTTCTTTTTATCTACCCCATTCAACAACCCAATTATCTCCTCCTCCACAGATTCTCTCCCTCTTCCCTTTCACCATCTCCCCACTCTCTCTGTCCGTCTCTCCCTGCTC
>NC_063352.1:22142943-22157342 GCF_021869965.1 Rhincodon typus | reverse complement strand
GACATATCTCCCTCTCCCTCCGCCCCCACTCCTGGTTTCCTCGACATCTCTCTCTCCCTCCGACCCCACTCCTGGTTTCTTCGACATCTCTCTCTCTCTCTTTCTCCCCCCCTCTTTGGATTTCTTCCCCTCCATCTCTCCAACCCCCCATCCCCGGATTTCCTGCCCACTTCTCCCTCACTCCCCCCTCCTTAGCTTTCCTGCCCACCGTCCCTCTCCCTCTCCCCCCCAAAATATCCTCACCACATCCCAATCTCTCTCCATCCCCCACCCCCATCCACCAAGACTATTCTCTTTCTCTCTATCTTCCCTTGTTTTCTCACATTCTCCCTCTATCTCTCACCTCCAGTGCCCTCTCCCTCAGAGTTTACTCCCTTTCCCCTGGGTTTTCACACACACACACGAGTTTTCCCACCTTCTCTGTTTCTCCAGCTCAGCTTCCTCTCACGGCCTCGCCCCTCACTGCCGTCGGGCCCTGATGATGTCACAGCCCGGTCTATATATAAACGCCGGTTCCTCCCGACCCGCCTCCACATTCTTGCCATTTGCCCCGCTGCCGCTCTCTCCGACACGCCTCACTTTGCTTTGTAAAGTCTCTGACTATTGCCGTTTTTCATTTTCTTTGAAGCGGCAACGCGTTGGTCGCGGTTAGATGACGCAATACGTCTTATGACGTTCCCCCGTCCCTCTGATGATGCTTTCTGTGACGTAAGCTCGGGTTTCATTCATAGAAGCATCTGTGCCGCCGGCAGGTGCCTGTCAATGTCCCTCTGTTACCATGTGGCAGCTCAGGACCACAGCCTGGACTTTACCCCAGCGCTACTGTCGTCGTCATTAATGTTTTACATTCCTTACAAGCGATTTTAGAAAAATGCATTTTTATTTCCATATAGTAGAGAAATAGGCAGCCTTTGCCATGGCAACGCAGAAATAAATGCACAGTCATTGTTTACACAATTCAATCGAAATAATGCACAGTCATTGTTTATACAATTTAATTGAAATCATGCACCGTCATTGTTTATACAATTTCATCGAAATCATGTACTGTCATTATCTTTAATAGATTTAATTGAAAACATGCATTGTCATTGTTTATATAATTCAATTGATATCATTTACTGTCATTGTTTAAAGAATTCAATTGAAATCATGTACTGTTATTGTTTAAATAATTCAATTGACTTGCGTTGTCATTCTTTATATAATTCAACTGAAATCATGCACAGTCATTGCTTACAGATGTTAGTTACTCTGCACTGACTGTGTTTCCTAAGCATTTCATTGGCTTCAAGTCATCTTGTGATCATGAAAAATATATATAACTTCTTTCATACAGTACATATCCCAATCTTACTGTCGTTAAGCACTTGACAAGTTGTGTAGTCACTGTTCCAGTGTAGGAATTGTGACAACCAATTTCCATGCAGTAATGAGTTACACAACTTGTAATAACAAAATAATTTGCAGAAGGTCAATGGATAAATATTGGCCAGGGCAGACCCCTGAGATGAGGAGTAATCATATGAAGAAACAATTGATATGTTTGGCCTCTAGCCATTAGAGTCTGGATAAAGGAAAGGCAATTTTCATACAACATACACGAAGGAGATTTAATAGACTTAATGTTAAGAAAACGTTTTCCCTTTTGAGAGGGACTAGAAGTAAGTGACAAAAGATAAAAACCGAAGAGCCATACACAAGTTACAGCAAAGAAAATGTCTATTCAGCCCACAATATCTGTGCTGACTCAATTGCTTTGTGGCAATCTGGCAGTTTCATGGTCACAATTATTAATTATTATTTGAGACATGTTTAATTAATGAAAGTTTAAATTTCAAACCTTTTGCTGTAGGATTTGAAATATGCCTCCGGTTCATCAGTTAAGAGCTCTGAATTACTAATCCAGTAACAATTATTTTTGGGGTGGTGGTGCATTACAGATACGAGCTGCTGTGGCAACGTACACATTTATATGCATGTTGTAGTCTGGCTCCATAGATAGTAATGGTAAAAGCTTCAACTTTCATTCCATCATGAATTACCAGAAATCTCTCCCCATCTTAAAGCCCGCCACTGGCATGTTGAGATCAGGAGCACCGAGGGGCCTAATACTTACTCCCACTCATGGTTTGTCTTGTTTTACTGAATGACAGCTGATATCCCTATCTCTGGGCCAGGAAGCCCTCCGCTTCTTCCTGTCACGGAGGCCCGACCAGTCCCCCTCCACTGACACCCTCATCCACTTAGCTGAACTCGTCCTCACCCTTAACAACTTCGCTTTCAATTCCTCCCACTTCCGACAGACAAAGGGGGTGGCCATGGGTACCCGCATGGGCCCAAGCTATGCCTGCCTCTTTGTAGGTTACGTGGAACAATCCCTCTTCCATAGCTATACTGGCCCTAAACCCCACCTCTTCCTCCGTTACATCGATGACTGTATCGGCGCCGCCTCGGGCTCCCACGAGGAGCTCGAACAGTTCATCCACTTCACCAACACCTTCCACCCCAACCTTAAGTTCACCTGGACCATCTCTGATGCCTCTCTATCCTTCCTGGACCTCTCTATTTCCATCTCTGGCAACCACCTGGAAACCGATATCCATTTCAAGCCTACCGACTCCCACACACCTTCCTGCAAAAATGCCAATTCCTTCCACTCCACCGCATCTGCTCCCGAGATGAGGCATTCCACTCCCGGACATCCCAGATGTCCCCGTTTCTCAAGGACCGCAATTTCCCCTTCACAGTGGTCGAAAACACCCTTGACCGCATCTCTCGCGTTTCTCACAACTCATCCCTCACACCCCCTCCCCGCAATAACAACAAAGACAGAATCCCCCTCGTCCTCACGTACCATCCCACCAACCTCCGGATTCAACGCATCATCCTCCGCCATGTGCAAACTGACCCACTACCAAGGACATTTTTCCCTCCACAACCTTATCTGCCTTCCAGAGGGACCGCTCTCTCCATGACTCCCTCGTCCGCTCCACCCCACTAGCCCCACCACCCCTGGCACTTTTCCCCGCAACCGCAGGAAGTGCTACACCTGCCCTTACACCTCCCCCCTCATCCCCATCCCAGGCCCCAAGAAAACCTTCCACATTAAACAGATGTTCACCTGCACATCTGCTAATGTGGTATATTGTATCCGCTGTTCCCGACGTGGCCTCCTCTACATTGGGGAAACCAAGCAGAGGCGTGGAGACCGCTTTGTGGAACACCTACGCTCGGTTCGTGACAAACGACTGCACCTCCCAGTCGTGAACCACTTCAACTCCCCCCCCACACCTTGGACGACATGTCCATCCTGGGCCTCCTCAAGTGCCACAACGATGCCAGCCGAAGGCTGCAAGAACAGCACCTCATATTTAGCTTGGGAACCCTGCAGCCCAATGGTCTCAATGTGGACTTCACAAGCTTCAAAATATCCCCACCCCCGACCTATTCCCAAAACCAGACCAGCTCGTCCCCACCCCCTTGTCCTGTCCATCTTTTCTCCCACCTATCCGCTCCTCCCACCTCACTGACCAACCCCCACCCCCACCTCCTATCTATCAGCCTCATCCCCACCTCCTTGACCTGTCCATCTTCCCTCAACTGACCAACCCCCATCCCAACTCCCTACCTACACGTCACCTTTACTGGCTCCATCCCCGCCTCCTTGACCTGTCCGTCTTCTCTCCACCTAACTGCTCCTTTATCTACCTTCCATCATCGCCCCCCTCTCTCTATTTATTCCAGAGTCCCCTTCCCCTCCCCCATTTCTGAAGAAGGGTCCAGACCCGAAACATCAGCTTTCCTGCTCCTCTGATGCTGCCTGGCCTGCTGTGTTCATCCAGCTCTACACCTTGTTATCTCAGATTCTCCAGCACAGGCCGTTCCAACTTCTGTTTTTGTTCCTGATTTACATCATCCGCAGTTCTTTCAATTTTTATGAAACATTTGTAACCATCTTTTGCTAGAATGCCCATCACAGGGCCCAGAACATATGCAGGAATTTCAGTGTAGTGTCCTTGGTCCAACCACCTTCAAATAACTTCATTCATGTCCTTTGCTCTTTCATAAGGGGAAAGTGGGAATTTCGCAATATTTAGTTACATCCCCAACTCCACAGATAATACAGTCGATGCCTGCATGCAACAAAACCCAGACAACATTTGATCTGGCGCTAAGAGTGATACATCTCATTTGTGTTAGACAAATGTCAGATAATAAAAGTCTTTGATTGGCCACAGTAAATATTGTACCATCTCTGATTGGCTGTTGTGAATACTTCACCCTATTTGATTGGCCGTAGTATACCGACTTCTCTCCCTGATTGGCTACACTTAAATAGCGCTTCTTCTGTGATTAGCTGTACTAAAACATCCTCCTTTTTAGATTGGCTGCAGCAAACAAAGTTCCCTTTCCAACTGGTTAAAGTGAATAGTGCTCCCTTACTGATTGGATTGCACCCCCTTTTCCGATTGATCGCTAGGGTGCAGAGCTGCCTCACTCCAATTGGCTGATGGTCAAGGCGACTGCAGTCTGATTGGGCGGTATCCGTCGGCGCCGATTGGTAACGGTTGATGAGCACACGGTTCCCGCGTGGAGGGTGAGTTGGTGTCGGAGTCGGCGGTGGAGTGTCCTTCCACATCCCCCCAGCAGGCTCTGGGACTTTCAGACGGTACCCATCGAGGTTAGAGCTTTATGAGGGGCTGAACGTTTACGTGAATGAGTTGTTATCCGACTAAAGACAGGCGGCAGCTGCTGGTGAGGGTGAACGATAGTTCACTGCCCTGCCTGAAGCCGGAGGATTGTCTCTAGGCGCCCCGCTTCAAATCCTACACACTCGTTAACGGTGTAGTGTCCGAAATATGGGTCATTGAGTGCCAGCAGTGAGGCAGGAAATACCCTCTTTCTATCCCCTGTGTGCCTTACTCAGACCTCAGAGAATTAAACATCCTGAGGTCTCTAGGCAGTGTAGGTGGGGAGAAAGTGTCTATCCCTTGCTCCACAGTGCGGGTGTTTGGGATGTGGATTGCATGGCCCGAAAGTGGCAGATTCAACCTCTGCACTCATTCAAGATAACCGCTTTGAGTATCTGTAAAGGAGCAGACAGATGTGTTGGTCCATGAGGAAAAGGGTGGGGCGTGTTGGTGAATCGCTCTTGCAGGAGCCAGCATGAATGTGACCAGCTGAATGGCCTCCTGCACTGTAACCTTTCTGCATTTCACTCAGCCACAATCCCTTATGTTGGAGGGTGATTGGAGAGATACAGCTCAACAGCCACGAATGTCATCTGAGTGCAGTCTGTCATCGTCACTTTGGTGACCAGCAGCCCTCACGACTCCCAAGACTTTAGCTCCAGGTCCATTTCCACTTCAAGCAAATTTTACAAAATATTGCACACAGTCTGGAGGCTTTCCAGAAACGGGATGGGGTGAAGAATTTTGAGAATGTGTAGAGTGAGCCCAGTGTCCTCAGAACACAATCTGAGTGTAAGTTTAAGACGTTCAGCGAGCCGATCTTTCTACTGTTTTTAAAGTTGGAAACTGACATATCTCCCACCCGCGGGAACCTGCCTGCCATACACCTCTGCTCACTTTAGTGACCAACTACAGGGCAGCTAAAGGTCACTTGACTCCTAATTTGAGTCCTACATGCCTGACAGTAGTGTTTTCATTCAGGAGTGGATTTTGTGAATTTGGCACTCTCCTGGTGACATTATTTGCCCAGAGACATGATTGTTCAATCAAAAACTGTCCTTAGAAATCAGGAATATATAGTTACCTGATGAAATATACACCCCACCCGATTTCAGAAACCGAAGCAAAAAGGTAAAAGTCCAGGGTCATTAGGAAGACAAATCTGTTTTGCTGGCTGTGGAACCTTGCTATGATGTTTGATGACCAATTGGAATAATTCACTGGCTTTACAATGTGTTGGAAAGTACCAAGGATGTGATAAAGTGTAATTATAAAGACCAGGTTATTCCTGACTTAAATGGATGTCAAGTAAGAATAGAATTTACGCTATTATTAATACTGTGTACAGGAAAATAGTGTGCAACCCTCATTATGTAATTCACTTTCAAAGATAGGCAACAAAACCAGAAAGTGCTGCAGAAACTGAGCAGGTTCTGACAGCATCTGTGGAGGGAAAGTAGAGTTAACTTGGGGAAGTATTGAGAATGGAAGAGGATTAGACCAGAGTGACCTGGAGAGAACGGTCCCTGCAGAATGCTGACCAGGAAGGGGAGGGGATTATGTGTCTGATGGTGGCATCCTGTTGGAGGTGATGGAATGCTGGCTTAAGATCCTTTGGATGTGGATGCATTTGGGTGATACCCAAAATAGTTATTTGGTGAAGGACTGGGAGAAGAGCAACATTTTTGAGGAAGAGTTTTGCATTGAGGACCTGTGCTGTTGGCAGAAGAGCAGAGGGGAGGTTTTTGGAGGGAGTTGAAAGTTAAAAGCGTGTGCCTGGAAGTTAGGATGAACCTCATGTGCTGCAGCTAATCCTTCCAAACTTTGGTGCTCAACCTCCTCTCTCGTGAGTACTGTTAGTAAAACTACATATCGGTAGCTTGGTGCAATGTGACATCTTGCACCACATGGAGTTGGGGAGGGTGGGTTTGAGCACTGAAACAAAGCATGCTTTTATCCAAAATGTCAGTTGGACAACTTGTCAGAAGATTGAGCTCTAATTGCTACTTTACTGTCAGTGAAAGAAACTAGATTTGGAGGAAACAACTGAACTTGAGTGTTTTAGCTGGCAAAACATGAAGTTGAGATTTGTTACAAATCTGCATTGTGGCCTCTTGTATTTGTAGAAGTGGCACTTCCTTTGCAGAGACTATCTAATGTTTGGACTTGACATTCTTCAAACTCTAGCCTGTTGTGCATCCTCTCTTCCTCTGTCTCATGATTGGCAGGTATGTCTGCAGCTATGCAAGCCTAAATTAGTTGCTTCTTAAAGCCTTCTTGACTAGGCTGTAAGTCAGCTGTTTCTGATATCAACTTGTGTGGCTAGTTGTCAAATCTTTGATGACACAACAACTTACATTTATGTAACCTCTTTATTGTAGCAAGACAGGCCAAAGCACTTTGCAGGAGCATTATCAAAATTTGACACTGAACCGCATGCGATGTCAGATCAGATGACCAAAAACCTGGTGAAAATGATAGATTCTAAGGAATAGCTTAAAAGAAGGAGAGGTATAGAGGTTTTTAAGACAGAATTCCAGAGCTTTAAGGCTTTGGCAGCTGAAGTCTGTCCATCAATAGCAGAGAGACTAAAATCATAACATTAAGGAGCCTAGATTTGCAGAAATCATGGAGGATTATGGAGCTGAAGCAGTTACAGAATTGGTTCTGAAAAAAGTCACTGGATCTAAAATGCTAACTTTGCTTTCTTCCCACAGATGCTGCCAGACCTGCTGAGTTTCTCCAACAATTTCTGTTTTTTTGTTTCAGATTTCCAGCATCCATGGTCTTTATTTTATTGTAGGGAAACCAAGCCATGTTGTTAATTCTTCGCAGTGAACTGGCACTGAAATGATGGGCCGAATGACCTCTTTCTATGTTACAGAACTCTCCAATCTAGGAAGGGCATCAGTAAAGGTTATTTATCGTGGTTTGTTTGAATTGTTGTGCAACTGTTACAACAGCAAACAAACCTGAACCTTCACATTCAATCTGTGAATGATTATATAAGATTGTTGAAACATTGTTTAGTGTGCTGATTAAGCAGTTTAGAGGACCTTGGTTATTGACTGACGTAAGTTCCAGGCTTGATCATTTCTCTCACACTATTTTTATATTTATTGCAGCAGAAATCTTGACTGGAAAAAGGCTATTCAATTATGGCAAATGTCATTGGTAACACCTCAGACATGTGGAAATCTCACACTGCAATGTTGGTGGAACCCCTCAGTACCAATGATCCAGAGGTAAGTCGGAAGGTAAAATTATCTTGTCAATTTTTCTTTTAAGAGGTGATCTGTTTCTCAAAACCAATGACTTGTCAGTAGGTTAAGGTGTGGTCCGGTAGCAGTACGAAGCAGTACACACTCAAAATCTTTTGGTGCCAGAATTGAGAGGTTAAAACCAAGAGGAAATGCTAAATGGACTGGGGCCCTTTTCTCTCAAAATCAGAAGTCTGAGAGATGACTTGATAGAGGGTCTTTGACATTATGAACGGATTTATTAGGATAGATGTTTCCACTTTTGTGAATTTTTGGAAAATCACTAATAAATTCAGCAAAGAACTCAGGAGAAACTTGTTTCTTTTTCCTGAAAAGCTGATACAAAATAGAGCTTGCTACCACATGGTGTGGTTGAGGCAAATTTAAATTGATACATTTAAGGAGAAGTCAGATAAATCACATGATGAAGAAAGAAATAGACAAAGTTCTGATGTATCTGAATTAGAGTAGGAGGAGGCTCGCATGGACCATAAATAACAGTATGGACTAATTGGGCTGACTGGCCTGTTTCTGTTCAGTATATTCTTTGTAATATAGAGTAGATGGGATTTTAAACTAACAAGAGTGGTGAAGGGTAGAAATATTCAAATCAAGGCAAGTTCAGTTACACTAAGAGTAAAAACAAGACTGTGGAGCAGGAATGTGATTTGAGTAAAATCTAGCAGGTTGTGTCAAAGGTTAAACCATGATGACAGGACATTAGTGACTAATGCTACATAAGGGAAAATACTAGAAAGTTACATTTAATGGTGCCTGTGTCTAATGAAAGGTGGATTCATTACAAGATAGATGAATTAATGGCACAAATAAAGATAAAACAGGAAGCTATAGATCTATATCCTGATATTGGTAGAAGAGAAATGCTAGATTCCATTATAAAAGATTTAATAGCAGAGTACTTTGAAAACAGTGACAGGACTGGACAGAGTCAACATAGATTTATGAAAGGGAAATCATGCTTGATAAAAATACTAGAATTTTTCGAGCGTGTAATTAGTAGAGTTGATAAAGGAGAGCCAGTTTATGTGGTTTACTTGGACTTTCAGAATCATTTGAATCATTTATCATTTATTGTCACGTGTATTCAAAATGCAGTGAAGTGTGTAACTTCGCTGTACATACATGGCGTCATTCACATTAACTTAGAATAAGACAAGAAAAAAAAAACTTGAGTCCAACTTTCCTTTCCACTGCTGCAGCCCCACTCCGGGCCTTCCAGCCCATGCCATGCCGCTGCCAGCCTCCCACTCTGCGCCGCCTCAACAACCTGCTCTCAGCGGCCTCGCTGGCTTGTTCTCGCCACCACTGCCTCACGAGCCCGCGCTCTCCAGATCACACTTGATCTGCCGTTGCTGCAGGACACAACCCCCGTGTTCAGCTCCTGCCACATTGTTCCCGGTCGCGATCTGGCTCCTTCCCGACTCCTTAGGTAGGTGGTTAAAAGGGTTGGGGCGGGAGCAGAATTACTACAGAGGGAGAGAGAAGAAGGGAGAAAAAGAAAGGAATGACAAAGAAAGACAGAGAAAAAGAACTGGTGAGCTGAATGGAGCGACTTACCCTATCACCATCATGCTGGAAGAGTTTTAATAAGGTCCTACGTAAGAGATTAGCATGTAAAATTAAAGTGCATGGGATTGGAGATAGTGCACTGACATGAATAGAGAACTGGTTGACAGACAGGAAGGAAGGAGTAGAAATAAGCAGGTCATTTTCCGTGTGGCAGCCATTGATTAATCGGGTACCACAGGGATCAGTGCTTGAACCCCAGCCATTCACAATATGTATGAATGGTTTAGACGAGGGGAGTAAATGTAATATCTGCAAGTTTACAGACAACACAAAGCTAGGTGGAAGGGTGAACTGAGGATGATGCAGAGATGTTTCAGTGTGATTTGGTCAAGTTGAGTGAGTGGACAGATAGATGCACTATAATGTGGCTAAATGTGAGATAGCAAAAAGAGGATAGCAAAAACTGTGATCACTATCTGCATAGTGATCAATTGGGAAAGGGGATGGTGCAATGAGACCTGGGCATCCTTGCATACCAATACTGAAAGTAACATGCAGGTGAAGCAGCAGTGAAGAAAGCAAATGGTATGTTGGCCTTTTTCA
Source organism: Rhincodon typus (assembly GCF_021869965.1). Classification (NCBI taxonomy): domain Eukaryota; kingdom Metazoa; phylum Chordata; class Chondrichthyes; order Orectolobiformes; family Rhincodontidae; genus Rhincodon; species Rhincodon typus. The sequence continues at coordinate 22,147,255 of NC_063352.1, read as the reverse complement.
AGTATAGGAGCAATTAAACAGTGCCTTGGTGAGACCACACCTGGAGTATTGTGTGCAGTTTTGGGTCTCCTTATCTGAGGAAGGATGTTCCACTGTGGAAGTGGTATCATGTCGGTTTACCAGATCGATTCCTAGGATGGCAAGAGTAATGTATGAAGAGAGACTGAACCAGTTAGAACGATACATCTGTTTAAAAGATTGATGGGGAATCTCATAAACTTCAAAATTGCTTAGAGGACTAGAAAGGTTAAACGCAGGAAGGATATTCCCAATGACATGGGTGTCGACAGCCTGGAGTCACAGTTTAAGGATATGGAACAGGCCGTTTAGGACTAAGGTGAGGAGAAATTTCTTCAGCCAGAGGATGGTGCACCTGTGGAATTCTCTGCCACAGAATACAATCGCAGCCAAAACATTGAGTATTTTCAAGAAGGAATTAGGTGAAGTTCTAAGAGCAAAAGGGATCAAAGGGCATAGGGAGAAAGCTATGATCATATTAAATGGTAGAGTAGGCTTGAAGGGCAGAATGGCCTACTCTTGCTCCTATGCTGTATCTTATAATGGTTGCAGGGTGACCTAGGTTGAGAACTAAATGTGTGTGAATTTTACAAAAGGTAGGAAAAATGGGAAAGGAGATTGTGGAGTAAAGGATCAGATGAGGCAGTGGATAAAAAGATTTTGGCTAGGAAAACCAGGATATTGACTTGGTACAATTCGAATTAAGAAACGACAAATGGCAGTAAACATTGGCTGTGGTTTATCAGCCTACTAGCACTAACCAACATTTTGAACAGTATAAATCTGGAAAATAGAGGAGCATGTAACAAAAGTTGTGTAATTATTATGAAACACTTTAGTTTTCACATAAACTGGATAAACTACAGTGGAAAAAAGTATCTTGGAGCCATGAGTTCATGGAATGCATGGAAAACTTGTCAGTTTGGCAACATTGCAGTCACTTATCGCTTGGCCAGGTGTTAATTGGTCAAAGGTGGGACTTCTAGCTCTTTGGACACAAAACCTTGTCTTAGCTGCCAGTCATGTGAATAGCCAGCAGATCTACAGTCCCAGGTTCGAGTGCTGGAATTACAGCCAGTCCGTAAACTGTAAGAGCTAATGGGGGCCAAACTGAAGGCAGGCGTATTCACAGGCTTTGGCTAATATGCCTTGATAAGGAGGTTGGGGGTGCGGAATGTGCAGGCCCAGGGAAAGGGGTAAAGGTGATATGTACTTGGGGGATGCCTCCAGTTGGAACAAGGGTCTGGAAAGGAGCTACAATCCTTGCCCATGCAGCTAAACCTGCTGGACACTTGGTATGAGCCTCTCCCATGCTGCAGGAATAGCAGGGATGGGATGAAACACTTAAGTGCCCATCATTTGACTACTTAAGGGCCTCAATTGGCTTAAGGGTGAGTGAGCTACGTGGGTCTCCACTTCTCGGTCTAAAATGGGAGACAAGTCAGCAGTGTGCAGTTAAACTGCGGCAGGCCATGTGCTGAATTTTGTAAGCCTTCTTCTTTTAAACCTGCTGGGGCACTGTAATGGTCTACCTAATCTGTAAAAGAACCAACAAGGGACAGGTTATTTTGGATCTATCCTTGTGTGATCAGTCATTTAAAATTTAGATGTGAAGGCATTTTTTATGAATGTTTGAAATTCTGTACCCCAGAGTTGTGGAGGCAAGAACACTTCAAGCATTTAAAGAGGAGGGAGACAGATTTTGAGAATAGTAGGACATTGAGGACTGCGATGAATTGACATGAAAGAGGAGTTGAGGCCTGAGGTCATGATATTGTTGAATGCAGGGGCCAAAATGGCCTACTCTTGCTCCTGTTTCTTATGTTGTTAGAGTCATGGAAAGTTATTAGAGTTGTACAGCATGGATACATGTGCAAGGTTTTGGGGAAAAGACAGAAGATTGGCAATAAATGCTCAGAGCTAGTACAGAGACAACGTGCTATAGGCTTCCTTCTGCAGCATAACAACTCTGTGATTCTGTGATGTTGGGGTTAATATTTTAAAAAATTACATGGGTAAGTAAGTATACAATTTGATAAGTTTGAGATTCTTGTGATAATGTACAAATCTAATGTCTTAAATTTAAACAAACCCAATTATAGTAGATTGAGGGATGAGTTTCTTAAGTTAAATTGGAATTTAAATTATTACACGTAAGCAATGATGAACATTTAAACAAACAATTCCCAATTCTTAAAAAAAAAAGTTCTCGTTGAGAAATAAAAATGCCACTAGAATGTGGTGCAGCCATGGCTAATTAGAGAAGGCAAGGATAAATTGAAAGAAGACGAGAAACTGAACTGGACTGGCTGTATTAGTACTGCCTATAGGAGCAGGTCAGAAGCTAGGAATCTTGCAGCGAGCAACTCACCTCCTGACTTCCAAAACCTGTCCTCCATCTACAAGGCACAAGTCGGGAGTGTGATGGAATACTCCCCACTTGCCTGGATGAGTGCAGCTCCAACAACACACAAAGCTTGAAACAATCCACAGTCCGCAAGTGGACAAAGCCGTTTGCTTGATTGGTACCACTTCCATAAACATTTACTCCTTTCAGCACCGACAATCGGTAGCAGCAGTGTGTGCTACTTACAAGATGCACTGCAGAAATCACCAAGGTTCCTCAGACAGCAATTTCCAAACCTACAGCCATTGCCATCTAGAAGGACAGGTAGAACTGATACATGGGAACACTGCCACCTGTAAGATCCTCCCCAAGTCACTCACCATCCTGACTTGGAAATATACAACCGTTCCTTCAGTGTCGCTGGGTCAAAACCACTGAAGCTGCCAGGGAATTTGGACCAGCTAAGTGACTGGACAACTCCCAAGATTCTAGAATGATCTTCCTGACTGTTTGGAAGGCAAAAAATATAATCCTCACCATTCAAGAAAAGAGGGAGTGAGGATTCAGGAAAACTTTGAGTTAGCCTGACATATATTCTCTAGAGTTTAGAAGAATGAGATGCAAAAGTCTTAATGGAACATACAAAATTCTGAAGGGGCTTGAAAGAGTAAGAGTTGAGACATTATTTCTGCTAACTGGTGAAACGAAAACATAGGGTCACAGTCTTAGAAAATGGGCTGTTCACTTTGATTGATTTATTGTCACATGTACCTAAGTACAGAGAAGAGCTTTGTTTACAAATAGTACAGGCAGATCATAGTAAGCAAGGATGTACAGATCAAAAAGACTTAGACAGAGGCATTCAGGTTACATTGCACAGGGTATGTTCTAGGCGAGATCAACATCAGCGAGATCAGCATTATTTGAGACTAGAGGGTCCATTTATCAGTCTAATAGCAGCCTGGAACAATTTGTTCCTGAACCTGCTGGTGCCTGTATTCAGGCTTGGGACTGAGATGAAGAGAAATTACTTCACTCAAAGGTTTGTGAATCTATGGAATTCTCTACTCCAGAGGTTAAAGGATGATGTTTCTTTGAAAATGCCTATGTCTGTGACAGACAGACTTTTAGGCTTTCAGGGAGTCAAGAGATATGAAGACCAAAGGGTGGATTTGAAGCTCAAGATCGACCATCTTGTTGAATGGTAATACAAGATTGATGGACTGGTCCTAATCTTGCTTCTTGTGTTTCTTGTATATCACCAGTAGATGAAACACTATAATCTGTTCTTAGGGATGTGGGAAATACAGCATCAGACAGAGCACAATATGTTTAAACAGAGGCAATATAATTTTATGAAAGGGGAATTATGTTTGACAAATCTAAGCTTTTTGAGAACTGGTGGGTAAGGGAAACCAGTAGATGTGGTCCCCCTGGATTCTTAAAGATAGGACAAGATTCCACAAAAGAGGTCATTGCCCACCTTAAAGGCTGAAGTGATTGTGGTAATATATTAGCATGTATTATAGATTGATGAACAGTCAGAAACATGGAGTTGTAGTAACCAGTTATTTTTGGGTATTAACTCAGAGTACTGAAAGATCAGCATTTGGACTTCAGCTATCTATAGTCTCCGTCAATGATTTGGATAAAAGAACAAAGTGTAAAATATCCCAAGTTTGCTGATAATTCAAAGTGAGGTGAGGATATAAGTTGTGAGGAGGATGTCAGGAGTTTTGGACCAGTTAAGAGATTGAAGAAGAAGGTAGTAGATGGAGTGTAATGTGCTCAGTGGATTGGAAAAACAATTTTTTTTGAAAGGGGAGACTGGTAAATGTTGTTTGAGATAGCAGGAACTGCAGATGCTGGAGAATCTGAGATAACAAGGTTAGAGCTGGAAGAACACAGCAGGCCAAGCAGCATCAGAGGAGCAGGAAGGCTGACGTT